>NC_143251.1:38142500-38460000 GCF_984573655.1 Nuphar pumila
AATCAAGGGAGGAAGACAAGAAAAGTCCTAGTGAAAGAGATGACTGGATGTATCTGATAATACTCATGATTGTTCTCATGTGAACAGAGGTTGGAGCATGTTGAAACTGATTTATTGTGTGAACAACATGTGCTATGTCTGGTCTGGTAATGGATAGATAGGAAAGGTCCCTGACAAGCTGTCTGTAAGGAGTAGGGTCTTCAAGAAGTTCTCCATCATCAATCTTCATTTTAACATTGACAACTTCTGGAGTGCTACTTTCTTATCATCTGTAATTCTAGACTTGAAAACAATGTTAAGAGCAAATTTTGCCTGAGATAATAAATATCCCCTAGGAGAATAAGTGACTTTAATGCCTAAAAAATATCTCAATAAACCTAAATCAGTCATTTCAAAGTGAGATTTGAGAAGTGTTTTGATGTTTTCAACTCTTTATCGCTTCCGGTGATGATCATAGCGAAGGGTTTTACCCATAGGAATATTAAGACCTGAAGAGGCTTCCATGTACACTTCTTCAACTAGCTTTCCATTTAGAAATAAATTTTGACATCCATCTGAAATATGGATCATTTCTTGATGGAAGCTAAGGCAATTAGGGTTCTGACTGTTGTCATACGAGCAACATAGGAAAAAGTTTCTTCATAATCAATGCCATATTCTTGGGCATAACCTTTGGCTACTAATCGTGCTTTATATCTTTCAAGAGTGTCATCACTCTTGGTTTTAACCTTATAAACTCATCGACATCCTATAGGTTTCTTGCCTAGAGAAAGGTCTTGTATAGTCCATGTAGAAGCCTTTTTGAGTGCATTTAACTCAGTTTTTATGGCTTCTATCCATTTGACATCATTTTTTGCTTGAGAGTATATAGATGGTTCCTCATATGAGTGAATTAATGCAATAACTGCCCTATATGTAGGTGAGAAGTATTCGTATGACACAAATTTTCCCGGAGGCCTCGAGACTCGAGATGACCTTCTGGTTGGAATCTCAGAATATCTTTCAAGTGCACATGAAAGATTAGGTTCTCTTCGTCTGGAATATTGTATACTCGTGTCTCTATGGACTTCTTTTTTGTCAATATTATGATCAAGATCAATAATACCTTGATCATTATCAAAGCTATAGTCAAGATCATATTCATCAGATTTAGATGTCAGATCTAACAAAAAGGAGTACTCAGTAACTTTCTTTGGTTTTTCAAAATCAAAGAAACTTTCTTTTTCTAAAAAGAAGACATTTCTTGATACACATAATCTATCATTCTTGAAATCAAAACACCTATAACCTTTTTTATTTTCTTCATATCCTAAAAAAACACAGGGAATCGCACGAGGAGAAAGTTTATCATTTTTGTCCGTAAATATAAAAACACTTGCATCCAAATACTCTTAGTCTAGAGTAATCTGGAGAAAGGTTCACAGGTTTTTCGATTGAAGTTATATTTTGCAAAGAAGAGGATGACATTTGATTAATCAGATAGGTGGCAGTTAAGGCAACTTCTGCCCAAAAATCTTTTGGGACTTGATTCGCTATTAGTAAAGTCGTAGTGGTTTCCATAATATAGCGATGTTTATGTTCTGCCAACCCATTTTGTTGAGGTGTGTATGGGCAAGACCTTTGATATGTGATGCCATGTAAGTTAAGGTAATTTTTAAAATCTGTGGACAAAAAATTCTCCCCCTGAATCTGTGCGAAAAATGGAAATATCATTTTGAAACTTATTTTTAACCATTTTATGAAATGTCTGAAAATATGAAAATACTTCAGACTTATGTTTAAGAAAATAAATCCAAGTATGTCCGAAAAAATCATCGACAAAGATAACATAATAGGCAAATCCACCTTTAGAAATTATTGGTGCAGGACCCCAAACATCCGAGTGTACTAATTCAAGTGGTCTTGAAGAAACAAAAGTTTTGTTATGAAATAGTAATCTTTTCATTTTGCCAAAAATACAATCTTTATAAGTAAATTTTTCAGAATTACAAAATTTTTCTAGATTTAAAAAATATTGGATTTTTGCTATATGTGGATGACAAAGTCTTTTATGCTATAACTCCAACTCGATTTTCTGAATGTTATAACAAAAGGCATTCTTTGGCATTTTCAAAAAATCCATGTAATAGAGTCCTTCTCTATGGCCTTCCCGAATCAGCTTTTCTGACTGGCGATTCTGTACCCAGCAACCACGAGAAGAGAAGGAAATATCACAACCATGGTCAGATATTTGAGAAATGGCTAAGAGATTCAAATTTAATTTGGGAATATATCTGACTTCTGGGATAAAAAATTTCTCAGTTTTATGGATTTTTTCAAAATTTCCTATTTCTTCTATTTCTAGAGAACCATTAGCTCTAAATACTTTTGACACTCTTGTTTTATTTTTAACACATTTGGATAAACTTTTATTATTTGGAATCATATGGAATGAAGCACCAGAGTCAAGAAGCCAAGGGAAGTTACTTGGATCGGAAAAAGATGAAGCAGCTGCCCCAGTCGAAGCTTCAGATGAAGAGGAAGCTCTTTTGATGAGTGGTTGGAGAATCTTCATTAGCTGAGCCATAGAAACCGGTGAATCTTGATCTTTGGGCTCCGATTCAGCAATCTCAACTCTCTCTTTTCTGAGTTTTTTAAGCTTGAGACATTGATGCCTGTAGTGTTCTGGTTCATGACAATGATGGGAAATAACTTTTTTCTTGTCATAGTCACCACTTTGTCGGTTAAAGTGAGGTGGTCTATACGAACGTACATGATTACCCGGTCTAGATACTGCTAGAACGGAATCATCTTCGGACTTTGGAGTATTCTTCTTTATTCTGTTTTCCTCCATAGTTAGTTCCTCTATAGTATCGACAATGCAGGGAACTTTTCTCCGATGAAGAAGAGCCGATTTAGTCGACTCGAATTCCGGTCTTAGACCGTTTACAAATTGGTAAAAATGCGCCATATCAAGTTGCCTTTGACGAAGCTCAATGTCCTCAGGACAATGCCATTTTGGCTCTAAAAGAGCCAATTCTCCCCAAAGTTCAGACAATTCATTGTAATACTCTCGTATGGTTTTGTCACTTTGGGTTATAAACCTAACTTTTTCTTGAAGATTGCACATATGTGCAATATCTTTGAGGGAATACATATTTTTGAGGTATTTCCAAGCCTTATTCGCATGCTCAAACTTAGCAAGACTAAAACATTTTTTGATGTCAGCGCTATTGATTAGCCATGACATGATTTTTGCATGCCCTATCCACCATTCCTTCCAACTTTTTTCATAGTTGGCCAAAGCTTTGCTTTTCTCTCCTTCGGTTAGGAGAACCTCTTTATCACCTTCCATTTTGGTGAGGACTATATTAGGTTCCGAATCCAAACCATCTACTATTCCCCAAAGCCCCTTTCCCCATATGTGGTGCTTCATTATCGAAGCCCACATTACATAATTTGTGTCATTTAATTTCATTGGTATGATGGTGATTTTATCATGATCATCCTCTGAAGAATCGTTGCAAACAATCAAGTTTTCAAATAACTTGATACTTCAAATACTCAATGCACAAAATAAATGTACAGTGTTTATAAGCTTTACACCACAAAAGAAGTGCAATAAATATACAGTGTTTATAAGCTTTACACCACAAAAGAAGTGCAATAAATGCACAGTGTTTATAAGCTCTACACAAAAGAAAGTGCAATAAATGCACAGTGTTTATAAGCTTAAGGAGACAACTCCTTACTGTATAATAGATACATACAATGGGCTCACATAGCCCTTATTTATAAGCATACTTAAGAGACGTTGGGCTATTCCCAATGGCTCTTATTAGAGACGTTGGGAATCAGCCAAACGTCTATCTTTTTAAAACTGTGTACACAGTCAGTGGCTGGCTGTTGTACACTGCCAGTGACTGTGTACAAATACATTATATAAAAAAACAAAAATAAAAAATGGAAAAAAATATAAAAATAAGAGAAAAAAAAGGAGGAATTACAATCATATTAAAAAACATGAATATGCGTAAAATATAGAAATGACTAAAATACCCCTACAACCAATACAAGAAAGAAATATATATTTTATATATACAAGTAGATGGATACATGTACATATATATGAAATATATATTATGTATCTTCTTTTATATATAGAAAATATATATAGAAAATACATTGTCTTATAAATTACAATTTAACACATCCATCTCTTACAAGGGTGATAAAGAGAGAGAAAAAGAAGAAAAATAAGATAAAGAGAGAAGAAAAGGGAGAGTAAGAGAACGCAAACTCAATATTTTGTTGCAACGAATCTTCCTTTCTTCAAAAAGAACTTTAGGAGCCTCAACCATGGTGATGAAACACCTTTGCAATCTCGGCACGGAAAACGAGGCAAGAAATCTTCATGATATAGGATGAACCTTGCTCTGATACCATGAAATGAAGTGAGGATCTTCCACAAAAGTACTCAGATCCGAGATCCGCAAGAGAGAGTGTCTAGAGAGACACTTGAACATAACCCTTAAAAAGGGTATAATGGGAACAAAAAGGAAATAAAAATAATCTTTATTGAAATGATAAAATGCTTAAGAAGCATTGAGTGAATTACAAGAGGGACTGCACCCCTATATATACAAGCGGGAAGAGAAGAGCTCTTAAGGAGCTCTCCTTGTAGTCGTTGGACAACGGTCCTTTCTAGTTAAGTTCCAAGTGGAACTTAACTAGATAAGGTATGTCTAGTTCTATTAGAACTAGACACTAAAATAACTAAAAGAAAAAAAGAAAAATACAGAAAAATAAAAGATAAAAAATATATAAATATATAAATATATATAATAATAATATGAATATTATTATTATTATTATATATATTTTACATTTTAACAGTTTGTATAGAAGAAACAATGCTAAAATCTTGTCTAAGGACAATGTATTGGTGGTTTCTAGACACGGTGCCAATACTTATTCCTATAGGCCGCCTCATTTCTACAAGAATAATAATAATTCTTGGAGGTCAAGGAGTAATGATACACACGGTATGATGGGAGAAATGATACAAAAAGAAAAATTATTTGTCATAACTGTGGAAAATCAGGGCACATCAAACCTTTTGGCCTAGAATTAAAAAAGGATGAGAAAAGAATAGCTACCCTAGAAGCTCCTCGAAACAACATGAGCAGGATTCCAAACATCCAAGTGTATTAATTCAAGTAGTTTAGAGGCAACAAAAGTTCTCCCTTGATAAGGAATGACTTTCATTTTCCCAAGAATACAATCAATACATTGAATTTTTTATTACATAATTTTCTCAAATGAGAAACATTGGATAATTTAGAAATGTTAGGATGACCTAGTCTTTGATGCCATAGAAAAATATTCAATTTTTGTACATTAAAGTAAAAAGACTCAGGAATGATCAACCAATCCATGTAGTAGAGATCTTCTTCTCTATGTCCTTCCCCAATATGCTTGTCGGACTGGAGATTATGTATTAAACAATGGTCAGATGTAAAGGAGACCTTACAATCATGGTCGATTATTTGGAAAACTGAAAGAAGATCTAAGTAAAGTTTTGGAACAATTCTGATTTTTAGAATAATTTTTTTTAAAGAGTTTGAAAATTTTCCAATTTCTTTAATTTCAAGAGAGGATCCATCTGCGGTGAAAACATTAGATCTACTTAAGTTAACAACACAATCGGAGAGCATAGTACTGTTAGGGATTATATGAAATAAAGCACCAGAATCTAAGAGCCAAGAAATCTTACCGAGAAATGAGTAAGAGGAGACCGTGACACCAATTAAGTGTTAAAATATAGTTTTGCGTATGGATCTGGATCCAGATCCATACACATGGCATGTTAAATGACACATGCTAAATATTGCTTCATTAATGGCATCCTTGTAATATCTCTGATATTACAAGGCTCATTGTATATATCCTTTTGTTTTATAAAGGTTAGGGCTTGGAGGTCGAGCCCTAAGTGTGCCTCCTGAGCCGATTGTGCATCTTCTCTCTTTCTCTCTCTCTCTCTCTCTCTCTACTTTCCTGTGAAGCTGAACCACACATACGAAATCTGATATGGTATCAAAGCCCAGGGTTGCGAAATCCTATTAAAGGCGTGTTCAGCGAGATCTGAGCCAACTGAAGAAACAGGTTTTGGCTCGTCATCCACCTTTTATTCTCCTCTTCAATCTTTCTACCCAATCTAATAGTTCTCGTTCCCCTTTTTATTCTCTCTGTGGTATCCTTCTATGCAATTTTTTTTATTCTGCTAGTCTGCTACTCATAAATAGCCTGTTTGATTCTTAACGTCATATCCATCCCATCGTCTGCTATGCAATTTTTTTTTATTCTGCTAGTCTGCTACTCATAAACAGCCTGTTTGATTCTTAACGTGATATCCATCTCATCGTCTGCTACGCAATTTTTTTTTTATTCTCGTTTATCAACGACTCCAGCCACATTGCAGTCAACATTGCAAACTGTTCTCCTCTCTGATTGCAGCCAATTTGATTCAATTTTTTTATTGTAGTCACCATTTTTATTCATTCTTTAATTGCAAACAGTTTGCAATCTCTTTGATTCCAATTTTTTTTCTCCTTTCCTTTATTGTTATTTTAGTGTTCCCTGTGCAACGCCTATAGGCAGATTGTAACATTTTGCAATCTCGATTCTGAATCCTGCAAAAAAAAAAAAACTTACTGTAGTTCTCCTGATTGATTAAGTGATCTCAAACCTGTTTGTTTCTTTCCATTCGTTTTGTTTGCTTATTCATTGTCCCATTGATATGGATTACTCATCGTCATCCGGTTCCTCTGCAAATTTCTTGAGTCAGCTCGTTACAAAAAAACTTACTCATTCTAATTTTTTGACTTGGAAGAGGCAAATCCTTCATTTTATACGGAGTCAGGATCTCGATGAACATCTGGATGTTTTAGTTCCTATACCACCACGACTTATTTTGCAGGAAACCAAGGATTAGAAGGGTGACACAATTACCATTTCTATTAAGAATCCAGAGTATACAGCTTGGAGGAAGCGGGATCAATCTTTGATTGCTTATATTATGTCAACACTCTCTCAAGAAGTGTTGGTTACTCTTTCAGATGATTGCACTGCGGCGGATCTGTGGAGTAAGCTGTCTCAAACATATTCTCAGATATCAGAAGCCCGAGTTATGTACTTAAAAAATGAATTTCAAAGTTTGAAGAAAGGCTCCATGACAGTCATGGAATACATAGGCCGCTTGAAGAGTATTACTGATCAATTGGCGGTTATTGAAAGTGCTATTGCAGATAAAGATAAAGTTCAACAACTTCTCAATGGATTGGGTCCTGATTTTGACATGTTTACCACAGCTTTATCATGCCTTTCTCAGTTGCCCACTTTTGACGACCTTCAAGCGAAACTTCTCCAGCATGAGATGATTCTGAAACAAAGGGCAGAAGGAAATGAATCAACTTGTCCCCATTCAGTTTTGGCCATGGACACTTCTGTAGGTTTTGGACGAGGGAATGGAGGGCATCAAGGAGGCAGAGGCCGCGAACGTTTTGGGCAGGGAGGACGTGGTATCTTCCCTACACCTAATATTTCAGGGGCTTTTAATACAGGGAATCAGAGGAGAATACCCACTTGTTTCTTATGTAACAAAAGAGGACATGTGAAAGCTAATTTTTGGTTTAATCTACAGAATAGAGGAAAAATAAACAAATTTGAGAATAAATCAACTACTACTGTGGACACAAAAGTGCCGTCCACAGATGTGCAACAACTTTTGTTATCAGCATTGTCACAGATGACGATCAAGCAAAATGAACAAGGCGAATGGTATGTTGATTCAGGTGCCACCACACATGTTACGGGTAATGCGGGTAAGTTATCTCACTTATTGCCTTATTTTGAAAAAGGTAGTATAGTTACGAGAGATGGAACTCATCACTCCATTAGTCATATTGGCAGTGCACATATCCCTATGTCAAAGTCCTCACTTCACTTGTCCAATGTCCTCCTTGCTCCTAATATTAACAAGAACATTGTTTCTTTAGCTAAACTTGTTGACGATATGAATTCTTCCGTCGAATTTACTCCCTCTTCTGTTTATGTTAAGGATCTACGAACGAATGAGACGTTCGCTAAGGGGGAGCGACAAGGAAACATGTACGTCTTCAAGGAGATTCCTTCAGTGTCTTCGTCTTGAGTCCCAGTCCTCCAGTTGAAGTCGTCCAAGCATCCTTCAGTGTCTTCGCCTTCAGAGTCTTTGTTTTTCCCTTCATTGGAAGTTTTTAATTCATCTCATTATAATAAGCCATTTGGCATAGTCGTTTGGGACATTGTAGTCGGGGTTTCGTTGAAAATCTTGTATCTGATGGTCTCCTTCCAGAGTCTAGTTTAAAACTCTGCAAAAGCCATGTTTTTCCTTTTCATATTATAAATAAAAGAGCTTCAAAGCCATTTGAGATTATTTGTTCCGATGTTTGGGGACCCGCACCTATTTCTTCTCTTTCTGGCAGTCGTTACTATGTTATCTTTATTGATTCTTATTCTCGTTATACTTGGATATATTTCTTAAAACACAAACATGAAGTTTTTCAAATATTTCGGGAATTCCATTCGATGGTCAAAACAAGGTTTGCTTGTGATATTGTGCATTTACAATGTGATGGTGGAGGAGAGTATTCATCGAACAAGTTTATTGCCTTGCTTCGGGATAAAGGAATAAGTCGACAGGTTTCTTGCCTTCATACTCCTCAACAAAATGGGGTTGCGGAGAGGAAACACAGGCATATTGTCGAGAGCGCGATGAGCATGTTACATGATAGCAATGTGCCCGTTAGTCTCTGGACAGAAGTTTTTCACACATCTGTTCATATCATAAATCGTCTTCCTATGGCACTTTTGGATCGGAAATCTCCATATTATACTTTATTTGGGCAACATCCCTCTTACGATGAGCTGCGTGTTTTTGATTCATCTCTGCGAAATAAGTTTCAGGACAAGGTTGTCAAGTGCAGATTTGTTGGGTATGCAGATGAATACAAAGGTTATCGATGCTATGACCCTACTACAAAACATATTAGGACCTCCAGAAATGTTTTTGACGAACGAAATTTTCAGGTTAATGACTCTGCAGCGTTGCCATCTCGAGAATTAGAAGTATATGATCCATGGATGAGCGCAAATCTTTTTGCTAATACAGGAGAAACATGTCGGACAAATTGTCCTTCCTTCGGCTTGAGTAGGGAATTGAATGACTCACAGATGCATGTTGAATTATCTCCAGTTGAGCCACCCCCAATAGATCGCTTCTCTGGACAAATATACAGTAGACGGGACAAAAATACAGAGCCGAGGAATGTGGAAAGCATCGCCAATGATCCGACTCAAAGGCCGTCACGCATTAAGCATCCTATTCAACGATGGGTGTGTTATGAGACCTTCTCCCTTGATTTCCAGTTGTTTATGTCTCAGCTCACAAAACAGGATGAACCCACTTGTTTTAATCAAGCTCTTCAATCCCGTCATTGGACTGAAGCTATGAATGAAGAAATGGAAGCTCTTCATGAATGCCAGACTTGGGAAATAGTCCCTCGGCCAGAAGGAAAGAATGTAGTTGGCTCAAAATGGGTTTATAAAACAAAGTATAAGCCTGAAGGAAGTATTGACAGATATAAGGCGCGACTTGTTGCTCGAGGATTCACATAACAATATGGTGAAGACTACGATGAAACTTTTAGTCCGGTAGTCAAAATGGGTATTATTCGTGTCATCATATCCCTAGCAGTCGATCGAGGTTGGAGCCTTAGCCAGATGGATGTTAAAAATGCATTTTTGCATGGAACTTTAAAGGAAGAAGTGTATATGGAGCAACCTCCTGGTTATGCCGAGAAGGATCCTACTGCCTGGGTGTGCAAACTAAGGAAATCTCTGTATGGATTGAAACAGGCGTCTCGTTTCTGGTTTGAAAGTTTCTCTATGCAAATTCAGAGTTATGGTTTTAGAAGATGCTCTCTGGATCACTCACTCTTTATTTACCAAAAGGCAGACATTGTTATACTTCTTCTTATATATGTTGGTGACATTGTGATCATTGGGAGCTCAGATAATCATGTGCAAGACGTGAAGCAGTTTTTAATGAAAACTTTCAAGATGAAAGATTTAGGGGAGTTGAGGTATTTTCTTGGTGTGGAAGTTGACAGACAACAAGACACATTGACACTCATGCAACAAAAATACACTCTTGACCTTCTGGAAAGAGCCGGGATGACGAATTGCAAACGAGTTAGTACTCCTAGTGTATTACATCAAAGGCTGAGCTCTGAAGATGGTCATCTTTGTGTCAACCCTGCAGCGTATAGAAGTCTCGTGGGGATGTTACAGTACTTGACTTTTACCAGACCTGATATAGTTTATGTTGTCAATCAGGTATTCCAGTTTATGCATGCTCCAATAGAGGGTCATATGGAAGTTGTGAAGCGCATTCTACGCTATTTAATAGGAACTATAGGAGACGGACTTGTTTATCGCAAGAACGATAATCTGCATAAAGGACATGAACTCATCACTTATACAGACGCAGATTGGGCAGGGGATCCAGATGAGAGACGATCTATCTCTGGATATTGTGTATATATTGGACACAATTTAGTGTCCTGGAGCAGCAGAAAACAAAAGGCAGTGGCACGATCGAGTACAGAGGCTGAATACAGATCGATGGCTGCAGGCACGACAGAAGCCACATGGATTAGACAGTTATTGAGTGACCTTGGGGAGACAATTATTCGATCATTTCTTTTATGTGACAATCAAAGCGCAATAAACATTGTATGTAATCCTATCCAGCATAGCAGAACGAAGCACATTGAGATTGATCAACATTTCATACGGCAGAAAGTCGAGATAAAAGAGATAGAACTACGTCATGTTCGAACAGAAGATCAAGTGGCAGGCCTGTTTACCAAGGGGTTAACAGGACGTCAATTTTGGCTATCGAAGAGCAAGTTGTACATGCTCCAAAATCACGTACAACTTGAGAGAGGGTGTTAAAATATAGTTTTGCGTATGGATCTGGATCCAAATCCATACGCATGGCATGTTAAATGACACATGCTAAATATTGCTTCATTAATGGCATCCTTGTAATATCTCTGATATTACAAGGCTCATTGTATATCCTTTTGTTTTATAAAGGTTAGGGCTTGGAGGTCGAGCCCTAAGTGTGCCGCCCCAGCCGACTGTGCATCTCCTCTTTTTCTCTCTCTCTCTCTACTTTCCTTTGAAGCTGAACCACACATACGAAATCTGATATTAAGGAGGATGCAAGAGGCATTTACCACTCTTCCTTTTGCGACAAGAGTTGAGTCAGGAGCTTAACGATACATCCTCGTCTAAGGAAAGGGATCCCTAGCAGGGATCCTGGCTTTTCGAGTGAGCAGTCTTGCAAAGTAAACTTGAGAATTTAAGGAGCTGCGCAAAAGCATCAAATATTACCCAAATCGAAGTATTTGGAAGGATGTGATTGGTTGATTTTGTTCGTCTATTCGACATATCTCGGGTAACCCCGAATTGGGGCTTGAGCAAACTTCTTAGCGGGGGTTCTGTTGAGAAACCCGTATCCCGTTTATCGAGACCAATATCGAGTCATGCGAGGCATGTAGATACCACGATAGAGATGAGATTCTTGAAAATCGCATGCCAAATGTTGGTACAAGTAGTTGGTTGTTTCAAAAGATAAAGAATGTTAAAAGTAAAGTTTGAGAAACATTACATCTTTGCGAAACACTTTTGTTGAGGCTCCTATTGAGGAACTATACCCCCTTTTATCCTAGAGTACTTGTAGTCGTGCACTAGACACTAGTACTGCAATGATCGGATGAGACGGTCGTGCGACCTCGAACAGTGCTAAATGCACAATGCTGTAAACACATAAAAATGAGATCGCCTTCACAGGTAAGATGCTCATTTGGTCAAAAGACCATAACATATAGAATGAGTCGTCAGTTAACTTACCACTGACACACTCATTCGCTTCTTGTAGTTTGTCAAGGGAGAGGACAGAGATACACACTCCAATAGACAGGTTGTTAACAACCACCTCACGGGCAAAGATCTGGCCTCCCCAGTCATTAGAGTTAAGGGAAGGGACTACCAGACATTATCCTAAGTGGTAGATCCTATGGACTTCTGCAGAAGTTAAATGCATCCGTTGCCAAGTACCTGCCTTTGGGGAATCCTCTCTCGGCTAAAGCCGTCCCCTTAGGAGCGGACTCAACTGGCTATTCGGGTTATTGAAAATACATATAATAATAGACGCTCGAACTAGTCTCAGTTGTTTCTACGATTTGTCGGTGCATACCCACAAGCTAGTAATATCGAGACATAAAGTCTGTTCACACTGGTTGATGGGTCATAAGACTTTCGTGTGTTTTGGATACATATTTTTGTCAAATAAAAGCTTATCGATGAAATTACGTATAACTTTAGTGTCTCCGGGATTCTTATGATTATGATGCTTATGCAAGTAAATGACACGGCACGCCTATATAGTTGTATTGCAGAAGATTGCATTATGATTGTTTGTGTGAATATATCACACTTGTGAATATATCACACTTGTATAACATGATTGATAATTATCATGAATATTTGATTAAAATGTCTTGAAGATATGTGCGTGAGTTACACGCTAGAAAGGTCGAATGCGATGTGATTTGAGATAAGAATTGTGAATGCATACGCTGATGCAATGATCTAAATATTTACACATATAACTCGAATCCTATATGATTTGTTTTACCATGTGAAATGATACAATGCATATTGCTGGTATACATGCTTGTGCCCATATTGGTGGCTACTGACTCCAAGAGCGGTCAATTGTTCAGAGTAGTCGATTGTATTGATGCATGTATCACTGAGTATGGTATCTGTTGAAGACCTGATCTCCAAAGGATTATCTGCGAGGGTGTGTATGATCAAGATCAGGTGACCCGACTAGAGCGGTAAAATCTCTGTGAGGATGTACACTGTCCAAGAGCGGGTAGCCGCAAAGACGGTGAACTCCTGTGAGAAAGTGTATTGTTCAAGACCAAGTATACCATCTAGGGCGAAAATTCCCTGTGAAGTTGTACATTTTCCAGACCAGGTGATCCGATGTTGATATTGTTAATTATAGTAGTGGCTATCGACCCTGAGAGCGATCATTTGTGTTGATGTGTATATCACAATAATTTTTATTGATATGGCATTTATTGAGTACCGGGTTCTTAAAAGATTTTCTGTGAGGGTATGTATGATCAAGATCTGGTAATTAGCTAGAGTGGTAGATTCTCTGTGAGGATGTATACTGTCCAAGAGGGGCTTGCCGCAAATACGGTGAACTCCTGTGAGGAAGTGTATTGTCCAAGACCAGATATATCATCTAGGCCGATAGTTCCTTGTGAGGTCGTACATTTCCCAGACCAAGCGATCCGATGTGGAACTTGTGATTTTTTATTACCATAAAAAGTTATGGTGAACTGTGATGATCTTCTGAGATTGATTGAAATAGCCAGTTATGAATCTATAGATTTGGCTTTCTGTTTTAGCATGATTTCATGCAGGATTCAGATGTGAGAATCAGATCTTTATTGATTTTAGATCATAATCATGTTTTGAATTTTCTATGGAAGGGTAGGCTTTTATGAGAAAGTATGATGCCTTAAGTGAGTCATAACAGGTGACAGTTGGCCGCGTAAGGCCTTGAGAGATGAGAATAAATTAAGGTTGTTCTGGACAAAGAGTTTGTTAGAAGTAGTGAGAGTGACAAACGATGATCTGATAATGATTAAATATAGAGACCCCGTTCAAGGAACGAAAACAAGCTAGAGCAATGTTGCTCTGTCTCTTCATCCCATGGTTTTAAAACTCGCCGAGTCAACTCGGTGACTCAGCTGACTCGGCTCGGCTCGACCCTCCAACGAGTCAACTCGGCAAGCTAAACTCGTTCTGCGAAAACTCGGCCTTGACTCGGCCTGACTCGGGTTGACTCGGGCGAGTTTTGGGCACTTTTTTCTTTTTTCATTTTTCAAAGGCTATGGGCATTTTTTTCATATGTAAGTGTTCATTTTTCAAAGAACAAATATCATAATAACAATAGGCTTACCAACTTAATATAAAATCACAAAATTAGTAAAAGTCAATCAAATTTCACATGTCCATCATTCATTCCTTTTGGTAGCTCCAGGTAAGGAATCAAACCCAGTACCCCTCAATGAACATAGAGTGAATCCACTAATCCAGCTAACATAACTGATCCCGCATGCAACCATCTTTGAGACCTACACAATAGTTGGCAGCCAGCCTGTTCAAAACCAACAGCATAAAATGCCCACATTTATCATTATAATATATATACATCACAGCATTCTCATTATCCAAAGCTTATATGCATTTATGTGCAGATATATAAGGCATGGTCCAATCAACTCTACATCAGAAACACACTTACAAATATCAAGATAAAGTTCAATGTTCCCAAAATTTTGCAAGGATTTTCTGAGGCCCTGCAACACAACAGCTATGTCCATATATTCAGGATGTAAACCATGATCGAGCATGGCTATTAAAGTTCTTGAAGCTAGTAATTAAGTCATTCTTTATATATTGTCTTGAAAGACTTGCTCCTGCTTGTGTAGTTTCTTTAGTAAATGTGAGATTTGAATTAAGAGCAGTTTTACTTGATGTTATTTTACTTATTAATCAATTAAACTAGTAATTAAGTCATTCTACAAACCTTTATATGTTTAAATGACAATTTATATATTGTCTTTGTTTTAAAATCAAAAGTTAACAAAACCCGGTCCGAGTCACCGAGTTGACCCGCCGAGTCACGAGTCAATAAAGAACGAGTCGAGTTTCGAGTCATGGGTTTTAAAACCTTGCTTCATCCGTATCGAATCAAGTAGAAGATAACATTTCTTATACTCTTCTGTTAAACCCTTTTTATGGCTCTGTATAAACTCTTGCGAAGACAAAAGTTTAATCACATACGTTTTGTTTAATCGAGCTTTGAACTGCTTACTTGTTTTGAACTGCTTACCTGTTTAACTGTATATCTGCTTTGAACTGCTTAGCATACTGAATTAAATGTACTTAATTCAATTTTCTGTAGTCTCTCTTGTGCACCTACTAGTTTTTCGTGAAACTAACCCATTCTATGGGTACAAGTGATGATTAGGTACACCACGGGCGATGACGCGATTGCAAGATGGCTTCAAGATTCCCTTTTCATGCTCTTAGCTTGCGTCCTGAATGTTTTTGGGTTTTGTAACGAATTTTCCTTGGGATATCCGAATTTTGTACTATTTGGGAACTTCTTTTAATGAAAGTGGCTTTTCCAAGTGTTTTGCAAGTAACATGGATTGTGAGTTTTGGTTCTTTTAGCTAACGGGCCCAAAGTTGTCAGCTTGCCTTTCTGAATTTGACAAAAGAATAGTCTTCTGCTGATTTTATAAACAAACTCTGAAAGGAAAGAGATTTTTTCTACTCTCTTTCCTGTTTTCTGAAAGGTTCGCAAGTTTGAAATTTTGGGGCGTTATAAATAAAGAGTTTTTCCTATAACGGTTGGGTTACATCAAGGATCTACTTTAAGCTCTTTCCTATTTGCTATAATGATGGATGAGCTTACGAGATCAATTCAAGAAAATGTACCGTGGTATATGTTGTTTGCTGATGATATTGTTTTGATTGATGAGTCTAGAGCTGGGGTTAATGCTAAGTTAGAATTATGGAGACAAACATTGGAAGCAAGAGGTTTTAAGTTGAGTAAGAGTAAGACAAAATATATGGAATATCCGTTTAGTAAGCAACAAAGTAGTGATGGGAGTGTAGTGAAGCTTGGTGAGCAAGAAATACCGGTGGATGATTGTTTCAAATATTTGGGATCTATCATTCAAAAGTATGGAGAAATTGATAGAGATGTAAATCATAGGATAAAAGTTGGGTGGATGAAATGAAAAAGTACAACTGGAGTGTTGTGCGATCGTAGAATGCCATTGCGGTTGAAGGGAAAGTTTTATAGGGCGACTATTAGGCCCACTTTACTATATGGTATGGAATGTTGGGCTGCCAAGAGACATTATATTTCAAAAAATGAGTGTAGTTGAGATGCGTATGCTTAGATGGATGTGTGAAAATACAATAAAAGATAAGATTCAGAACGAGGAGATACGTAAGAAGGTAGGCGTTGCACCCATTGAAAATAAGATGAGAGAGAATCGTTTACGGTGGTTTGGACATATTCGGCGAAGGCTTAATGATGCTCCAGTTAGAATGATGGAGAAATGAGAAAATATATTAGTTAAAAGAGGTCAGGGTAGGCCTAAGAAGACTTGGATGGAGATGATAGGAAAGGATATGAATGCTTTGAACCTCACCGAGGACATGGCATTGGATATAAATGATTGAAGGAGAAGGATTCATGTGGAAGACCCAAAATGATTTTCTTTTTTGGTTCATATCGCTGACCCCAATTGTTTTGGGATGAAGGCGTAGTTGTTGTACAAATAAAGAGTTTGGTTTGTTTGATTATGGATGATAAATGTAAGTTCGTTTGTGGTGTGTGGTTATTGAGTTGAAATTGAAACTGTAAGGACCCCAGGTCTCTGGGAAGATTTTCACACTTGTTTAAAAAAAAATCGCATTTTCAAGGGGTATGAGTTAGGATCGTTACAGGTACAATTATCTATAAAAATAACAAAATATGATGAGCTACCCTTAAACAAGACAATAGATGGTCTCCATACATCCGAGTATATAAGATCAAGTATTTGCCTCTCTCTCTCTCTTAGACCAAATGACAAGGCATAACCCTTTGCTAACCTGCAACTTTCATAATCCTAAACATGATCAGAAATAACAAACTTCAAACCTCCTAAACATCTCAAAGCAACTAAGTATTGCAACCTAGAGATGGAGACACCACCCAGTCTTTGGTGCCACAAAAAAGACTCATCTATACTAGCTGCTCCAAAACCGACTTTACATCTCCCTTGATTGCTCATGTTCAACCAATCTAGATAGTATAGGTCACCCTTCCGATGGCCAAATTCAATCCTCCTCCCTGATAGTTGATCCTGCACAATATAGTCAAACAAGGAAAAGATAACATTACAATTAAATTTGGTTATTTGCCAACAAAAATAAGATTTATGGCCAAAGCTAGAACATGATAGACTTGAGAGACATTAAGTTTGTTTTTAGAAAAGGAATTAGAAGAGTGTCCAACTTTAAAAATTGTCATAGAAGACCCATCAACAGTGCGAAATACACCACCGCAGGGATGACAATTGGTTAAAATAGAATCATGGGTTGGCATGTGGCAAGATGCTCCTGAGTCTATTAACCATCCATGGGAATTACAACTCTGATCTCAATGATCCTTGATTTGCTGGACTCCTAAATTCAAGCTCTATCAAAGGCCTATCTCAATTGGACCGAAGCTGACAGAATGTACTAATGTTGCTGATGTCAGCATGTGTGAATTTCAATGCAGGGCTCTATTTTGATGAGAATGGAGTGTCCTCCTGGTCTCGATCTTTAATCCTCCCTTTGATTTAGATATAAGTCTGCTACTATATTGAAGCAAAACAAGAGAGGAAATAGGGTGAGAGAGCATAGAGAGGAAACTTCATTACTTCACAAAATTAATGGTTACAATAATAAAAGGGGGGAAAACCCCTCTAAGGCACTACAGGACAAAAATAGTTGACTTTATAAAGAACCATGAAAAAATACAAGATTTCCCTTATAAATAATGATATATACATAAGGGGGTAGCACACAAAATGATAAAGCATATGACACTTCTCAACAACTTGTTCCTCACATTTTATATGTGATTTTTGCTGACAATAATTTAGTTTGATGGATTTTATTGTTCAAGTTTTCTTTTTGAAGAACAATTTTATGGTTAAGGTTAATAAAGCAGAAAGGTTGCAAATGTCTAATATGACTTGCATCAGTAGTCTTGAGTAAGGGAGGATTGGGGGGCTATGCTAAAGGCTAAGAACATTTATGAAGCATCTTTTATACCTTAGATATTGTATTCTGTGATTTGAAATGCTTGGCAAAGTTGAATCATGTGAACTTAAAATTGTGTTTCTGATGACAGGGTTGTAGTCAGCAGTCAGTCAACACCAGAGAAAGTATCTAAGCGTGATGCTCGTAAAGAATCCAGTCTTAGTGGTCCTCTGATGCTCCCAAAGCGAGCTTCCATGAATAGCTTATCAGCTCCCATTAGAACATCAGGAGGTCAAATGGTTCCACTGATTCTGGATTTCTAACATCCAGTTTCATGTATCTTCGCTAACAATTTGATGAGTCATGGAGATTGTTGAAGCTTTTACACTCCTTAATCTTTATATTGGTTATTTATGTTTTACTTTTGTTCTTATATAGGATATAGAGATCCATTGGAGGAAAAATCAAAGGCAAATGTGGTGCAAATAAAAGGTCGGTTTTCAGTGACATCTGAAAGTGTAGATGTTGTAAAGGTATTGCTCTCATCTTTTGATATTTTTTCTTTTCAATTAAAGCATCATTATTGAATAGGCGCTTGCACTGTAGGATATTCCATTATGTACAGTATCACGAAGATCATCTCAGGTCAGCAGTCACTTTTAGCAGTTACAAGGGAAACTTTTCTTTTTTGCTGAACTAGACTGGCTTTATGTTTCACATTCTAGTGTTTTGATCCTCAGGAATCTCAACTAAGAAAATCTGCTAGTGTTGGTGATTGGCAGGTCGATGCCAAACCAGTGGTGTGTACTACCTTCCACTTTTCATTCAATGAATCTTTTTTATGGAATTCTTTTATAGGACTACAAAATGAATAATTTGTTCTAACACTTCTACTGATTTTTTAATTGAAAGTTACGTCACCAAGTGGCATGGATCCCAAGACACAACTGCAAGACACACAAAAAGGATCTAAAGCATAACATAATTCATTTAACCAAAGATAAGAAGCAACATATTTATACACCCACAAGAACACCAAGAAATAAAATAAATATTTTAATAACAAATAAACAAAAAATTACAAATGACCTCAATTCAAAAACACACAAACACACCCCATATGTACATCCATCATCTCTCACCTATACAACAAAAGGATGAGAAATATATAGAGGAAAACATAACGGTCAAACTAGCTGTTAGAGCAAATCCCAACAGCTAGTTTGGCTATTCAAACTAGCTATTAAAGCAAATCCTAATGGCTAGTTTGAGTCAAGTTACAAACCCGAACGGCTAGTTGGTCAATCTCATTTGACCAAAAAGAAAAGTAAATAAATAAATAAAATTACAAAATTTAGTCATCTTAAATAATAACATAATAATAAAAATAAAATCCCTATTCTACCATAAAAGTATACAATATGTATACTTATCCTAAACTATCCTTTAACTAAATTCTAAATCACAATAAGTATACTTTACTATACTTGGAATTACAATGAGAAAGAAAATACAAAAGAAATACAAAGCAAAATACCTATAAGTATACCCTAGTATACTTAGGTATATAATACAATGCATATATCTTAACGAGTTAAATATTTGCTTTTCTGTTCTGGTTCTCTATATAGCTTACACGCTGCCTCTGTTATACTATTTTCTTTTTCTGGAAAGGTGCATTATTATGAATCATGAGAATTTTAGTCATTCCGTTGAAAAATCATAGACATTGTAATACCATAGTTTGTGCTATAATGGTTGAAGTTGAAAATACTGTGCAGTTGGCCACTGAATGCCTTAGAACTGCTTTTCATGCTGCCAAAACATGAAAATTCGTTGCAATTTTATGTAATGCTGGAGGTTATACATTTACAATAAACTATAACGTTTGAAATAATCTTCAGAATATAAAGATCATGTCCATTTGGGCTTTTATGGAATTCTCTCATTAAGTCATCCTTGTTAATTGTATCTGATTGCTTGCAAGTTAACACGTTCCATCCCTTTTTGTTCTCTCTTGGTTCTACACAGATAAGCTTTTAGAGCTTCTTTAGTCCTTTATTTCAATGAATGTTGATTATCCTCCTATATTGCATGAATTTGAATTGATACTTTTTCTAGTTAGGGAGCACAATTCTTCTTTCTCATGAAGATATGTTGATCCTAGTTTGCCTCTTTTTTTAGGACAATTATTCTATAGTTAGGGCTCATCCGGGCATAATATAATCTTTCAAACCTTGGGACGACATCTGACTGAAAGCTCTTTCATACAGATATTTATATGCATGCATGTACATCCTTACATACATACATGTATATGTATTTACATATGCATGTGCATACATACATTATATACCAATGAATAGGTCAACAACCAAAATGAACAGGTTAAAAAGTTATAGCTGCAAGTTAATGTTTATTAAACGAAACTGCCATAGTTATGTCTGACATGCCATTTAGAGTGTGTGTCATGGGGGGGTGGTGCCAGCTGGACACACTATGACATGCTAACACACTCTGACACATGGATATTATTTTAATATTTGTTAGTAATATTTGAATCAAATATATTTTTATATACTAGAATATCAAAAACATTTTTTTATTAAAAATTATAAAACTGTGTCCTGTCCTATTTTTTGAAAACTTTTGAACTCACTTCTTGAACTCAAGTTGCGATCTGGTCATGTCTGTATCCTTTTGACATGGAGCTATAGCTATGTTACATGGATACTTCATTTTGGCTCCCTTATCCTGTCTCCTTGTATGTAGTTTTATTGAAAGCTTCATAAAAATGACTATGCCCCGTACCATGTGATAGTTCTATAGATTTGTTAAATAGGAGCTTCATATTTAGACAGGTTTTCAAAGAAATTCAAAATTCAATCCAAATATTACAGTAGAAAAATCAAGTTTATTATTTAAATAATTTTATCCAGCACATTTTTTGTAGTAAATGAGCAATGATGAACACATCTACAGGTTCATATCAAGCAAAAAATACCTATAACTTTATATTTATATATGAAGATGGAGGATGATCCACCCTGTCCTCTTCTTCAAAATCTGTATGTTAGATATGTTTTTTGACAAACCTGACCATATGGATGTGATCTCCATGGTTGAAATTTTACATATGATTAGACTCTTGGATCAAACTTTTTTGATGTGTAGATAGGATTTTACAAAGATCCAAAAATCAATGGTTCTGAAATTTCTGAAATTTTTTATGTTATAAAATCTTACCTACACATAAAAAAAACTTGATCCAAGAGTCTAATCATATGTTTTCAACCATGGAGATCACATCTATACGGTCAGATTCGCCAAAAAACATATCTAGCATACAAATTTTGAGGGGGAGGACAAGGGGTGGACCATCCTCTCTCTCTCTCTCTCTCTCTCTCTCTCTCTCTCTCTCTCTCTATATATATATATATATATATATATATATATATATATATATATATATATATATATATATATATATACACACACACAATTGCACATGTTGTATAATTACAAAAAAGAAAAGCCCACAAGGGCGACTTGTGAATATCACCAAGTTGACAGAACGTCACAAGTTTGAAATGTCACAAGTTGTTCGAACATCATCTACTAGGGGCGACTTGTGAATATCACCAAGTTGACAGAACGTCACAAGTTTGAAACCCACAGGTGGTGTCTCTTGCGACAAGGTCGAAACTGGGTGGCAGGGGGACCTCAAGGGTTCTACCAAGTACCAACCATAGGACAGCCATTGTGCGGTCCATGATGGGTTCTTTTTCCCTTTGACTATCCAGCAAAACAAAAAACTGATCGGTGTACTAAGGAATTGTCAAGCTTGTTAATTGTCTATGAGCTGTGAAAATTGGTAAATCCATCTGCTCAAATGTGTGTGTGCAGGCACACACAGAGATAGAAGGGGATGTGCACAATATGAATGCAGATAGGAGTATGAAGACTACACACACACACACACGGTTGCTACCCATGGGAAAGGAGAAGTGAGGGGTGTAATGATGCTTTTGAGGGACAATGTTGACAATGAATTTTAAGCAAGAATAAATGACTATTACAAAGTTTAGTGGTATTTTCAAAATACCAACTCTTAAAATGAAAATGACTAACTGCCCAGACCTTTTTCTGTTATATACGCATATAGAATGTATTACCTTTCCTTCCCTACCCACCTCACCTGTGTTTAAATCTACAACCTGGTCTCAGTGCAAACATTTATTTGATTGCATTCTGTTCAATGCATGTCAATTTTCATCTGGATTGATAATGGGTTCCATCTCCTTAACTCCTCTATTGTTTCTTCTTCAAAGCTGGGGCACAAGCAGGGTGACGCAAAGGTGCTAATAAGTTGTTCTCTGAAAATGGAATGAATTTGACCTTTCCAAAGCTACGAAGTTAAAGAGGTTATTTTGGTAGTAACCATGCAGGAAGCATGGTAAAAGTTATAGTTCAAGAATTGAGAGGTTGAGGATTTTGAAATATTTAGCATAAATGCGATCAAATATAAAATAAGATCAACCTTGTAATGAAATCCAAAAGATACAAATAGGTACCTCTTATGGGCTTACAAGAACACAACCAAACAAAGACTGCTTATGGGTCAATACACACACATGCACAAGGGCCTCTTAGGGGCCAAGAACACATGTAAAAATATATATGTATTGGAGTTGAAATGCTTGATAAATCGTGAACAAACAAGAGGGGGATCACCCCCTTATATATACACAATACAAGGCTCATAGAGCCGTTGGGATCACCCCAACGGCTAGAAATAGAGTCGTTGGGGAGATCCCAACGACTCCATGGGCATTTCCAAAAATTCCCTCAACAATATATTAAATAAAAAATAAAAAATAAAAAAGAAAGAAATATAAAAGAATGTTGTGCCCCCTAATGGGCACAGCCTATTACAGGACTGTGAAATGACCAAAATACCCCTGATAGGTATTTCCTATTACAACTATAAAAAATGAAACATATATATATATATACATATATGTGTGTGTATAATACAAGAGATATACATATATGTTAATACATACATATAATATATATATGTACAACTTAACAAACCTCACATATTAATATATGACTAACATACGTTGAATCAAAATGTCTCTCTCTTTCTCTCTCCCCCATATTTAGTTAATAGGTACTAATTTATTTTGAAATATCATAGGCGTCCAGGTGGCCAATTACCACGCATTGACTCCTTACACAATTAAAAAGATCATGTCCTGTAGGTGACGTCTTATGAACAACACTTTGATCAAAATATATAACATAAGCATCATATGACTGAAGAATCAGTATAATGAAAAAGGGAAGAAAAATTGTCAGAGAGTAAGTTCAGTTTTATATATTTTGGGTGCTGGCATCATTTAATTAGAGTTGAACCATTCCGTCATTCTGCCAAGTTTACACAAGCTTCAACAGTTGCAGCATGAGTTTCCAAGCAGTTTTGCATGTAATAATCTGTTATATTCAATACAACTACATAACTTATTTTGGGATATAGTAGGTGTCAAGGTGGGGTATACCATGGTTTGACCCCTTAACACCATTAAAAGGATTATGTTCATAATTCTGCTCTTAGAAATACCATCTTGACACAGGAAATGAAGGATATTCATGTGTCCTGGCTGTGTTCTGGATATGTGGAGATTTTTGTGTGAAATTTGTCATGCATTTACTACGTATTGAGAGTAATTTGTTTATTTTATTTTTTGAATATACATTCTGTTTTTGCAGTTGGAAGTATCTTACTGTTTTGGCCATGACTTATATTAATGATTGGCCTCACTTCTTTTAATGGAGGGGATTTGTTACGACAACTGTGTTCAAGATTAAATGATGTAGCATGAAGTTTTCAAATGGTCTTGTAGAACATAACAAGCTATCTTAGGTGTTTCTGCTAGCCTTCCTTGAGACCATGAACATGGGTGTGTGGTTGGCGACATTAAGTTTATCTTGGCATATCCGACACAACCATTGAAATTCACAGCAACTTTCGTATTAGAGACTAGGTTCTTGTTCGAATAACACCAAATGACGTCAAACCCCATCGCCTTCATGGTGTCAAATAAGTAAGACCTTTGGATTGAGTCAAAGGCCTTCGAGAGATCCAGCTTTAACATAAAATCTTGCTGACCTGATTGACCGATGTCATGAACAAACTCGTGCGCCATGAAAGCACGTTGTGGGTGATCAATGATCTTGTCAATGACTGTCTTTATTCTATTCACCAACACCTTGGCGACGATTTTATAGACTGCACCCAAAAGGGAGATTGGCCGAAATTCATTAAGATCCGAAGTAGCTGCTGTCTTAGGAATTAGAATTAATTTGGACTTATTGAAAGCACGCAGCAGGGTCCTGTTGCAGTGAAAGTCCGCAAAAAGCTGCATAATGTCTACCGACATATCCTCCCAAAACCACTTAAACAGATTGGTGGGGAAACCATTGGGCCCCATAGATTTGAGTTTAGACAAAGGCCAAACAGCTTCTTTGATTTCAGTCACTGAATAGGGAGTTTGCGGCAGTGTGTTCTGATGAGCTAAAATGTGGAAGAAAATGTGAGCCTGAATGAACCCCTCATCAGTGAGACATGGGCCATAGAACTAGTTGAAGTGGTTAGTGATTTCAGTCTGCTGATCAGCCATGGGGATATGTTGACCATTGATTCTGAGAAGTGAGATACGATTACATCGCTTCCGTTTCGATGCAAACAAGTGAAAAAAATAGGTGTTATTATCACCAGCCTTCAAACACAATGCCTTGGATCATTGATGCCATTTGGTTTCCAACCGAAGTCGCCATTCATTAACCTTAGATTGATAAGCTTGAACAAGTTCAAGTCAACAGTTATATTGATTAGGATGAATATCTTAATTCACCAAAGAATCCAGTGCACATTATTGTTTTTATTTTTCCAATTTTAAGAGCTACCGAACTTTCTCAGTTCAACCTTATATTTATGTTGTCTGATCATTTATGTTCTTAAACTCCTGTTTTCTCAGCCTGTAGCTCCCAAAGAAATTAGCGACATGCCAGTCTCACCTTCTGTTCTGATGACACATCTACAAAATCTTTTCCAGCAAACTGTTGTCCAACAGGCAAAACTTCTACTTCTGGATGATCTTAATATTTCCTTCTTAAATGAAGCTTTGTCATGTACTTAAAGCTCAAGTCTGCTGCTTTATAAAATTTTCTTATTTATTCTTTGGTTGACTTTCAGGATCTCATCATGAATCTAATTAACGGACTGCAGCAAAATGAGTTTGCAGATGGTGAGCATAACTAACCTTGTGTGGTCTTATCTTATTCTGTAGCAGTTCAGTTATCTAATTGTGCGTTCTAACCAGGGAAATCGTCTTCTCAAGTTCCAGCTCTTGGCAGTGATGCACTGGTAAGTAAAACATCTAACATTCTTATGGTTAGATATTGTTGCAACTAAATTATATCCATGATATTCCAAATTTGTCATCTGACTACTACGAAAATGTGAATACAATACCAGAGCCTGAACCAAAAGTTGGACACTAAAAACTTTCAACTTTTTATTCAGATGAATCTGCATTTAACTGATTAGAGTGGTAATATTCCCATTTTTCATTACAAAATAGGACTAGCCAGCTAGACCCATCCATACGTGTTCTAAATCCAACCTGGATTGTGACATTTACCACCTGGATCCAATAATATGGATCAGATCAAGTTTGGACCTGGTCAAAACTCCACTTGCATCCCTAAATGGCGCTACTTTCTTGGTTAATTTTGAGAATATCTCATGCAGTCTGTTACCAGTTTGTTAACTATATAATCATATGATATGTCAGATGAATTTGGGTTGTTTATTTGTAATGAAACAACCTTCAAAAGGTACAAATATTTCGATAGGCACTAAAGCCAAGCACAAGTCACAAGGACAAAAGGTCCAGCCTCCAAGGGCTAATACAATTTTGCAATAATCACAAGAGGGCACACATAACAAATATTATTTTTGTTAATAAAATGCTCTCAGTGAGCATGCCAAACAATGGGCAGATGCCCATATAGATATACAAAGACTAGAGAGCAAGAGGGAGACAACTGGCCATTAGGCTTGCCTAATGGCTAGCTCAACAGCTAGTTCCCAAAAAAAAATAATAATAAATAAATGCAAAAAATGTATTTTACATTATAAATAGGATATGTTTATATATGTATATACATACACATACTAAAGTGTGTGTGTGTGTATGTATATGTATAACAGTATCATCATATTGACTTTAGCTATTCTGATTCTTTTTGGCAGAATGAAGCAGCAACCTCTGAAAAAGAGCGACTATTGATGTTTAAGATTTCAGAGCTGCAAAATAGGTGCTTTGCAATTAACTACCCCATGTATCATGTTTAGATTATTTTCATTTCTTGCAGACCAAAAAGGAACAAGTTGTGATGAATTGAGGACAGTAGATTATAACACTATCATCATTCCTTATGCAGGGTCTCAAATTTAACTGATGAACTCACAACAGAAAGAGCAAAATACGTGCATGTAAGCTGGACTCTTTTTTTTGGTTTTGAGATTTAAATCCTTTCAGAATCCCCTGTTAAATAATAAAGAAGCCTGTTCATTTCTATCCTTCCAACTTAGCTTAAAATAATTGAAATGACACGAATTCCCTATCTGTAAAGATTTATGTCTTGATAATTACTTTTGTTGGGGTGTTCCGTGAGAAATCATAGTTCTATTCCTGTTCAAAATAGCAACCTGGTCTTTCGAAAAAAAATAGCAATCTGTTGGAAAACTTTGCATGTGGCAGTTGGTGTATTATGTATTATGAACTTACCTGTCTCAATTCAATGTGGTAGAATGAAAGTATAAATGGTTTCCCTTAAAGATTCATGAGTCTCACCTATAATGCATACATTGATCTGTTTGTTGTGCCAGTTACAGCAGCAGCTAAATGACATCCCTAACAGAGAAAAGGTTGGACCGGGAAAGGAGGAAAATCAGACAACAGAAACCAAGTTATAGGAAATGGAAGTTTTGTTGTGTTTTAGTTTCAGGTAATAAGGTTCCTTTCTGAGATCAATTTCTTTTCAAGGCCAGTCGATGATTGTTCTAACTCAGTGGCTATATTCTGCTATGTCAAGGGCACAATTTTTGGAAGCCATTGTTTCCCATTTGCTGGATATGTTCCTCCTCAACTATTTATTGAAGGTTTCAGTGATTGAGAAATTAACATTCACAGCCTCAGGAAACGATAGTCTCCTGCTTGAGGCATTTTGTCTAGAAGACAACTGCTTGAGCCCACTGGTTCTTTTCTGTTGCAGGTGCAGGTTTTCCAAACATTGCAGCAATGAAGAGCATGGTCTGAATCCAATCAAGCGATTGATCCATGGGTGTTAAACGCTTTGGCCAGCAGGTATTTGTGATGATTCTCATAAATGGTTGGCAGATAAGCTGCTTTGAGCGTGCAGTGAGGTTTTCTGTAGACATATAATGATAAAGGTTGATCCTGGACAAGGGGTGTGATTGTGTTCACTAGTATTTGCAGACAGAAACTCTTGTAATTTTGATCTATTTAAGTTCTGTTTTTTCTGAGGGTTGTAATGCAGGTTCATGTGACCCCATGGCTGAGCCAAATCTCATCAAGAAACATGCAAAGTGAGGAAAAGGAAGAGGTGGGGGCGGGTGGATAGGGAGGACATGGAGTATTCTCACAACTCTTAACTTATCTTGTGTATACTTTGATCTCAGACGGGCCCACAACAGTCTAACATTAATGATACCATGCATAAGCATTTAAAGTTTAAATAGTTCTAGGAAGTTGGCTTTCAAAAATGGCACCAAAGAGAAGAGTGCTTGCCTTGATAATCAGATGAATTCTAGAGCTAGATATTCAAGCCTCCTTCTAGATAGGGCTGTCAATGGGTCAGATCATGTAATGCCCCAAAATTTTAAACTTTTAAACCTTTAAAATATACTTAGAAAACCTTTCATTTTTTAGAGTTTTTGTCGGCCAAAACGATTTGTTTGAAAAGCAAAACAAGTTGACAACTTTGGGCACGTTACTGTAAAAATCCATCATTAAAACCATCATTTTCGAAAGCATTTTAACAAAATAATTAGTGAGTCAAATATATATTGATGATAAACTTTAGTGGTACAAAATTGAGGGTTTTCCCTTATACAAAATTCAACATCAAAACAGGTGTTCAGGATACAAAACTGTGAGTAGGAGAGTGAAGTTTCAGGCTATCTTACATCTTGTCATCGACTGTTTGGTAGGTTTACTTGTCACCTACGCCCATAAAATGAGTCAGTTTCACGAAAAATTGGTAAATACGTAAGCAAGACAATAGAAAACCAAAATTAAAGCAAGACAAATTATATTGGCCTGATAAGCAATTTTAGGCAGTAATTTAAGATACACTAACATGAATAGTTAATTGTGCAGAAAATAATCTATTTCTAGCATGTACAGTTGATTCCATAAGCAGAGAACAGTTAACTAAAACAATTAACTAACACATGATATAAGCATATGTAATAAGTGAACGAATCTAGATTTGACAAGTAATATGAACTAATCTAGGTTCAGCAGTAATGTGAACATGATAACTTTTGTATTGATATTAGTTGACATTGTGGGTACGTATAAGGCACAACACGTAGAAACAATTGAGATCGATCTAGGGGTTTATTATGCTATGTGTTTTAGATAACCCGAATGGCTGATTGAGCTCACACTTCAAGAGGACGGTCAGTGACCAAAAGAGAATTCCTCGAGGGCATTCGTAGACAACAGATGCATCCTACTTTTGCAGAAGTCTATGAGATCTACCACCTAGGATAATTTTTGGTAGCCCCTAACTCCGATGACTTGAGACATCAAGTCATTTGCTCAAGGAGTGGTTATTAACAACTTGTCCATCGGAGCTTTATATCAATCCATCATCTCCCTTGATGAACACAGTGAGTCAAATGAGTGCATCGTGTGTTATTTAACTGAAGACTCATTCTATATGCTCTGATATTTCAACCCACTCGAGCATCTTGCCTGTGAAGGCGAACATCATCATTATGTGGTTTTAATAATGTGTCATTACATGTTTCGAGGTTACCAAAGACCTCTCATCATACTCGTTATAGTACAAACATATCGTATATATCTAAAAGTACGAATATAATGAGAGGGGTATGAGTTTCTCTAAAAGAAGCCTCAACTTTAATTTGTTGTGAAAGAAATGATGTTATCATTTTAATTTGCATTTGATATGCTTGGGTCCTTTAAATCAACACGAGCATCCTGCCTGTGAGGGTGAGACATCATTCTATAAATGATTTTCACAATGTGCTATTTGCACACTTTGAGGTTACCATACTCTTCTCATCCTACTTATCATAGTCAAAACACATCGTACATGTATAAAAGTATGACTACGAAGAGAGGGGTAAGGATTTCTTCAAAAAAAAATTCACAGTAATAACTCGCAAAAGAAGTGATGCAACAAGATCCTAACTTTTAACTACTTGATCAACATTGCAGAATACAAGATCTCCACGAATCTTTTATCCAAAGATAATACAACATCATCATAATGTGCATGTCTTGCGATACTAGTAATGATGCAAGGTTTCTCAGCAGAAACATTGCCCAAACTCATGCTCATGCCCCTAAATGGGGTTGTCCAAGTTGTATTGAAATGCAACAAAAGTAACAAAAATACTATTTTCAAATACATCGATTAGGAAGACTTGGCTGGTATTTCGAAATCAAAAGACTCTAAGACTTTGCTTTACAAAATTGTTTATTTGAAAAGCTGGACTCACGAAAAAGAAATCCTCTTTAAGAATTTTAGTACCTACACGCAAACCCGCATCTTTTGAAAAAGAGCATACTTAGAATATGTTGAACCAAAGATCTTATTTTAAACATGATTTATCTTTCAAACTGTGAGTCCAGCACTGTTCTACTCGTACAAGACAAGATTGTCATAGATCTCTCATTCGTTTATCGCAATATTTATATGTTGAACATACCTCGTAATACTGGTCTTGATAAACGGGTTAAGGGTTTTTCAAAGGGATCACCCTAAAACACAAGTTTGTGTCCCTAATCGAGTTTATCAAAGTCGTATCAAATACTCGAACTGAAGTTGTAAAACACCTCTCCCAAATACATTGATTCGGGAGATCTAGCTACTATCTTGCAAAAGACTTTCAAAATATGCTTTGCAAAACTATGCATTTTGAAAATGGGTTTATGCCTAAAAATCTCCTTTTTGGAGAATCGAAGTGCATAAGTGTGAATCATGTCTTTTAAAACAAATGAACAAAACAAGAATACGCTCAAAACTGCACTTAAGTGCAAGTCAGCAAAAAGCGAGCTCATGCACAATACAATGCAATGGTAAATATGCCATTGATCTCCAAAGTGCAAATTTGCGTAATGAGTCTAAAATGCGTAAGCAGAACACGAGGTACGAAAATACACAAGCAAATAAATGCGTAAGCAATGCATGAGGTATGAAACCATACCTCGGCTAAATAAATACATAAACAAGTAAATGTGGAAAGCAAGTAGCTTGTGCACTAGAGCGCGACGACGAAAGCAAATGACAAAAAATAATGCTTGATACACGAAACCGTGTATCAAGCTAAATCAATGCGTAAAGTAAATAGTCTTTGCACAGAAGCTCGACAACAAGGTAAAGGCGGGAATAGTAAAGACAAAAAGTAAAAACATGCTTGTGCACAAAAAGTGTGGTGGCAACAGAGTAAAGTAGGAAGGTAAAAAAAAGTAGAGATAGGAATGTAAATACAAGAATTAAATGTGAAAAGAGCATGTGGACGTAAAGTGTGGCGGTGACAGAAAGTAGTAAAGCAGTAATAGGAAAGGACAAGGATCGTGAAACCACGTTCTTGAGTTAAAGACATACGTATATATGTATACATATACATATATATTATTATTGTCTTTTCTTTTCCCATTTTAATTTTAATTGCTTAATTTAAGTTTGTCCATTGTCTTTTGCACAACTTTCCCCTACCTTGGGGAGTAGTGGTGTTGAGTTCATCTTTGAGCTTATGTGATGACAGTTTCGGGACATGGGTGTGGGAGGGCTCTGTTATGCAAGCTGCGAAAAGAGAGGCGTGAGTGTACTTGCAAAAACTTCGAAAAGACAAATACAGGGGGTGGGGCATGGGTGATGTTCGGCAGATAGGCCAAGCCTAACCCTGGCTTGAGCTATCAAGGCCAAAGAGTGGGTTTGCAGTGAAGCTAAGTCTGACCCTTGCCTAGCAAGGGAGCAAGGAGGGAGTCAGGGGCTCTGCTTCTGCTTGTGAGAGAACAACAGAGGCAGGAAGACCTCACCCCTACCTAACCAAGAAGGAGGAAGGGGGCTTCGCCCCTGCCTGCTGGAAAACGAAGCGGCAGGGGCAAAGCCCCTGCCTGACAGTGAGGAAAGAGGCAAGGGGACTTCGCCCCTGCTTGCCGAAAAATAAGGCGACTGGGGCGAAGCCCTGGCCTGCCCATGGAGAAAGGTGGCAGGAGTGCTTCGCCTCGACTGGTCTGTCTGGTAGACACAGGCGGTAGGGGTTTCACCCCTGCCGACTCATCGAAAAACAATAGGCGGCAGGGGGCGTCGCCCTGTTGGTCTGCCAGAACAAAAAGGGGGGTGGAGGAAGGGGCTGCGCCCCTACCTATCCTGAAGAGAAAACATAGGCAGCCGACTGAAAGACCAAGAGGCAGGGGACAAAGCCCCTGCCTATCGACTAGACACAGGCGACAGGGGGATGTTGCCCTTGCCGGCCTGTCGAAAAAGCGAAAAGAAGAAGAAAAAGACACGCAGAGGGGGAAGAGTTAGAGGTTACCTGTGGGAGGCGAAGGCGACAATGCGCAGCGAAAAAGTCGACGGTGTCGAGTGCCAGCACATGAGCGGAAAGGAGGAAGAGGGATGCAAGGAGGGGGAGAGGCGAGCGAGGGAGCTCTGGCGTCAGGGCTCCTCTATCGAAACCAAGAGGCACGAGGGAGAGAGAAGGTGAACGGGGGGCTGCCGGTGATGGGTGGCCAGAAAATGGAAGAGAGAGAGAGAGAGAGAGAGAGAGAGAGAGAGAGAGAGAGAGAGAGAGAGAGAGAGAGAGAGAGAGAGAGAGAGAAGGAGGAGGAAGCAGGGACCCAGGGTGGTGGCCTGCGAGGGCTTCGGTCAAGGGACTCGGGGCTACGTCGGGGGCGGCAGCCGAGGGTGCCAGAGTGGGAGGTAGTGGCAGTGGGTCATCGGTGGCTTGCCAGAATCACAACAGAGAGGGAGACAGAAGGTGGGGTCGTCGGAGGCGGCTCCAACGGAGGTGCCCGTGGGGGAGAAGGGCGAGCGGTGGAGGGGAGAAGGGTTTTCTCGAATGAGAAAACCATAACCGCTAGGTTGCTTAAAAAGGCACGGGGCGGTAACGGGTACCTGGCTCAGGTCCGGGTTGGGTCTGCGACTCGGGCTGGATCCGACTCGGGTCCGACCACTTTATATATATATATATATATATATATATATATATATATATATATATATATATATATATATATATATATATATATATATATATATATATATATATATATATACTATTTTTTGTGGGTTTTACAGATCAGAACCTGGTCGGGATCGACCCTAATCCGCCCATGTAGGTAACAAACGAGTTGAGGTTTGGATTCATAAAGTTATAGGGTGATGACTTGAAATTTGACCGGATTTTTTCAGGTTCTCAAACCCGCATTAGGGTTGAGGGGAAACCCCAGTTCAGGTGGGGCTCAGAAGATATTAACGCCCTGCTTGTGGCCCACCTCTAAGTGGTTAAAGCCCCTCCTTGCCCACCACGGAGCGTGCTGCGTTGGCTTTAAGGTAAGGGATGCACACCCTTGGGATCAATGACCCACCTAGCCAGGCGTGTGGAGCCCTTGTGTGTGGAATAGGGATCGGGTGCAATATGATTGCACAAAAAATTGTGCATTAAGCACCCCATAGGGTCTCACACCTGACAGGCCCTGTCCCCAAGATGGAGGGTGATCAGGTGCTTAATGCACAAATATTTGTGCAATCATATTGCACCTGATCTTTTCACTTGTGGGTGGGCATGCATATTTACACACAAACATCATTTCCACAGCGCATTTACGGGTGTCAACAGGTGGGACCCCTTCTAAAATTGGTGGGTCCAAACCCTGATCTAAGTGATGCGGTTTTTTGGATACAGATTCGGGTCCAACTGGATTTTTTATACAAAAAACCATACCCGGATCTGATAATAATTACATAAACCAGACCCGGTCCATTCTCGGTAAAATAGTATTTTTAAAGTTTTTTTACATTGAAAAATTGCAGATCTTAATTGGAATTCGGGTTGGACCCAGGTTTGGTATAAATTTTCATAAACCATACCTGACCCATTTAATAATCGGACCTCATGGATCCAATCCAAATAGTTAATTGGACCCCTTTCTTTGTAATCAAACCCTGACCCTATAAGATCCGGTATGGGTTGGGATGGGATCATACCCGATCCGTTGACACCCCTAAGCTCAATCATATAAAATGGTTAGAGGAAAAATATGGGATATTGTAAACCAGGGTGATGCCATCAGCAACGATATGAGCAACAAAGACTAGAGCAATTACTCTCAAACACTTTCGTAATCACTTAGGAAAGAATATAATAAGAGTTGCAGAGTCATGACCTATGAAACTATAGCTACCAAATAAGAGTTGCATTGGTGAGACAAGATGCATAGCTCTTCCTCAAACTGATGAGTTCATGATGTCTCTGCTATAGCAGTCAAGTACCAAGAGACTATGGTCGCAGATGAAGCCCTTTAAGGTGCACAATCCATACCAGTATTTTTTTCTTTAGTTATGAAGAAAATAAGGGTGTAAATGGGTCAGGTTTGATTAGAATTTGAGTCTGACCCTAAAGGTCTTATTAATATATGAATCCGGGTATGGTTTGTGAAATTTCATACCAGACCTGGAATCGATCCGAGTTTCAACAAAGATCAGCTATTTTTCAATGTAAAAAGGATAAAAATTTTATTTTACTGGGTTTGGTTTATGTAATCCTTATAGGTTCTGGGTATGGTTACTCTTATGGTGGATCCGGTTTGACTTGGGTCTGGACCTGGTACCAGCATCTCAAATCAGGTGTGGGTCTGGTTCTACCTAGGTCCAAACCAAACGCGACCCGTTGACACTCCTAGGAGAAAAACCATTGATTTTTTTTATTTGCCCTAAGACACAAAACCATTGATTCTCAACTTGTTTGGGATGTAATGAGCCTCTCCCTAGCCAAATAAGTGAAGCCCTCTAGTAGGGGTGGCAATCGTGTCGGGTTGGCGGGTCAGCATACCTCAACCCGAACCCGATCCGTTTATTAAACGGGTCGGCTGTGGCAAACACGAACCCGGCCAGTTTAATAAACGGGTAACCCGACACAACCCACCAACCCATTTAATAAATGGGTTGGGTCGGGTGAACGGGTTCTCAGGTTCGTGGGTCAGGTTGGCGGGTCGGGTTGGCAGGTTGACCCACCCGCCTAACCTGTTTATTAAACGGGTCAGCCGGGTTGGCATACCCCCAACCCAAACCCGAACCCGTTTAATAAACGGGTTAGGCGGGTCGATCCGTTTATTAAACGGGTTGGCTTAAGCCCAACCCGAACCCGCCTAAGAGGCGGGTTGGCGGGTCGTGTCAGGTTTTGCCACCCCTACCCTCTAGTATCAGTATTTTTTTTTTATATTTACACGAAGAAACCGCCCTGTAGAACAAAAACCTAGCCGCATTGTATCTGCCTACCGTACTTACGGTCACCGACATGGCAGCTTAAAACTCCGTGGGCTTACCCCTTGCCTCCGGGGAGTCTGCGCAAGGGGGTGACACCATGAGATTTGAACCTAGACTGTCTGCCTAGCTTCCTAGGCCCCCATCCCACTATGCCAAACCCTTTTGGAGCACCTCTAGTGCCAGTATTAGTAATGCTTGGTGTGCATCTGAGGATGAATGGTGCTAAGGGCGGCACACCTTCTTCTGAATACGATGCAGGTTGGTTTTTATAAAGCTTAAAAATTCAAGGGCCTACAATTTGTAATACTTTCCCAGGTCACGAAATCGTGTTTTTTCACCAAAGAAAACATGATCTAAAAGCTAAAAGCTGGTTCCCACTATTAGGTAAGATTGGATCAAAACAACTCGCACTATGGAGATCCAAAGGCATTTGTACGTAATACTGCAAATACCAAATGTAACACCTATGTATATAATTAGAAATTATACTATCTAGTTAGAAATTATACTATCTAGTTAGAAATCATAGGTGCAATTGCAGCATGGTACCATTACAAAATTTTACCATACTATCTAGTTAGAAATCATAGGTGCAAGCATTGTTTAGTCATTTTGAACACTGTGTTGCATTCAGCATGGTTTGTTTATTAAGCATTACATATTGGATTATATTTTGATGTCAAAGCATGTATCTTTTTCTTGAAAAATGAATTTTATTGCATTGCAATGTTGCCTTTTAAAGCACTTAAAAAAATCTATTAACATGAAACTATCAGGTGATCCAAAACATATTTTCCACTAAACAAATTGCGTAAACCATATCTGTAAAGCTATATTAAAAAATAAATAAAAAATGTGGTGGTTTTTATTAGATTGTAAATATTGTTGAGGATATCAAATGTTTGCCACACACCTGCTCACAAAGGTGACTGATTTCTTTGGATAACTAAACAAAAACCATAGATCAACAAGTTCATTAGGTCCAAAGTTCAAAGTTCTTTAGCACCAATGTTGTCTGTATCGGTATCTGCCCTGAAAGTAGGCTCACTTTTGACATAGTAGTAAAGGTTGTGTGCTATGTTGTTTTTTAATTTGTGACGTTTCATCAATTTAGTGACGGTTATCATATGAGTGAGGTGCTAGTGGCTTCAATTGGAAATTATAATTTTTTTTGTTGGGTTTATATTTGGTATTAATGAAAGTGCAGAACTATTGAGTTGAAAATCATAGTTTCAAGTTGTATCGACTCAATCAGCACGGTTTGTTTGCAAATAATCAAACTTCAAACCATCTTTTTAATATAAAAATGTGATCTTTTCAATTAGAAAGTACATTGTAGATCGTTAGTTTTTGATGTCTTTGATAAAAACTAGCTTATATGTTACAATCACGATTCAAAACTCATCTTCGATAAAAAAAAAACCTTAAATCACATCAAATAGGGTTCAATTTATTAAAAAAACAGAACACACCAAAAGAAGGTGATTCTTACTGAATAGTTTCATGCCTTTGTTCACACCTAATATTGGGTATACCCTCATGGGGAAAGAACTCTCTATTAAAAGATTGTAATATCTTTTAAATTTTTTTATTCAGCTTCTTTTGCACAGATGACTAGGGTCAACTGGTCGAGTTTGGTTCGAACCCAGGTGGAACCAGACTTGGACCTGATTTTTGGGTATGATATTGGGTCTGGACCTGGGTCTAATAGGGTTCACTATAAGAGAAACCGTACTTGAAGCCAATAAGAACTACATGAACCAGACCCGAACCATACCTGATAAAATAATATTTTTTATCATTTTTGTATTGAAAGGTCTTAATCGAAACTCGTGAAACGTGTAAATTTTGAAAGTATAAATAAACAAAGCGAACACCTTTTTTATTGAGTTGGAAATCCTTTTTGGGTTTTTAAATTTCACTTTTGGATGATTTGCATGTTCATTTGCTCATTTATGGTAAATAAGGGTAGAATTGCTATTTATATAATTATTTTGGGCATTTAACCATTCATTATATTTAATTCATAATTAAAAATATATTTTTTATAGTATTGTGAATTTTTGGAGTGATTTAGTAATGTTTTGAAGTTAACTGGATGTATCTAGTTATCACACCTTCAACTTTTTATATCAAAAGGGTATTTTTGTCAAAAATAATTTAAACGAGCATTTTATTCTAAAATAAGGGTTATTTAAATATTGTTTAAATAAATTATTTAATGGGGGTAAAAGTTAACATAAAATGAGTTTTTATTTTATGTATTAAAATGAGACTTAAATAGGTTTGGACCCATTGGATTGAATCCACCTATTGTGGGTCTATTACTTATGAATTTTAAATAGATTAAAGAACCTTATTTTTGGGATAAATATAGTTATAGTTTTACGATATCAAAATAAAAAATATAAATATATGTTTTTTTTTATCTTGTTTGGGTCCTTGTTTTGTGATTGTGTGGGAACCGACCCACTCGAATCAGAACCTAAACTATAACAACCCCAAACTGACTATCGAAAATGTTGATTTTTTTTTAACAATTATGAAAAACCTCTCAAGAACCGTGGGTACATTACAAATTTAATATTTACAACTCATCAACAATTTCAAATATAGAATAAATTTAAATGATGAACTGAATTTCATTTATTTAATCAAATATGTCAATAAGTTCTAAATAAATTCTAAAATAAACTCTAGCCAATTTTGTGCACATCAGAACTCGAGCCACCAAACCATAAACCTCGATTCTTCTAGTCAGCCAGTCCCCCTTATTACGGAGCCTCAGTGCTTGAAAATATTTTTAAAAATCAGCTAAGAATCAAAGTTCTCGTACGAGACCCTATAAATTTTCGACAGTAAGAAAATAACATAAATTAAATCAAGTACAAGTTTAAAGGAATTGCATGTAACATAACATCATCTAAGCAGTTCAAGCAAGCAACCAACAATTTCATGCTAAATCAAACATTTAGGGATGTATATAATTAATGCTAAACATTTAGGGATGCATGAATTAATGCAACATGCATAATAACTTTTTAAGTTAATTTATCAGAATTGCTTTTACATGCATGCCCCTATTTAATATATAAAACTTTAATTTTCACTTTCTTACAAACCCGTGAATACTCAAAACAGACAAAGTTCCTAAGGTTTAAGGCAGTTCTCAATCGTAGCTTAACACATAATTGATATTTTAATTATTGGGTTTCACACTTATTTTTTGATCAATATCAGAAATCCTTACCATTCATCGGAACATTAAGAATCCTAACTTAATGTCGGGACATCAATGAAAATTCACAATCATTGACGTCGCTTTCTTAGTATACTAATAACTATAGTTGAGTCAACACCACCACCTCCAGGCAAAGTGATTGAAAGTTCTCTACATCTGTGACCAGAAACACGAATCACACATTGGGTTCTTTGGGACAATAAATGTACACGAACCATCCAAGGTTTCCACACTTTTAAAGGAACACCAGGAAAGAAAATTATTATATTGTTTTGCCTCTTTTACCATCTTAATTAATTAAGAGTTCTTTACATAAGAACAATTATACAAATCCACATGCAATAACAAATTCAGGCCCTTGCCCCATAAAATTTAACAATATAATTAATTCAAAAAAACTAATCTTCAAAAAAAATATTTTATAATGCAAAAATCATAATTTAATATTTCATAAGCAACACATGCTCATAGCCCTCAATGGTCTGGCAGTGGATCAAATATTAGCACAATAAATTAGTATTGCAAGATTTTTTAGAGAACAAAACACACACATAATGATCAATATTTTATGTTCAAATGTAGCCAACATATTTACATACAACACATATATTGATGCAAAACTGTTCAAAAAATAAACAACATTTATATATATTTTATGCTTCACATTTGATCAGAAGCAATCAACAATATATATATATATATATATATATATATATATATGTGTGTGTGTGTGTGTGTGTGTGTGTGTTAGGATGCAAATCTGTTTAAGAACGTAGACAACATAACACATATAACACAATATAAACAACATAACCAGCCTAACACAAACAACATTGCTTAAACAACATGTGCAAGCAGTAGGCGCAAACAACATATGATAACATATATACCTATGTATATACTATTGTGAATTTGTTCATAACTCAGATAACACACACACACACACACACACACACACACACACATATATATATATATATATATATATATATATATATATATATATATATATATATATATATATATATATATATACATTGTTGTGAACTTATCTAGAATGTGGACAACACATATATAAGTGTATATATGATATTGTGCACCAGTACAGAACGTGAACAACACATATATAAGTGTATATATGTTATTGCGTACATGTTTAGAACGCGAACAACACACACACACACACACACATATATATATATATATATATATATATATATATATATATATATATATATATATATATATATATATATGTTGCAAACTTGTTTATGATACGACCATCATATGTATGAACTATACATGTAAATATGATAAAAAATATAGAAATACATGGAATGCACATGCAAAAATTAGTAGATGCATTCAGGGATAATGAAAATTGAATACAAGCATAAGAACGCTAAAACTATATATGATATGCATGAAAAAAATTTCAAACATGATTAAAGATGCATAAACTTGGATTTAAGCATAAAAAATGATAAATATATATATGATATGCATGCTGAAATTTTCAAACATGAATAGAGATGCATAAACTTGAATTTAAGTATCAAGAACGGTAAAAACATACATGATATGCATGCAAAAAGTTTCAGACATGTTTAGAGATGCATAAACTTGGTTTTAACCATAAAAAATGATAAAAATATAAATGACATGTATACTGAAATTTTCAGACATGTTTAGAGATGCATAAACTTGAATTTAAGCATAAAAAATAATAAATATATACATGTTATGCATACTAAAATTTGCAGACATATTTAGGGATATAAAAAATAATTTGTAAGCATCAAGAACATAAAAAATACATAATATATACATGCAAAAATTTGCAAACATGTTTAGGAATACAAAAAAAAAAATTAAGCATCAAGAACATCAAAAATACATAATATATACATGCAAAAATTTGCATATGTGTTCAAGGATGTAGAAAATAAATTTTAAGCATTGAGAACATAAAAAACACAGTATATACATCAAAAAATTTACAAACATGGTCAGAGACGCATAAATCAATTTTAAGCACCAGAAACATAAAAAATATACAGTATATACATACACATTGTTTTAAATATGATCAACCCTTAAACTCATATGATTTAAAACATGCAAAACCCTCGTTCTATCAGAAAAATAGAAGAACCCGTACCTTACTTTGATGAAAATATGTGAAAAGAATAGAAAAAGAAGAAGAAGAATGTGATGTTCTTCCTTTTTTGTTTATCTCTTTCTCTTCTTTTTCCTTTCTCTCTTCTCTTTTTTTTTTCTTTTTTTCCTCCATCTTTCTCTCTCTAGGTGATGTTTTTAGAGAGAGAGGCTTTGCCTCACTCTTTATATTAAAAAGGCTCTCTAGGGGGTGACGCCCCTCCCTTCTAAATCAATATAGTTTAAGGTATAGTATGCTATATGGGGTAGAGTTCTACCAAAAGTAGAACTCTACTTACCATAACTATATATAACTATATATATATATGTGTTTCTTAAAGTTTTAAGTTCTCTTTGTTTTAAATAAGTTATGGATGGATTATGGGTCTAGGATGGACTCATGATCTAAATCTATGTCCATATCCATTTGGATTTCAACAAATTCATGGGTACTAGACAATATGGATCCCGAATTAGTTTTAGATTCATATTGATGTCAATCCAAAAGTATATAGAGTGGTCTACTCTGATCCAAATTGGAAAAGTACTCAAAATAGAGGCTAATCTAATTTGAAAAATGCATTTTTTTAACCAACCCATATCCAAAATTGATAAATCAGATCTCTTACAAGATCTACGATCCATAACAAATCTAACTATGGTCCTAGATCCTTTTAACTCCTGAATTTAACCTGATTTTAATATAAATTTCGCTTAAATTTAAAAGTTAAAATAAATAAAATTTCAAAGGTGTTAAATATCACATATAGATATCTTCAATGGGCCCTGAACCCGGTCCAGGCCCCCATTGACGTCAGCCATACTATTTTCAATATTTTTGATATATTAAATATAATTATTTAATTAAAAAATTATATTTTTGAACTTGAAAATATCGAGAAAATTTATGAGGTATTACATCCCTACCCCTTTAAAAGAATTTCATCTACGAAATTATAACATATCGAATAAGTGTGGGTAATGTTCAGGCATATCGGTCTCAAGTTCTTAGGTGCAATCGTCCATTCCGTGATGTTGTCCATGCACTTTCATGATCAGAATTGTCTTACTTTGAAGTATCATCTCCTAGCGATCTATAAACGCAGCTCAAACTGGACTCGGTTTGCTTGAGCGCATAGAGGAAAGGAGAGACGAGTTGGATGGGGCCTACAAATTTTTTGCTGAAATTTGTGGTTCAGGTTCTTATATTGGCCTTCACCTTTGATTTGGGTAGTTTGCTTGAATCTTTGAACTTGTGTTTTTCAATTGAATTTTGTTAGGATTCATGATATTGGTTGATTTTGTTTATGGATGCATGACTTGTTCTCTTTGTTATGATTTGAGGATGGTTGTGGGGTGCCCTAAAAAATCATTCATTTTCTGTCACGGAATCGTTGGTTTTAAGTCAGGTGTAAATTTATTATCACTATTTATAGATGGAAGATCATTTTTTGCCACTAAATTATTTTCTTCTATTACGTGGATGTAAATTCATGTTTTTTATAGATGGAGCAAATTGCAATGATTAAATTATTTGATTTCGGTGTAATTTGTGATGGATGGGCGGTTGTTTTTATCACTTTGGATGTTGCAATTTCTCAATGGCATTCAATTATTTTTTTGTGTAATATAAGAAAATATTTTCATGCACAAACAAATAAGCAAAAAATATTTCTCTTTCGTTTTCAGCCTCATTTTCTCATGCTACACAGACAAGCGAAAACTTTTCTTTTGAAAAACTTATCATATCAAAACTTCTCATGAGAAAAATTCTCTTTTCTTTTTTTATGAGAGTTTTTCTGCTTCCAAAGCGTGCCCTAATATTAACCCCATTTTTCTTTTTTATTAGACTCGATCAAATTTTATTGTTTCCGGTTGGGCGTGGGACCTCGGAAGGAGGAAAGACCCACGATGCGCGACCCTAGAGTCGGTCCACTTTCGTGGGGGACGACCAAGTCTAAATACTCCAGAAAGAGCATCCCTCACCGAGGAGGGAGGGAGATCGAACAAGCGAACGAGCGGTCGGCGTCCCGTCCCTTCCCTCTTCCTGCCCGCCGGCGAATCTCCTCCTTTCTTGGTTGCTTATGGGCCGCGGCATGGGTGGTTCGGAGGCCCGATTCCTCCAGGAATTGGCTCTCTACGCGGCCAGCGCCGCCCTCAGCTGCTTGGTGCTCTTCGTGGGGCTGCGCAGCCTCGACCCCAACCGCGCCGCCAGCAAGAAGGCCGCCGAGCAGAAGCGGGAAATCGCCAAGCGCCTCGGTCGACCCCTCATCCAAACTAACCCCTACGAGGTGTATACATAAGAAACGAGAGATACCCACAAATTCTTTTTTTCTCATTTTTTGTCCTTTTCATTCGAACCCTCTTTCTTAAATTCCAGTATATATAAGAAACGAGAGATACCCACAGATTTTTTTTTCTCATGTTCTGTCTTTTTCATTCGAACCCTCTTTCTCAAATTCTGGTTTCTTGGTGTGGAGAAGAAACGGTTCTTCATGTTGGGGATTCTTGTTTGTTTGTTTTTTCCTTGTAAAGATTTCTTGGTTTTTCTTGTTTTGGTTTAATATTTTGGATATTTGTTTGGTGGGTCGCTTGTTATCGAGATGTTGTTGAACTTTGTGGGTATTTTCCATTGTGAATTAGTTTTTCGCCTCTTTCTTTGGTTCTCTTGTTGTGGAGTCGTTGGGCAATTGAAACTAGTGACGATTGAATGATAAGAGTTACGGTGGTGGTTGTCTTGTTGAAATTTATGCTTTTGTGTTTCCTAGTGGACCTTGATTTAGGGATGATTAGAGATGGTGGTCTTACTAGAACCTGTCATTTGATTACTGAAAATTGAAGCATGAACACAATGAACATAAGGGATTTTTGGAAAAAAAAATAGAGGGTGGTGCAAGAGAATCGGAATTTATCGGTATTGTTTTGAAAATTTTCGGCAGGACGTGATAGCGTGTGATGTTATCAACCCCGACCATATTGATGTCGAGTTCGATTCAATTGGAGGCCTGGAACGTGTAAAGGAGGCTTTGTATGAGCTTGTCATCCTTCCTCTGCAAAGGCCAGAGCTGTTTGCACATGGGAAGTTGCTTGCCCCTCAGAAAGGAGTGCTGCTGTACGGACCACCAGGGACTGGGAAAACAATGCTGGCCAAAGCCATAGCCAAAGAATCTGGTGCTGTTTTCATCAATGTGAGAATATCTAATTTGATGAGTAAATGGTTCGGCGATGCTCAGAAGCTTGGTATGTTTGTCTCCAATTGAACTAATATGTTTTAGGCCTTCAGATGACTACACAATTGATCAACTGGAATACTTTCCTTAAGATATCTAAACACGTGATTAACTAAATGTTGTTTCCAACTTGTAATGTCTTACCGAATGTGTAGAGAGTTTACATGAAGAAGTTATATTTTGGAATTTCTATGCTAGTGCTGGTTTTACTGTTTTATAACATCTGAGGTGCTTTGTGAAGGTTTATTGGTTATCATAGGGAATTCCAGTAGTAATTCCCTGTCATTGTTGATGGACCGATTGTTAAGCACTCCTTGTCCTGTATTGGGTACTTATTAGCTATCAGTGGATTGTTTGCATCGCTGGATTTAGAGAAGTCTTTCACCGCCCTGATCTTGGTTTTGAGCGGACCAATGCCTCAGATTTTTCCCCTGAAAACTCTTGTAAAAAATATTTTTTCTATTTATGGTTGTGAAAGATTCAGATTTATGCTTGAACCACATTTCCTTGGAATTGCAATGTGCAGTGGCTGCTGTATTCAGTTTGGCTAATAAGCTCCAGCCATCCATAATATTTATTGATGAAGTTGATAGTTTTTTGGGACAACGCCGCACAACTGATCATGAAGCAATGACTAATATGAAAACTGAATTTATGGCACTGTGGGATGGCTTTACAACAGACCGTAAGTGTGCTTACCTGGAACTCATCTGATTTTCTTTCGGGTTTCCATGTTCTTTTGAAATTGTAATGTCAAGGCTTATTGTTATAGAGAGTTATTGCTGTTTCCATAAGTCTGTGATCTGATTTGTTCCTCAATCTATCTGTGATTGAAGCGTCTTTAGGATTGTCTGTCTTCTAAACATCTTTATCAGATTCATAAGATGTCCTTAAGGCAGATGAATGTGTCATAAGGTCTGCAATAGGCAAGGGCAAACTAACTTTAGATGGAATGGGCTTCATATTCTAATGAGCAATAGGCCACCTTTGTCCCTGGTTGCTGCAACAGAAGTGTAGAAGGAATTATTTGAAAACTTTCTCATGTGAAAGTTCCTCTTAGCTTACATGTTTAATACTGCAGTTTTCCGAAGAAACCTTTCAGCCAAGTTGCTGGACTTCTTGGTTTTGGTTCCTACATCATGTGATGGTTCTAAGCTCTTGCTCCAGGATATCAATGTATAGATGCTTGAGCACTTTCTGTTGGTTCACAGTTGGCACACCTGAAAAATTTGAATTTTTATTTGGTTTATAATGTGGTGTTTACTTATGCTAAAAAATTATATAATAGACTGATGCAAGCAATCATAAATTGCAAACCTAATGAGGCTCATATAAAAAACTAATGTCATATCTGAATGATAAAATCAGTTCTTATTTCCAACAAGATTGCATGTATTTTCTTTTTCAAAAGTAGACTGTTTGAACAACATTTAGAGGGGAAGACCACAAGATATCAGACAAATGAAGGCTTTTTTCTTTTTTTGTAAAGTTAATACAATTATTGATAGTCCGTTGTTACTCTTGTATGGTATCTGCTTACGTACTATTTGTAGTGGAAAGCTTTTTATAGATGGCCATATCCTTGTATATACCGTTGTGTCCATGTGACATAGGTTCTCAGGTTTTGATCTTTTTAAACTCTTTACCCTTATATGATATTCTGCTGAGTTTTGTTCCCTTTCATCAGTCATTCTTATACAGAATTTGTTCCTTATTCTGATTTGTCCCAAATGCTTTTTTAGTTTGCCTTTTTATCATGCCATTCTTAAATTGCCTAAATAAGTATTTTCTTCATTTGTTAAATTTAAGTTTCTTATTCATTGTAACTTTTCAAAATTATATAGGTTTTCTTTTTTTTTCCTAACCTTGTATACGTTCTTGAGTCCATTTAAGGTAATCACTGAACCATTAGAGAGCTGGTAAGCAACATAAGATACTATCAGGAGTTGGTCATATAGTTGAGGGTAGGGATTGACATTTGATCATTATTGTTGAGCTGTTTGCTGTAGTGCATTTCCATATTTATTTCTTGTCCATTGGTATCTTTTATTTTTTTCTCATAAGGAAATTTTCAGATGGCCATGAAAATCTATTTAGTAGTGTCTTCAGTGAGTGAGGTAGCAAACCAGGGGTCACTTTGATATGGCTCATTGGGACTTGATAGATCGAAGTCTATTTAAGTGGTTGTTCTTTGAATCTTCTTACAAATCTGTAACTACCAACTTGTCTGTTGCCAAGTGTTGCCGGGCTAGCCTGAGGGTGATGTCAGATCCAAATGGAAAAGCTATAACTGTTGACTAATAATAAGGATCTTTTGGCCTCTTTTCCTCACAATGCAAAGGTCGCTCCTTTTTGAGGCCCTTCTGGAGGAGCAAGGGAGTCTGGTTAGAGTCTTGTTGAGATCTTTCTTTTGGGGGTTCTTGGTTCTGGAGGGAGCTTAATTGCAATAGAAGGCCCAACCTCCAAATCCATGGATGGAATGTTATTATCTTCGATCGGCCATCCTCTCTCGATTTGAAAAACTATCCGACCTCCCACCATGGTTGGGGTTGTTATATCTAGCAAGAAAAAGTTGTCAATAGCATGGCCATGAAAAAGATTGGTACTAGCGAAATAGTTGCATACCCATAGAAAAGCACCTGACAGTGAGCAACCATAAATTCTTATGTTTGCGACCCTTCATCCACTGATTTTGGAAATGATCCAATTTTCTATTCCTATAGGAGGCCGGAAAGTGGATTGGCAACGGGTTAGCGCAAAGTAATTCATCATGCTCAAACATGAGCTGATTGTTCACCAAGGATGGTTTATAGGTCATCAAATTCCCACAAATGGAATGAGAAGTGGTCTGTATAAATGATCGAGACCTTGCAAACAACAACGCTTCAAACCCATATGGAGTTTGGAACCCAAAGGCAATCATCGAGTGAACTGTATCTTCTTCGTCTTAGTTGAAATAAGGCACACCATTAGTGCGGGGGTTGGGCCTGGCCTCTAAACCGTATGTGGATGAGTTTCTGCCTCATATAGCTCAGGCCGACTGGGGGAGGTCAAGGAGAAATGTTATTTTTTTCCTTCAGAAAGAAAGTGGCCAGGAGGAAGGGGGTGGATTGGGAATCACTTATGGAAACTTTGTAATGCTTCATTTGTGGAGAATAATTGAGATCCTCAGCTGATTCATTGTGCTAGGAAAGCCAACCTTCTTACTCTGTGACTATAGGGTATAGATGGATATTGATATTGAAGGCCTCTTGAGTGTGGAAAACAGCTATATTGGCACTCTTTGTCCTGATGGACTAGTTGGCAGTTGCCTTCTTTATGTGTATTAATGAACAAAAGTCACCTACAACATCCACGACAGTGTTTGTGAAGGTGTATGCTTCAAGGCTTGAAGCATATGCCTCAAAGGGAAGTGTGTGCTAAAGGTGCAAGCCTGTAAGGCCTTTGAGTGTGTAGCTCAGATCCATGTGGCGCACGCCTCAAGCATTTAGGAGAACTAGAGTTTGTGTTTTCTATACATTTTTTTTATTCATAAGCTGAACATGTGCTAGTTGATTATGATGACATCTATTATTTTCTTTCTCGGTCTGTAGGTTTTCTTTTTAATAATTTTGTGATAGTGTAATATTCCAGTTTTACACTGCCAGTCCCAAGCCCGGATAAAGGAGGGTTGCGGTAGGCCAGTGACAGCCAACATAAAAACTTAGTCACACCCTATGAATATGAACCAATATGAGCATATGCTTAGATGGATGTGTGAAAATACAATAAAAGATAAGATTCCAAACGAGGAGATACATAAGAAGGTAGGCGTTGCATCCATTGAGAATAAGATGAGAGAAAATTGTTTACGGTGGTTTGGACATATTCGGCGAAGGCCTAATGATGCTCCGGTTAGAAGGATGGAGAAATGGGAAAATATATTAGTTAAAAGAGGTCGGGGTAGGCCTAAGAAGACTTGGATGGAGATGATAGGAAAGGATATGAATGCTTTGAATCTCACCGAGGACATGTCATTGGATAAAAATGATTGGAGGAGAAGGATTCATGTGGAAGACCCAGAATGATTTTTTTTTGGTTCATATCGCCGACCCCAATTGTTTGGGATGAAGGCGTAGTAGTTGTTGTTGTTGTAATATTCCAGTTTTGATATTTATTGCCAGTGTCACAGACTTACTTTTTTTAATAAGCCAGTGCGGCGCAACGTTCCTTCCTTACCGCCACAAGCCTTTCTATCGCTCTGTCACGGGCATAAAATGCATCGCAAACCCGCGACGTGCCAAGCTGCCCAGCCAAATGGCCAAAGGCCGCGTACCAACACATTTTCATGTGTTGAATCATTTTTCATTGGTCCTGCGCACCACCCCGTGCGCAACTGCCTAGAAGAAGCTGATCAAGCGCATTTTCAAATGCGCATTCCATGTAGTCTATGTTGCTTAGTGCATAGACGTCCCATACCAGCTATTACTTTCGAAAGAGACACAAACTTTGCCTTAGCTTTGCGTGCCATGAAGCGTATTGCAGCTTTATGCGCACGACATAGCAAAACCTCGCCACTGAAGGAGCAAGACCTTGCAGCCCCCAGTCTAAAGACCAGTTGATGATTGAACACCATAGCGAAGATCCCCACCCAAACTCATTTGTCTACGCCTAGGCATTCACTCGCCTAGCCTCAAGTCACCATACTCGGTTGGAATCACCTAATGTGATCCCTGGGGGAATTAGCCCTAATCCACACGTACTCCCGTGCGTCCAACCGCTACGCGTGTGACAATCTTGCAAGTCGAGAGGTCCTTAACCAAATCTCCAAAGGCAACATCCTCTGATCCGCTGGCACTGCTTAATCGAACAATGCTCCACGTCTGTGCCGCCACACAACGATGCACGAACAATGATATCGATGCCTATCACATGCCGTGCTATCACCGCATGCCACCGATCAAGCGAACGCATACCGTGCGTTCCTACACTAGATGCATTTCTCACTCAATAGAGCTCTGCACTGCACATATCCTATTCCAAAAGATTGGTCCGGGACATTCTCTCCCACCCAAAACCATTGTCGTCCTCCACAATGCTGGTGTAGGTAAGAACACAGTCTTCACTGGTATGCTAGTTTTCCTTTGTACTTATGTTTGATTTACTCTTTTTCTTCAGCCTACTCAACTTGTTCTAGATTACCTCCACCATCGTCGCAACCTTTAACACGCCAAATCCCATACCTTTAACGCATCACCGATCACTTAGACAACTATCTTCTATTTTATCAACATCGAGCATTCTCTGCTCGTGAGACCCCAGTGCAGTCTCAAACACAAACGGGTCATCCTTGCCCGTACGACAAACTTGTCGTCTTCATGCTCATGGTTGGGGTGCCTTCCAACCCCAACAAGGGCAATTCCAAGCCTTTCGTGGTCCTCGCAGAGAAAGATGACCACCAATGCGTGCCGCAGGAATATCAACTCCTTTAAGCACAAACTTGCGGTTTTCCAATGGTCCAAACTAGTCCTCAAGTTGGGGACGTCATCTTGCGTGTCACCCCAAAGTGGTCATTCAAAGCGTCTTCTTGGGCACTCGTCCTTACATGGGTACCTTTGGCCCAACGCTGGAACTCCCCTTCTGAAGCCAGCATGTTGTAACTCTCTTAGAGCCAGCAAAATGTTTCCGCAGGAACCAACGAGCCACAAACAACAACTTTTTCTGCACACACAATCCATTGAGAATCTGCCAATTCAAGGGACCAAAACAATGAGCATTTTGCTCAATATTGGCACTCCGCTAACCCACAATCTTGGGAGAGAATCTAGAAGTTTAATTGAGTCTCACGTACCCAAAAGTGCAAATCCATCCAGCAAAATCCAACGTGCATTTTCTGCATGCACAAGGTAAATGTCATGCTCCACCTGTGAGCCTAACACACAACTAGTAGTAATCTTTGGCTTATCTATGTTCTCTTAGCCAACTGAACAACAACCTTACACTTCTGCTTGTCATCGAAAATATATCTCATACCATTCTGCCAACATCTTGCTTTTGTGTTAGGTCAACCACACTTCAGCTGCAAAAATTTGCGTAACCAAGATAAACCATCATTGTTCTCTACAGTATCGCATACAATGAAGAACAAGGTTTCCGTGAATCTTTCTGCTCTGATACTAATTTTTTATTGACTTACTTTTTTTAATAAGCCAGTACGGCGCGACGGTCCTTCTTTACCGCCGCAAGCCTTTCTATCGCTTTGTCACGGGCATAGAATACATCACAAATCCGCAACGCGTCAAGCTGGCAAGCCAAACGGCCAAAGGCCGCGTACCAACACCTTTCCATGTGCCTGCGCAGCGGCCTAGTGGAAGCTGATCAACCACATTTCCAAATGCGCATTTCTTGTAGTCCATGTCGCTTAGTGCATAACCGTCCTATACCCTCTATCACTTTCGAAAGAGGCACAAACTTTGCCTTAGCCTTGCGTGCTATGAAGCGTATTATAGCTTCATGCACATGACATAGCAAAACCTCGCGAAGGAGCAAGACCTTGCGGCCCCCGTCTGAAGACCAGTTGATGATTTAACACCATAGCGAAGAGCACCACCCAAACTCATTCACCGGCGTCTAGGCATTCACTCGCCTAGCCCCAAGTCACCGTACTCGGTTGGAATCACTTAATGTGATCCTTGGAGGAATTAGCCCTAACTCACACGCACCCCCGTGCATCCAACCGCTATGCGTGGGACAATCTTGCAAGCTGAGAGGTCCTTAACCAAATCTTCAAAGGCAACATCCTCTGATCCGCTAGCACTGCTTAACCGAATAATGTTCTACATCTGTGCCGCCACACAACGATGCAAAAACGACGATACCGATGCCTATCACATGCCGTGCTACCACCGCACGTCACCGATCAAGCGAACGCATACCACGCGTTCCTACACTCTATGCATTTTCCACTCAGTAGAGCTCCGCACTGCACATATCCTATTCCAAAAGATCGGCCTGGGACATCCAGTAATTTTGTGTTTATTTTGGTGACAAAGATACAAAAAATGTGTCCTTTTTATTTTCTTATGACAAATTTGCTTACAAGATGATTGATCCCTTAGGAATCTTTAAAGAGTACCCATGAAGAAGAATGGGTTAAGTGTGGCATCTTGGGGTCCCAGGGGCTATTCCCAAGCTTGCTAAGACCACCGCCCCAACTGAAGAATCTATGAATCAGAATGACACCCAGTTTTCAGCTTACAAGGTGGAGTTCAGAGCCTCCCAGGAATTAGATTCCAAGCATATTTCATAGGGTTCCTGTTGGGCTGTACTTTTGTTGCATAGAGCACATTAAGAGGCTAGTGGAACACTTCACTAACCAATATGTTCTCTTTCAGAACACCTTCACCATTTGACAGGGTTTTCATCAAACTAGTTGAATTGCGCAGAGCAAATCAATAGGCTGTTAGAACACTTTATATTAAGCAACTACAGTTTCTGTTAGAGCACTTCTACCGGAAACTATGGTTCTATGTGTTTTAAATCATATATTTTCCTTTCCATAAATGTACATCAATTAATTGTACAGACTTTCCAGTCATCGTGCTCTATGCAATCTTGAGCTTTTCTTTTTTTCTTTTCTGCTTTATGCTCATGATTGTTATGGTGCACGCCTTTGCAATTTTATGAGAAATGTGGATGAATGTCGATATCTTGAAGTAAAACAGGATCTAATCCTTTCGTAATGATACAGAGAATGCACGTGTAATGGTTCTTGCTGCTACCAACCGGCCATCAGAACTTGATGAAGCAATATTGCGTCGTCTTCCTCAAGCATTTGAAATTGGCATACCTGACCGCAGTGAGAGGGCTAAGATATTGAAGGTGATTTTGAGAGGTGAAAATGTTGAAAAAGATATTGACTATGAATATTTGGCCAGTCTATGTGAGGGTTACACTGGTTCAGATCTACTTGAGATTTGTAAGAAAGCAGCTTACTTTCCAATCAGGGACCTCTTACATGCTGAAAAGAATGGGCAGCCATCTCAGGTCAGTAATTCTTATCTTTTGCCATTTTAAGTTTTTCCACTATGTGCTTTTTAAAGAATATATGCACCATGTTGAATTAAAAAAACACTGTGATGGTCTAAATCTTGAGCTAGAAAATATAAACAAAAGACAGAATAAAAATTCAAGCAATGTGAAATTTAGTATTCTATTAAATCTAACTTAAAAATTTGTTATATGGCACAACAGTTGTAAATCTTAGTATTTCAATAGTTAATGTCTAACACAACCAAGAATAAAGTGATGCTCAATAGTTCAGAATTTATGTAAAGAGAAACTGATAAAACTCCTAGATGAGAATTCTAATAGTTTAGAACTAACAAGCTAACTAAACAATGCAAGATAAACTCTTTGCAGTATTTACAATTAAAAGGATACATGAACTATCAGAAAAGCAACAAAAGAAACGATGACACTTGCAAGCGGATACTTGCTTCAGCATTTGAGACCCTTGATTTGACCTTTCAAATATCTTACACATTTGAATCATCGCTACAGCTTACATGAAACAAGCAAAATTGAAAGGTTAAAATATGCTGAACGTTAAATGAAAAAGATATCTTTAGGGCATTTGTTTGATTATGTATTTTTGTTTGATTGTTTTCTTAATGTTATACTCCCCCCATAATGTAAATAACTAATAAATTGCGGCAAGTCAAGCAATAACGATACTTGATTTAGCTTTTGCTGCCGGCTTGTGAGCTATAAAAGCCCTAGGGGCTTTTTTTTTACCAAAATTTATTGGCTTATGCGTGGTTGAGAAATCTGATGGTATCATTTTCATGGTTTGGAGGGAAAGCCATGTTTTTTTGGTCTATGTGGTTTAGGTGATTATACTGTTTTAGATGTCCCTTGAGGTCTCAACTGCAACTTGTACGGGCTGTAAATTTGGAAAAAATGAGTTCTCAACCGCACCCTGTAGAGGCTGCACATTTGAAAAAATGTACAACAGAGTCTATATTGTTTAAGCTTTCATTGCAATTTTCCACGCTTACTAAACCAGTCACATTGTATCTTGCAGTCACCAAGGGCATTGAAGCAGTCTGATCTAGAGAGTGCTTTGTCGACGTCAAAGAAAACAAAAGTTATAACTGCCGAGTATGGTCTCAACTCACAATTATATGATTGGCCAAGGACAGGCGATCGAGATGATTATAATATCACATTATCAGAGATCACAAGGTTTATAGCGCGTATTACTTCCAACCTTCAACCAGAAGCACAGGACCCATGAAATGTTACAGTGACTTGTCAAATCTGTAAGGATGTTATATTGCATTATATACTAGCATGAGGGAACTCTTCTGTGATAATTGTTAATCTTTGTGCATTGCCTTGTTGTCTTAAAACCAGAGTTACCGGAAGCTTCTTAGGTAGGTGGGAAGCTCACTTCCTGGAAACTCGCTTCAGAAGCGCGATACTCCTCGCTTTCGAAACTTCATGGGAATCTCGATTCCCCCACACTTCTTCTATGCTTCCCACACACATGGTCTATGCTTCCTAAATGCTTTTCTCACGTTTCTTTTCATGTTTTTCGTGTATTTTCTCTCATGCTTTCCCTCACTTTTCATATACTTTCTTTAAATTAGTAACCATCATTGTTAGATTTTTACAAAAATTTAACTCTTTTACTGAAAAATCATGAAATATAAGAATGATCAATTTTATTTTAGTTTTTATTTGTTTCTTGTTTGATTCATATTCAATTACCATATTGCTTCATTTTTTTTGATATTTTGCTTTTAAATTGATACTTTGCCCGCTTCCTATAAATTTTAAAATGCTTCACTTCTCGCTTCCGCTTCCCCTGCAGCGCAGCCTTGCTTAAAACCCCCTTCAATACCCCCTTCAATGGCCCTGCTGCCACTTGTAAGGGTGACTTTCTTTCTGAAAAATTTCTTGTTTGTTCATGAACTCCTAAAGCTCCACTGGGACTGTCTTTGCAGACATGGCAGTATGAAAATGCCGGCTTGACTTTAGATTGCACCTAGCATTATGTCACTGTTCTGATTATTGGAATGCTGTCATTCCTTGACAAATCTTAATCTTGATCCAAAGCCCATGACTGTTTGTCTTTTGCAGTTATCACACCTTGGCTTGGGAACTGTTGATAAATGGGTACGCTTCACCTCTCTATCTACATGTTCAGATTAAACAAAAAAAACTGCAATTATGAATTTTTGAACTGATCCAACGGGGCCTAATGAAAACGGAGTCCGTGTTCATGTGTGCATTCAGATTTCTGGAAGCAGTACAATTCAGCCAGACTTTTATCATGTGCCTTTGATGGTGTTTTATCTATCCTTTCAAAAAAAGGAATAAATTGTACTATCTTAATCCCTTAAGTATGAATGCAAATGGTTTAGCTTATGACTTAGCAAGCAGTTCAGTGTAATTCTCTTGGGACTATGCTACCACTGCCCTCTAACACGGTTGCCTAGAACCGCATCACATTGGCTAAATAAAAACTTGTGGATCAATTGAACATCTTGCCGAGGCCTCCATTTTCCATTTCATCAATTTAATCATTGCTTAACTTCCTATCTTTGTTAAAGTTAAGGTCTGGTTTTGTTTTCAACTTTATTTTAGCAATTAACAACCATGTGTGATGATTCAGGTTTAAAGAGCTACCAAGCCCAAGCCATCTGCTTGAAAAGGTAGAAAATCTTGTCATCCATTTGAGTAAACCGTGGGCCGGCCTAACAAAGAACTACCAAACAATGTCCTGCTGTGTGTAAGCAGCAATAGCGTGTTTGTGAACCTGTCATTTGAACTGTTCTTGAAGTTTCAACTGCGTGTAAAAGTAAACCACTATGGTTGTGGGAGAGAATAATGCCAGTCATACTGTTGAGGCACAAATTATGGTTTCATTTTAGAATTTTAGCAAACAATGATAATGGTAATATAATCCCATATCCTGCAGTTGGAAATAAACATTGTTGGTTGACATACATAATAGGTGCCAATTAAAACAGGGAAAGAAAAGGTTTTCTACCATCACCATGTATCGCTGAATTCTTACCATTATCATAACGAAGTCCAAAAGGGCTTGAGTAATTTCTCCTCATAAGCAGAAATCACTTGAAATTAAACGTGGTTCAACTGCACCACAGTTGCCAATTGAAAATGCCCCCCCAAAAAAACCAAAAAAAACTTTCCACCATATAAGAAAATTAGGGACAAACTGAACATGGCATGTTTGGGCTCAGCTCATTTACCAGTGGATTGAGCTCATGACTCGGCTCATGTTAGTTTTTAGCGGAGCTGAGCTTGACTCATCACTGAATAAGACAAGCCCAACGCAAGCTGGCTTGTGTAAAAACATTCATTGTTATTTATACATAGAACATATATATATATATATATATATATATATATATATATATATATATATATATATATATATATATATATATATATATATATTACACATAATAGTTCATATTTTATGTATATATTTTTCATTAATTCTTTTTTTATATATATTTTATCTATATGAGCTCTCCTGCCCAACACAGCCTGTGTTCGAGCATGACTCATTGAAGCTAAAAGAGCTGCTAGTGACTCGGCTCGCCAGCCATACTAACTGATCACGATCGAGTTCATGGCAAGCCAAATGGAGCGATCAGGAGCATCTCAGTTAGTTTACCAGCCCTAAAGAAAATCATTGAATTCTTAAAGGTAAACCTCGATTAATTTCTCCTTGAAAGCGGAAATTGTATTACGAACGGATCAAATAAATATCTTTGTTAACTTTTATACAGATGAGTTAACAGTAGAAAGGAAAAATGAGACTTGAAATCGTTTCTCATCTTGAAGTGATTTTAGTAGTAGAGTTTCTCATAGGAAAAGGGCTCAAAAGCCTCGTCTTGAAACAATAATCAAGTCCAATTGCAGCAAAAAGAAAGACAAATATATTTTCCGAGATGCATAACGCTGCATCTGTTGCATGGGAGAAAAGTTTGCCATCATTTAACTCCACTGGCAGCACACCCTCTAATTCGGCAAGACCTGAAGTTTTGAAGCTTCCATTAATTGGAGCAAAATGTGGAAACAAAAAAGAAGTGAAATAGGACTCCTAGTCATAGATGTGAATCCCAAATTTTGATGAAGACCAATTGTTGAGCAATTAAAGAGGTCAAGAGCTAATAATACCTTTCACAAAACCAAAGGCTGCAGACGTTCCTGTTTTAAGCTGAATATTGTCCAAGTCTCTTCTCATGGCGTAGCGAAATGAGACCCCAAACAAAGCACAGCTGATAAAGGTCACTGCTACACGCAGTAATAGCTCGCTATTACTATTGGCGTGAGACAAGGTGATAGGCAGCCCTGCCAGTGTGCCCACAACAGCAGAAACAGATGAAGCCTTCACAGACTCAGATCTCTCAGCCTCCTTGTCAATATCATCAGTTTCACTGCTCACTGAAGCATTCATGGGATCAATCTGGCCTATGTTACTTGAAAGAGCGCTTTCAGCTTCTTCAATCATGGCTCTTGCCATGGATATCTCTCGCTGACATTCTTCAATCTTCAAGGTATCACAGAGAAAGAAAAAAGGGTGATTAATTCAACAGATCATTGAGATGAAACAACCATATAATGAAACTAAAAGAGAACTATTATCTACGGATCAATGAACGCAAAGATACTGTGTCAACATCGTTTTGATTGAAGCTGATTACAAATAATCAAATGTCACTACTATAAACCATAGTCACCTACGTAGTTCAAGGTAATTCCTCGGCAAGGGTTTTTCTCAGAGATATTTTAAAAAAAGTGAAAAAATCTTGTGAAAATCTAAGAATCTTAAAAAATTTAAAAAATATAAATAATAGTAAGGAAAAATAGTTTTCTATTGTTTTTCTTACAAAAATATAAAGAAACAAGTTTTAAAAAAATTTAAATACAAAAAATAGAAAATCTACTATTACAACAACAACAACTACGCCTTCATCCCAAAACAATTGGGGTCAGCGATATGAACAAAAAAAAATCATTCTGGGTCTTCCACATGAATCCTTCTCCTCCAATCATTTCTATCCAATGCCATGTCCTCGGTGAGGTTCAAAGCATTCATATCCTTTCCTATCATCTCCATCCAAGTCTTCTTAAGCCTACCCCGACCTCTTTTAACTAATATATTTTCTCATTTCTCCATCCTTCTAACTGGAGCATCCTTAGGCCTTCGCTGAATATGTCTAAACCACCATAAACGATTCTCTCTCATCTTATTTTCAATGGATGCAACGCCTACCTTCTTACGTATCTTCTCGTTTCGAATCTTATCTTTTATTGTATTTTCACACATTCATCTAAGCATACGCATCTCAGCTACACTCATTTTTTGAATATGATGTCTCTTGGCAGCCCAACATTCCGTACCATATAGTAAAGCATGCCTAATTGTCGTCCTATAAATCTTTCCCTTCAACCGCAATGGCATTCTACGATCGCACAACACTCCAGTTGCACTTTTCCATTTCATCCACCCAACCTTTATCCTATGATTTACATCTCCATCAATTTCTCCATACTTTTGAATGATAGATCCCAAATATTTGAAACAGTCATCCACCGGTATTTCTTGCTCACCAAGCTTCACTACACTCCCATCACTACTTCGTTGCTTACTAAACCGACATTCCATGTATTCTGTCTTACTCTTACTCAACTTAAATCCTCTTGCTTCCAATGTCTGTCTCCATAATTCTAACTTAGCATTAACCCCAACTCTAGACTCATCAATCAAAACAATATCATTAGCAAACAACATACACCACGGCACATTTTCTTGAATTGATCTCGTAAGCTCATCCATCACTATAGCAAATAGGAAAGGGCTTAAAGCAGATCCTTGATGTAACCCAACTGTTATAGGAAAATTGATTGTCACCCCTCAACAAGTGCGGACATTGGTTACTACTCCTTCGTACATACCTTTAATTATACTAATGTACTTGAGAGAAACACCATTCTTCGTCATTGTCCACCAGAGAACATCTCTAGGTACTCTATCGTATGCCTTCTCCAAATCAATAAAAAACATATGCAAATCTTTGTTCCTCTCTCTATATCTCTCAATAAGTTGTCTAAGAAGATGTATAGCTTCCATAGTTGATCTTCCAGGCATAAAACCAAATTGATTCTCCGATATCATGACAACCTTCCTCAACCTATACTTAATCACCCTCTCCAAAAGTTTCATAGTATGACTCATGAGTTTTATACCACGATAGTTTGTGCAATCTTGTATATCACCCTTATTCATATATAGATGCACCAACGTACTCTTCCTCCACTCATTAGGCATCTTATTTGTCCGTCAAATCTTGTTAAAAAGATTTGTCAACCATTCTAAACCTTTCTCACCCAAGCATTTCCAAGCCTCGATATAAAAATATGATTTTTAAATTACAAAAATATCATGATAATATCACAATGTTTTCATTTTAATGATATTTTATAAACACCGCAAGATTTTCCTGATATTATCGGCAAAATTAAAACATCAAAATTTCTCGCGATATTTTTAAAATATGGCTGACATCAGTGAGTATACTATAAACATATTGTGGCTCACATCATAGTCTCATAACTCAAAACCTTCTCAGGCTACATCATTCATTCATATCATAAGTTCAATAAAATAAGAACATAATATAAAGTCTCATCTCCATTAGCCGCCTAAGGACACCTACCGGAACCGTGGCGACTCTGGTTTGTCTATGATAAATCACTTGAAACATACTGTCATGAGCCTATTTCCTTCAATGGGCCAGCGCGGCGCGACGGTCCTTCCCACCGCCGCAAGCCTACTTTCCAGCTCGTTTGCCGATCGCGGAAGCTTGTAATCAGAGTGCAAGAGAGCAAGAGAGAATAGAGGGAGAGAAATTGCAATCACAAGAAGCAATCACAACGAGGGTGAACAAAAGAAAGCTCAACGCATTTACTTCATTCACAATTTTGCCCGGGGGTATTGATTCACCTGAACCGGGCAGCTTACATCAGACTCAACAAAAGCAAAACAGACTTTAAGCGCAACTGTACACTACAAGTCGCAAGGGAACATGCTCCCCCCTTCAAATCATGCGCCGTCCTCGGCGCCATCTGTTTCGTGGTAAGCCCTGACTTCAGCCGGGTAGCGGCTGTTCATTTGAAATGCAGGCTCCCACGTTGGTTCCGTTGTTTCCTCCCACTGCACCAAGTATTTCTTCGCTTGCCCCAAGTAGTTGACCTTGTGGCGAAGGATCTGACTGAGGTGCTTCTCAGCCCGTTGTGCTGCCGGGGCCCTCTGCATGATGGGAGCACGTTGTGGCACACTGCGTTCCGGGTCTCCATCATCTGGATGAAACTGCTTGAGGTTGCACACGTGGAACACCGGGTGCACCTTGAAGTCTGAGGGCAACTCCAGCTTGTATGCCAGCTTACCCACCTTCTTTGTGATGATGAAGGGTCCCTCATACTTTCTGAGTAGCCCGCGGTGCCGCCCGCGGAAGATGCCTGTGCGACCAGGACATAGTTTCACCAACACTTGGTCCCCAACTTGGAACCATGCGGGCCGATGGTGTTTGTCCGCCCACTTCTTCATTCTCTTTGCCGCTTTGTGTAAGAATGCCTTCGCCAACTCATTCTGCTCGTGCCAGTCGCGAACAAACTGATAGGCGAAGGATGGCCTTCCATTTTCTTGTGCGGCAAGAGTGTGCGGGGTCAGTGGCTGCTGCCCCGTGGCTATCTCAAACGGACTGTGGCCTAAAGACTCGCTCTTCTGCAGATTATAACAAAACTGTGCCACATCAAGGAGCTTCACCCAATTTTTCTGATTGACACTAACAAAGTGCCTAAGGTACTGCTCCAGTATCCCGTTGATGCGCTCTGTCTGCCCATCTGTCTGCAGATGAAAGCTTGTTGAAAACAGCAGATCAGAGCCAAGTAGCCGAAATACTTCACGCTAGAACTTGCCCGTGAAGCGAGCATCGCGATCACTCACAATGTTCTTTGGTATGCCCCAATGCTTCACCATATGCTTTACGAACAACTCTGCAGTCTTTTCTGCATGGCACTCCTTGGAAGCTGAGATGAAGGTGGCATACTTTGAGAAACGACCTACCACAACCAAAATAGAACTGAGGCCCTCTACCTTTGGCAGACTAACAATAAAGTCCATAGAGATGCTATCCCAAAGACGTTATGGAATTGGTAGAGGCTCAAGGAGACCGACAACCTTTTGGTTTGTCCCCTTATCTTGCTGGTAGATGAGGCATGTTCGCACATACCCCTCAACATCGTCCCTCATCTGCGGCCAATAGTAGCCGCGCTCAAGGAGTGCTAAGGTTCGCTCCTGACCAGGATGGTCGGCCCATAGTGTATCATGGCACTCCTTAAGCAATTCTCGGCGGAGGCTTCCCTACCGTGGTACGAAGATGCGTCTCCCTTTTGTTACGAGGAGGCCATCATGTAGCCAAAATCGCCGAGTCTTCCCTGCCTGCGCCAGAGAAACAAGGTGTTGTGCGGTCGGATCCTGCTGCGTACCTTCACGGATGCGGCTCAGCAATGCGCCCTCCAAGTGCACTTCAGAAGGCTCCGCGCGCACAACCGCCAGTTCAGCCCTACGGCTCAGGGCATCCGCCACAATATTGATCTTTCCAACCTTGTACTCTAAGGCAAAGTCAAACTAAACCAAAAACATCTACCATCGAGCTTGTTTAGGCGTTAACTTCTTCTGCGTCTGAAAATAGCTCGTGGCCACATTGTCCGTCTTGACGACAAACTCAGCACCCAAAAGGTAGTGCCGCCAGGTCCTGAGGTAATACACAATGGCGGTTATCTCACGTTCATGCACCGTGTAACGCCTCTCTGCATCTTTCAGCTTGCGACTCTCATATGCGATCGGATGACCATCTTGCATAATAACTCTGCCAATGGCAAAGTCTGAGGCATCCGTGTGGACTTCAAAGGGTCTCGAACGATCAGGCAGTTGCAGCACTGACTCCCTCACTAAGGCTTTCTTCAAGCCATCGAAGGCATCTTGGCACGCTCTTGTCCAGAGCCATACCCGATTCTTCTTTAGCAAATCTGTGAGGGGCGCAACAATGAGGGAATAGCCTTCGATGAAACACCGATAATAGTTTGCCAAGCCGAGGAATGACCGCAATTCTGGCACTTTGCTTGGCGGAACCCATTCCTGGATGACCCTTATCTTCTGCCCATCCATACGCAGCACACCACGCCCCACAACGTGGCCAAGGAAGCTAATCTCCTCTTGCCCGAAGAGACACTTCTCTCGTTTGACACAGAAGTCATTCTCCTTCAGCACCTGAAACACTGTTCGCAAGTGCCCGACATGTTCCTCCATGTTGTTGCTGTAAATCACGATATCATCCAGGTAGACTACCACAAACTTGTCTAAGTAAGGGTAGAAGATCTGGTTCATTAAAGTCGTGAACGTGGCTGGAGCATTTGTCAGCCCGAATGGCATTACTAGAAATTCGTAAGCACCATAGCGGGTGACACAAGTTGTTTTCGGCTCATCACCTTCAGCAATCCTCACCTGCCAGTAACCCGATCGCAGATCTAGCTTGGAAAAGATACGAGCACTCCCTAGCTGATCGAACAAGTCCGCTATCAATGACAATGGGTACTTGTTCTAAACCGTGACCTTGTTCAAAGCACGGTAATCCACACATAACCGTTTAGAGTCATCATGTTTCATCTAAAAAAGGACTGGGGCACCAAATGGGGCTTTTGATGGACGAACAATGCCTGCGTCCAACATCTCGTCTAGCTGCCTGCGCAGCTCCTTTAGCTCAGCTGGCCCCATACGGTATGGAACCATTGCGGGAGGCTTCGCTCCCGGGGTCAACTCAATCTTGTGGTCGACCTCACGTCTTGGCGGAAGACGCTTTGGCAATTCCGGAGGCATCACCCCTCGAAACTCCTCCAATAGTGGGGCTAGGGTCGGCGGCACCGCTGCTTCTACCGTCCCTTCTTCTGCGCGCACTGCCACTAAGAATGTTTGTTCCCCATGCTTGACACCCTTCTTCAATTGCATTGCCGATAACACTAAAGACTTGCCTTTCTGCGTAAAGCACTGCACTGTGTGGGATAAGTCTGACCCCATGATCGTCAACATGTTAAACTTTGGCAGCATCATAACATTCTGGCTTCGCAGAAACTCCATGCCCAGAATCACCTTGAAATCGTCCAGGGGCACCACAGAGAAGTTGACTTTGCCGACCCAACTCCCCACTTGAGTAGCCACATCTCTTGCTTCACCAAGGATGAGCTTGGCCTCAGAGTTTACTGTTTTGATAGTCCTTTGCTTTGGCCCAGTTTTCAAGCCCAACCGCTCTGCCTCTTCCCGCGAGACAAAGTTGTGTGTGGCTCCGAAGTCTATCATTGCTGAAATAGACTTTTCATTCATAATGACTTCTACGTACATAAGTTCCTTACTGACCTGCATGTTCTTAGCTGCGCAACTTCTAGCTGCGTTAATCGATCGCATGACCCCCATCCTTGGTTGCATGATCTCAGTGTCACTGCATTCAGTATCCCTGCATTCTTCCTGTGCAGCATTGGCTTGCCCGTCGTCATTTACAAGGCGCTTTGGGCACTGCCTGGCGATATGTCTATCGCCACAGAACTAGCATGTCACAACCGCACCCTTGTTGCTGTTGTTATGCTTTGTGAAGTTCTGTTTCTTTTTGGATTGATGGCGTGTCAACACCTCACCTTTATCGTTGCGCTGCTCATCCTTCTTGCTTCCGTGGTCAGGCTTCTTCCCAACTTTGGTTGATGGGGTGAAAGGCTTACGCTGAGTGTTAACTAAGCGCTCGGCTGCCACATATGCATCTTCCAAAATACGGGGGTTGCTCCTTTCCACTTCAGACTGTGCCCATGGCTGAAGTCCCACAATGAACCAGTTGAGCATGTCGTCTTCTGGCATGTTAGGTATCTCCAGCATAAGCTTCTGGAACGTTCTGACATAGTCTTGCAACGAACCAATGTGTTTGAGCTCACGAACCATTCAGTATGCTTGTCTCTGCGCATTTCTTGGCATGAAGTATTTGCGCAACTCCATTTTGAAGTCATCAAAGGTGTTTATCACACATTGACCCCTCTCCATGTCATTGCGCTTCCGCCTCCACCAAGCGATAACATCTCCATCAAGTAAGGTCGCTGCAGCCTTAATCCTCAGATCTTCAAGGGTCACATTTTGGATATCAAAGTAGTCTTCTACTTTGAACAAGAAGTTCTCAATGATCTTGCTGTCACGAGAACCATTGAATTTTACGGGTCTTGGCACATCAATCCTTGATGGCCTCTCACCATTTCCGCCATTTAGAGTCACCGTCCGCTGTAACGTACGGTTCTTCAACTGAAGCTCCCCTACTTCAGTCTGCAAGTCGGTCACTGTAGTCGTCAACGAAGTGACCTGCCCCATTAGTAAGTTTACCTGCTCTTGCAGGCTCGCCACATCATTCAATCCATTGAATGATTCACATGCGCGTGAAATCGCTTCCTCATGCGAAGTCACCTCTTCCACCAACTTGTTAACAGTTGCAGCTAACTCTTCTTGGCCCTGAGGTGAACTCATCTCCTCAGCTTCGGCAACTGCCTTGCCTTTGGTGTTGCACAAGTTTTGATAAGGCGCCACGATGTCTTGCTCACAAATCGCAGTCGGTCGGTGTGTCTGTCGACATCGACTCCAGAGTCTCTTCCCCAGCACGAGAACGGGCTCTGATACAACTTGTCACGGGCATATTTCCTTCAATGGGCCAGCGCGGCGCGACGGTCCTTCCCAACGCCGCAAGCCTACTTGCCAGCTCGCTTGCCAATCGCAGAAGCTTGTAATCAGAGTGCAAGAGAGGAAGAGAGAATAGAGGGAGAGAAATTGCAATCACAAGAAGCAATCACAACGAGGGTGAACAAAAGAAAGCTCAACGCATTTACTTCATTCACAATTTTGCCCGCAGGCCATTACAGTTCAAGTATACGGGCTGCCCCTTCGGGGTATTGATTCACCTGAACCGGGCAACTTACATCAGACTCAACAAAAGCAAAACAGACTCTAAGCGCAACTGTACACTGTAAGTCGCAAGGGAATACATATAATTGTAATTATAAAAAAAAAGGTGAGTCTACAACTCAGTAAGCAATATTTATAAACAACTGAAGAATTTAACTCACAACTGTAGTGGGCTCTAAGCCCTTAGTCTTAGTTTTGTTTTTCACACCACATATTACACATGTTTGTTTCTTTTAAATCCCTCTGTTAATCCTCTCCAAACTCATAAGTTAACATCCTCTCGATGCTAACTACTGTACTAAATTGGCTATACCAGTAATAACCTAACAACCCATATAGAATACCCCAATTCTACGGTCTTTGCCAAACTATGAACCATTATTTGTGCTCCTATAGGAGTCACGAGGCACTGCAATGAAAGAAGATATCCCGGTAGTTAGCCGGAAAGTCAGACTAGAGAGCTATACCTCCTCCCCAAGGTTTATGGTTCATGCTACATCCTGGTTTGCCTAAAGTCCCAAATGTTGTATGAAATATAATCCCTAGGATGTATTAAGCAACTCATTGCTTTCTGACATGAACTACTTTGAGTTCACTATTTTCTTTGTAACTTAGTCAAGTTTCTCAAGCTCTTCCTAGAGTTCTGATATCACTAAGATCTAAGCACGCAAACGATGTAGTAACACCATCAATAAATCACCGACGACCCACGCTTATGACAGCTCTCACCCTAACGGCCATTAGGTAGCCTTTTTCATCCATCACATCTTCCTGAAATTTATGAGGTTAAGTCTAACCCGCTAAGTTGATTAAACTTTCAGTAAACTAACTAAAAGCAGGGACTCTTAGGACTTTCCTTAAGTACTCAATTCTATTCTTATGCATCTAATTCTAGATTTTCTGTATGCACTTTTGTCTAAAATACCATAGCTCATTAACATGCAACTTATATTGAGAACTTATAAATACATGAAATCATTATTGGCATTACCGTAAACTCATATGCATTCATTTTCTCTCTCATGTGACATGAAACACATTATAGAATGCAACTGTATTAAATACAATATACAACTATGTTCTCAAACATATAAGATTTCATGTAAGCTAACTCATACAAGAAATAAACTGACTGTGTATTATTAACTAAACATGTTTATAATATCTCTTACCTCGATACATGGATACTAAACTTTCAACCTGCAGTTGAATCACTCGTTGATGTATTAGGATTTGTTCAATACATAAAACTTACTTAATTGCCAAACCGATATTTCTCATACTTTATAAAATTACCAAACTACCCTTCCTCAGAAAGGTCTATCGATACTCATTTTTCTATGTTGTGTGTTTGAATATGAAAACAAGACAGTCAAATTCCTCTTTGTGTCACGAATCCAACACACCAAGATTTGTTTAGTTTTGAGCTTAGAGTGAAAGGTTATGCCCAATTTATCAACAAGGGCAACATAGTCATTTTCACTTCTTAGATGGGTCTGAATTCCTTTGAATCTAAACTTCTCACTGACCTAACTCATTACTTGTCTGGTCTAGGTTTAATTTGAACCTGGTGAACCTTCCTAATTCAGTCCTAGATTCCTCCACTTGGATATAGATCCAAATCCATTTACTATGAATCTGAACTGGATAGAGATTCAGTATTTGCGAGGTCCAAATCCGATATAACAGATCCAGACCTTGGTTCTCCGCTTTGGTGCAAAAACTGAAACCAGACTGATACGATCTAGGTTTGGGTCCGAATTGGATCTAAACTGAATCCAATTGTGACCCGGTCTGCTCTGACTTAGGTTCTACTGGATCTGCGTTATGGTAGAAAATCGAGACATCCCCTTATCTCGGTTTTCTCCATAATTATGTGTTAATATATATATATATATATATATATATATATATATATAAAACCTCGTTTCTTTTTCTTAAACACACAATGGGTCTGAAAACTCATCCAGACGGAGTTGGTTCGGGTGTGGATCTTACTGACCCGGCCGGTCTCCTATTGACACGATTTTCAGGCTGATCACCTATTGACTCAATTTTCAGGCTGATCTCCAACAGACTCGCTCCGGTCAAGCCTGGCCGGACCAAGTTAGTCTTTATGTATATTTTTATATATTTATGTATATATTTTCTTCTTTAGGACTGACTCGGTCTGGTTAGACCAAGTCGGTCTCAAACTTCCTTCACATGGGTCGATCACGCCCCTTACCCGACCCGGCTCGGTCTGTGCGCTTTTTGTCATACCAAGATAGAGAGGAAAAATCCTCTTTGTCCCAATGTACCAGACCCGGCTCGGTCTGCAAGTTTTATACAAAACTGTGACAGAGAGGAAAAATCCTGTTTGCCCCCCTCATACCAGAATCGACTCGGTCTGGTATAACCAGATCGAGTCGGTCTGCATGTAATCAGAGACCAAGACAAAGAGAAAAATAATCCTCTCTATCCCTTCAACATAGTCGACCCGGCCCGGTCTGGTATTACCAGACCGAGTCGGTCTGTAGTTTCTTCTTCTTTTTATTATTTTTATATCATCTCTAGATGGGCTCAGCTTGCCAGACCGAGTTGGCTGGGTATAATCCAATCGAATCAAGCCGGAGAGCCCTCTCCGTCTTGATCCTTATCAGATCGGACTCGGTCTGGGCTGGTGGTGGTCGCATCATAATTGCCGGTGCCGACAACCATTATGGTTGCTGGTCTTAACGGATTTGTCACCTGCACCGGCAACCACCATGGATGTCGGTACTATAAACTTAAAAATGACAAGAACATGAAAAGAAGCCTGGGAAAGAAGACTTACCGGTCGCCGGAATGCAAACCCCCACATTGCCCTCTTCTTCCACTAACCTCCTTCTTTCCTCCTCTCAATCTCTCCTCTTTTTCTCAAACTTCTCACAGCAATGCTGGAGAGGTTTGAGGGGCTTGTGGGCCTATAGAGGCCAACCTGTAACTCCTCCATTAATGGAGGCTCCTCCCTCTCCCCCACTACCACGATCATGGGTGAGAGGGGGGAGGCTGCCATTAATGGGAAAGTTTTTCCCTTCTCTCCCCACTACCAACGTGGGGAAGAGGGAGGGACCTCCCCCTCACCTTCCTCTCTTAATGAGAGGAGTTACAATAACATACATCCTAAACCATTCCTAAACCTAATTTTGGAACTTTTGAGCTGATAACTGAGTTGAGAAAGAAAAAAAAAAGACGGCAGAACTTGGGTGTACTTGAGCCTACACATAGCAGTAGACATTCTAATATGTTCCTACTTCATAAACATAATGAGGAACATCAAAAAACTACTAAAAACCATAGTAATAGTAAAGGAAGGAGTTTATAATAGAGGTTTCATTTGATTTAGGTATAAGCCATGGTATTGCAGCATCATGGGACAAGCATATTCAGTAACTCCCTAAATTTTTATTGTGCAAAAAGAGTGTCTCTAAGAGGCTACCAACACTTCAATTGAAATGCACCCTTTTTTCCACCCTCACTCACAAACCAGAAGCATGATATGAATAAGACCTCAGACAGCATGTTTGATTCACGGAATAAAAAACTCGTCCCATGAGCTATCCAAAGTTCGTAGAGTCGTAAACTGAAGCACCAAAAAGCAAAAAAAAAAAACGCTATTCAACACAAAATTCTCATCTAAATTATAATCATCCATCAAACTTAATGAATTTCAGTTTGTTCACCCAATTAAACAAAGATCCCCAGTAGTCAGATATTCCCATGAACCGAAAACACAAGATTTCTTTAATTTCTCGACTAAAAAAGAAAAAGAAATCGCTATAACAAATTGGGTATATCTCCATCTTCATCAAAATTCGAGTCTTCACCATCTCCCACCAATTTCTTGAAAACAAAGATGCATAGTGAAATGCAAAGAAGAAGGAAATTGTGGGTAAATCAAAATGGGTAGCAAGAAAACTGAACCTCAGATGCTCGGATTTCGAGCTTCCTGACGTAGTCCTTGAGATGGGAGACCTCCCTTTGTTGTCTCTCGATCTCCGCCAGCTCGTTTCTGGCATCCTGCACGCTCTTCTCGGCCCTCTCGAGCTCCTCCACGAGACCCCTGTTCCCTTCGCTCCTGAGCAACTCTTCCACTCTCTTGTCGACCATCTCCGAGAGAAACCCCTTGGCGGCTGTCTCGGGAGCGGCTTCCCCTCTCCCGCCCTCTGCGGAGCTGCATCTCGCCGGTACGAGCTTCTGTTTCAAGCGGGAAAGAGGGTATCGGGGAGAGGCAGAAGAAGAAGTGGGGAAGGAGGAGAATCGAGAGGAAAGAGGCAGCCTGGCTCTGAAGCAGCAACCAAGGGATGGAGAGAGAGACGAGTGAACAGCAGCCATTCCTACCCAGAGGATCGAAAGAGAGAGAGGAGGAGGATTACTCTCTCTCTCTCTCTCTCGGTCTCTCTAAAATTTGACAAGGATTTAAGGTCGCGTTTGGGAAAAAATCTGGTGAAAAAAATTTCCTTTTGAGTTCTCATAGTCATGACATACGAGAAACCTTACATATAAAAATTTCACAAATTAAAAATGTTCTTTGATTTGTTTGATATCTAGCAATGGAAGAATTTATCATATAAAAAAAATTAGAATTTTTTTTTCTTTCTTTTGAAACATTGCCAAATATCGATTCGCAAGAATCGCAACAAGCTGTTTTGGTTTATTTTTTAATATTTTCAAAAAAAGGTCTAATTTTTTTTATTTTTTAATATTTCTCTAACACTTGTCTGCTGGTTAAAAATTGGTTGATTCAAAGTCTGAATCGGCTGATTTTCTGAATGATTTTGAAAATCAATCTAGGCTCGATACTGCAACATTGGTTTGAAACAATTAGAAAAAATTAGAAGAGGGCACAGAATTGGCTCAAAATCTATTTTACACACAGTCAAATCAGTTTACCCTTTTCAAATATTATAAAAGGTTTAAAATTATTATTTTTTTATATTTTTTAATAATGGGCATCATGTTATGGTTGTAGACACCCAATTTTTTATGATACCTTTAGAAAAATATTTTCTCAAGTTTTTAGGCAAAAATCCCAAAAAACCTAATCATTTTCAACCCTAGATAAGAAAAACCTAAAAGATACTGCAAAAGATTTTGCTGTCTATTGCCAAACAGCAAAAATCATTTCACATGACAGATTTTGGTCTGGATCAACTTGTCATGTGAAAATTCTCTCTCTCTCTTCCTTTTTGCTTGCACTTTTTTTTATGGTTTTTCCACTTTCAAATATGTTCTAAGGGCAGGTTTGGAAGTTGGAAGCAAGATAAACTCTCATAGTAAAAACAACTCTTGCGTATGAGAAGTTTTGATATATATTTTTTATTTTTTTTTACTTGTTTGGATAGCATGAGAAAAATAAAATGAAAAATCTTAAAAAAATAAGAGAGTAGTTGGGGGTGGTGGAGCTTCTCTGGTGCAGTTTTTTCGGGAGGTGGGTGATGTTGGGTGATGGTGAGATGGATGATAGTGGTGGAAAATCATTGTAGGAGATGGTGGTGGAGCTTCTTCCGCACCGTGGGATGTGGGTAATGTGAGTGTGGTGGTGATGGATGGTGAGGAGGGCAGTTTTTTGGGAGGTGGTGATAGATGATGGTGAGGGTAGTTTTTCAAAAAGTGGGTGATGGTTGTGGTGAAAAATCATCGGTGGTGGTGAAAAATCATCGGTGATGGTGGGTGGTAGTGGTGGTGGTGAGATAGATGGTGAAAATTTGTAGAGAGCACAGTTTTCTGAGAAGTGGGTGGTGGTGGTGAGATAGATGGTAATGGTGGGGAGACCTGAAAACATTCTTCTATTCTCACATGGAGGAATGTTTCCTATCAAAAAGTATACTTTTTAGAAAAAAATCATTTAGCAAAAAAAGTCTATAACATTTGAAAGGGTAAAAGAATTGGTACGTTTTTTTCATTTTGTATCACTTTTCCTGCATCTTTCCCACTTCCAAACGTGCTGACCCTTTTGGGTGATATTTATGAGAAATGAGTTTTCCATAGTTTTATTTTTTAGGATAAACTATAGAAAGCAAATTTCTTCAAACCAAAGTTTAGTGCATGGACAAACAAACTCCCTATTCAAATTCGTTTTTTATCCCAATTATGCGGTATCTCGAGGATTGAAGAATTAAATTGTATTAGTTCAAGAGTCACACTAGCCCTGCTCGAGCACCGGGTCCTTCATTTACATTAGTAGAGTAAAAAAAATATCTCTATTAGATATTCTGCAATTGCATTAACCAACTCCATTTTGACTATGATTGTTACTAAGGCCAGTGGCGTAGCTAGGATTCATGTGAGGGGGGGGGGGGGGGGGGACAGGGTTGTAGGAAAAAAAAACTGGTTTGATAGTCGGGGTTTTGGGGGCAGCGCCCCCGAAAAATTTTTTTTTTTAGATAAAATTAAAAATGGCTACAATTATTAATAAAAATCTATTTCATATGGACAAATCAAACTATTTGCTGCACTCAGGGCTGGGCTAGGACTGGGCTAAAAAAATGGATAAAATTCTATTTCATATGGAATAAGGTCTGGGCTTTTACAAAAAAAAAATTGTAACGTGCCATAGGTATGGGACTTGGTGCGGTGCATGGGGTTGAAGAGACGTATGCATGCCACTGATAGTGCCCTGTGCCTAAGCTTGGCACTGGGTTGTGCAAATGGGTGTGGCATGTGCACGGGTTGGTGCAACACAGGTGCTGAAAAGATGTGTGCATGTCACTGATTGCGTCCTGTGCCTGAGCTTGACACTAGACAGTGGAAGGAGTGTGTGACATGTGCACTAGCAGGGTGCAGTGCACATTCATAAGAGGTGCGTGCATGCCACAGATAGTGTCCTGTGCTGGAGTGGGGCATTGGGCTGTGCAAGGAGTGTGGCATGTGCACAGGTGTGGTGCAGTGCAGATGCGACAACAGATGCACGAATGTATGTGGAGTGCGGTGGAAGTGCCCCAAGAGTGATGGATTGGTTGGTTGTGGCGTGCATGAGGCAGTCGGGTCAACCCCGTGGCAAACAGGCCTTGCCCATGTGTGCAGAGTTCGGTGCACATGCATGATAGTGGTGTCACGTGTTGCAAAGACCATTGTCGTGTGTGGTGCATGTGGCGTACGAAGCACAACATGCGGTGGGGACATAGTTGCGGTGAGCTTGGTAAGGGCTTGGCATGTGCAGCAATGTGCACAGTGTGGGCACAGTTGCGTGCACAATCTTTGAGGCGATAATCCAACGAGCATTTGAAGTTGTTTGGGGCAACCATCGAAGATTCACCGTGTAAATGGACTATGGGGAACGCGTGGGTGAAGGCGGATTTGAAGAATTCAGAAGTTGAGAAATTTATGGTTCCCCAAGTGTTATTCGGGTTCCTCTTGCTGGCAGGGGCCTGGCTCCTAAAATACCTATATAGGGGACCTCCTGTTTGAGCTGTTTGGCACATGTTGCAGCAGGTTGGCATAGGCACCCCCTATATCGCACGGGCAGCACTGGGAGTGCATGGGGGTGTCCGTGTGTAGTGCAAATCCCCCATGGGACGTAGGCAAAGGCCTTGGGTGCGCGGGTATGCGACTCTTGGTGCGGCGGTGCGGTCCCAACCGTGCATGGTGGCACGGGGTTGTGCAAGTGAGTGCACAGCGCCAGCGAATGAGTTTGGGTGGTGCTTATCGCTATGGCATGGAATCATCAACTGGTCTTCGGACTGGGGGTCGAAAGATCTGGTCCCTTCGGTGGTGAGGTTATGTTGGGGGCGTGCCCATGGGGCTGCTATCTGCTCCATGGCACGCGAGGCTAAGGCATCCGTCCGTTGTTGGCTTGGATGACTGGAATTGAGGAGAGGTGGCTTGCAATGATGGTTGGAGGCACGACATGCATCGGTAAAGGCTTTGGGATGTGTTATGCTCCCCATGACCCGTGTTGGATGTTGGTTAAGTCGGTAGTGCTGTGAAGGCACGTTTTAGCCCTTGTCAACGTGCGCTTGCTTGTGGGAGTTGTAAGGCACGTTTGACTCGGTGGTTGAAGGTGCTAGCCAGTATGGGACGGCTATGCACGTAAGTGGCGATCAGATGCACGATGGACCATGTTCGGAAGGATTTCTTGAAAAGAAGGGTTTGTTAAGTTGACGTTCCGCTGGGTAAGAAGTTTACGTGTGGGAAACACGTGCTGTGAGGCTGACTAGGCCGTGAGGCCTAGTGCCGCACGAGCCTTCCTTGGCTTGAAAGGTGAAAAATTTGGCCTTGGAAAATTAGCTCGTGACAACTGGTATCAAAGCAAAAGCATACGAGTGCCTAAGTGGTGAATGTGTTGGAGAGCTTTTGGTCAGGGTTCTCTTCATGTTGCCAAAGCATGTTCGGAGCACCAAAGTCGGAGTGTGATGCTTCATGGTGGAGTTAACATGAAGGCTGGTTTGTTGGAGTGGGATTGGCTATGTGGAAGGCCAACTATATAGTCAGCTCAGGACGACAATGTGCAGTTTCTGTGTGGATGAGAAAGATCGTTGTTTTCCTTCATGCCTCGAAAGCTTTGCGAGGTACAGTGGCGTACAAAATATGTGTTTAAAAGGAATGAATCCTTTGGGTCAAGGCGACACTGAAAGGGCAGTGTTTGCTTATTGCGAGCTCACCAACCACCAAGAAAGTGCCCTATGAATGAGGGCTTATGCGCGACAGAAGGTCGCAGTGGAATGCGGTGGACCGTTGTTGAAGTTGCTAGAGGCACACTAAGGTATGGGACTTAGTGTGTTCGAAAGTTGCGACAATTGCGGGTTGAAGCCAAAGTGTAGGCACGCCTTTGGGTTCAAGGGTGCCTTGTTTGGTGAGGGCAGTGCGAGGAGGAGCTCGACTGTCGCTCTGTGTTTGGTGAGTGCAGTGCGAGGAGAAGCTCGACTGTCGCTCTGTGTTTGGTGAGTGCAGTGCGAGGAGAAGCTCGACTGTCGTTTTGTGTTGAGGGCAACACGATAGGGAGTGCCTCGGTTGTCGCTCGTGTGTGCCGGCATACTCTCCACGGACCACAGTCAGGATGACAGGTGGTGTGCAGACCGAGTATGGCCGAAGTGATGCAACCTGAAGTGACCGAGCCAATGAGTGGGCAATGAGGGCTTACAGGGGAATCAAGTGAGTTGGTTGAGGGCAACGCGAGAGGGAGTGCCTCGGTTGTCGCTCGTGTGTGCCGGCATACTCTCCACGGACCACAGTCAGGATGACAGGTGGTGTGCAGACCGAGTATGGCCGAAGTGGCACAACCTGAAGTGACCGAGCCAATGAGTGGGCAATGAGGGCTTACGGGGGAGCCAAGTGAGTGGAACCTCCAGAATGGGCTTCATCTTGTTTTGGCGGTCTGTGTATGAACCGCATGGTCGAGTGGTGAAGTTGGGGCGAATGGGGGCGCCCGAGTGTAAACTTGGTGGTGTGCAATGAGGGCACACGTGTGAAGCGTGTTGAGACGACAAGATGTCGTGCGGGCATGGGAGACCCGCTTGAGAATGGGGACTACGCTGGGGTCCCGTGATTATGAAAAGAGAAAAGGAACTGAATAGGAAGGTGCACATCATCCGGATGAATTGCGTTGTCGAAGGGAACTCCATAGATGTTAAACGAAGAGATCGTCGAGGACGACGATGGCTTGAGTGGGGGAGAGTGTTGCACATGAAATCTCGGAGAGCCTTGCAACGTGCCATAGGTATGGGACTTGGTGTGGTGCATGGGGTTGAAGAGACGTATGCATGCCACTGATAGTGCCCTGTGCCTAAGCTTGGCACTGGGCCGTGCAAAGGGGTGTGGCATGTGCACGGGTTGGTGCAACACAGGTGCTGAAAAGATGTGTGCATGTCACTGATTGCGTCCTGTGCCTGAGCTTGGCACTGGACAGTGGAAGGAGTGTGTGACATGTGCACTAGCAGGGTGCAATGCACATTCATAAGAGGTGCGTGCATGCCACAGATAGTGTCCTGTGCTGGAGTGGGGCATTGGGCTGTGCAAGGAGTGTGGCATGTGCACAGGTGTGGTGCAGTGCAGATGCGGCAACAGATGCACGAATGTATGTGGAGTGCGGTGGAAGTGCCCCAAGAGTGATGGATTGGTTGGTTGCAGCGTGCATGAGGCAGTTTGGCCAACCCCGTGGCAAACAAGCCTTGCCCATGTGTGCAGAGTTCGGTGCACATGCATGACAGTGGTGTCACGTGTTGCAAAGACCATTGTCGTGCGTGGTGCATGTGGCGTACGAAGCACAACATGCGGTGGGGACATAGTTGCGGTGAGCTTGGTAAGGGCTTGGCATGTGCAGCAATGTGCACAGTGTGGGCACAGTTGCGTGCACAATCTTTGAGGCGATAATCCAACGAGCATTTGAAGTTGTTTGGGGCAACCATCGAAGATTCACCGTGTAAATGGACTATGGGGAACGCGTGGGTGAAGGCGGATTTGAAGAATTCAGAAGTTGAGAAATTTATGGTTCCCCAAGTGTTATTCGGGTTCCTCTTGCTGGCAGGGGCCTGGCTCTTAAAATACCTATATAGGGGACCTCCTGTTTGAGCTGTTTGGCACATGTTGCAGCAGGTTGGCATAGACACCCCCTATATCGCACGGGCAGCACTGGGAGTGCATGGGGGTGTCCGTGTGTAGTGCAAATCCCCCATGGGACGTAGGCAAAGGCCTTGGGTGCGCGGGTAGGCGACTCTTGGTGCGGCGGTGCGGTCCCAACCGTGCATGGTGGCACGGGGTTGTGCAAGTGAGTGCACAGCACCAGCGAATGAGTTTGGGTGGTGCTTATCGCTATGGCATGGAATCATCAACTGGTCTTCGGACTGGGGGTCGAAAGACCTGGTCCCTTCGGTGGTGAGGTTATGTTGGGGGCGCGCCCATGGGGCTGCTATCTGCTCCATGGCACGCGAGGCTAAGGCATCCGTGCGTTGTTGGCTTGGATGACTGGAATTGAGGAGAGGTGGCTTGCAATGATGGTTGGAGGCATGACATGCATCGGTAAAGGCTTTGGGATGTGTTATGCTCTCCATTACCCGTGTTGGATGTTGGTTAAGTCGGTAGTGCTGCGAAGGCACGTTTCAGCCCTTGTCAACATGCACTTGCATATATTCTTAAGTGTCAAATTTAAACTGTGTGCTGCACAAGGAGTCCAAAAAATAAGTGAATATGTATCTTCACTTGTCAAATTCATTCTTGCACGACTGCAAACTGTAACATTGGCAGTAATGATTTGCACCACACTTTCTTCACCCACTTCTTTTATCATTTTGATAAATAATCTCTTTAAATATTCAGCATATTTATACTTCCCAGATGCGTCAACAGTCTTAAAAAAGATTGGCTCATTAAGTAAGTAAGCAATGAAGTTTATCAGTAGTCACATTTGTATATCAGTCCCCCATTAGAAACAATAGACACTTCATGTCGTTTCTATGCAAATTTTTGGGTCTCTAACAAGTCTTTAATTATATTTTTTTTCTCTATAAGAATGATTGTTCTTAGTTTTTCTGAACTAGAAGGCATATAACCACTCAAATTACAATTAGCCAAAGATGTAATCATATCTTTCAAGTATGAACTTCTAGCTACATTAAAAGGAATTGAGCTTGAGTAAAAGAATCGACCAATGTTTTTATCAATTTATGCTTTTGCCATGTTTTTGAATGACGCTTGTATTTCATCTTTCTTTTCTTTAAAATCTCTTCTTGTACATTACTAGCAATAGAAAAAGGCAGATTAATCGAATCACTTCTCATCTCTGCAATTTTCTTCTTTTCAGCTTTCTATTGTTCTTTCTTTAATTGCTTTAACAAGTCTTTGTCAACCTCAGAACATGCCCTAATTCCTTGACCACGAATATGCAAAAGATGTGTTTTCACACGCGTATAAAAACCCGTGAAAACAATCTTACATAGATTACAATAAAACTACACATTCTCACCACCATCACTAGCTTTTATTCCTTTTGTCACAAGCCTCCAAAGTGGTTGATAAACTTTTAATTCAGGGTTAGAACTTGAACCAACTGTATTGACACTGCCACTAGAACTTGCCATTATATCTGAAAAGTGAAAACTGAAACTGAAAACTAAATACAAAATCAAAAAAGTAAGAAGGGGCAGGGGCCCTTTGCTCCTGCCTGCGCTGCAGAAAAGAGAGTGACTACCAGGGGTGTTTCTCTTGCCAATGCTGGAAAAATTGAGCGGCAGGGGTGAAGCCCCTACCGGATGAGCTACAGGGAGAAGAGGCAGGGGCGAGGCCTCTGCCTATCTAAGGGTGCTCAGGGGCAGGGGCATCTCCTTACTGAAAAACCTTAATCAACAGAGGGCATCACCCATGCTGAAGACCCACGTGTGGCAGGGCCGATGCCCTTGCCATGCTGGGCAAACAAGCAGCAAGGGGATGCGAAGCTCCTTGCCGAACACGAGGAGGGGTTGATCCCCTCCTCTGCAGAATAAGAGGCACAGGGAGGGGCCGAGCCCCTCCTCTGTGAGCAAAGGGCTCAGGAAAGAGGGGGGGGGGGGGTCGAGCCCTTGCCTATCCTGCAATAAGGAGGGCCGGCAGGCCCTGCCTGCCGACAATGAAGGAGAAGACGAAGAGGGGAGGGGGAAGAGACGTAGAGGGGAGGTCTTGGCCCCTCCCTCTATAGAAACAGGGCAGCAGGGAGGGGCTCAACCCCTCCCCTACGTAAATGGGGCACCGGGGAGGGGCTCGGCCCCTCCCCTACGAAAACAGGATGGCAGGGAGGGGCTCCCCCCCCCCCTATGAAAGCCAGGCAGCAGGGAGGGGCTCAGCCCCTCCCCTGTGAAAACGGGTTGGCAAGGAGGGGTTCAGCCTCTCCTTTGCACAAACAGGGAGAAGAAGAAGACAACGAGAGGGAGAGAGAGAGAGATTACCTGAGAGGTGGCTGGAAAAAGGGGAGTCGTCGGTGTTGGGAGATGACGCATGGGGGGTGTTGGCATCGACTGCCGGAATATGATGAGCGGGAGGGAGAGTCGAGCGTCAGGGGCTGCTGGCGCCGAGTGGCCAGGAAATGGGAGAGAAAAGGGAGGGTCGGTGGTAGAGGGTCGCCACCGACGGTGGTCGCCGGTGGCCTGCTGGAGCTCGGATGAGAGAGGACCTAACCCTAGAATTCTGTAAAAAGAATTCGGGGGGGGGGGGGGGTATTCCCTTCCCCCCTGTGCCTCTCAAGGGTCGGGCCCCGACCACTCGACTGTTTTGGATCCGGGTCTGGATCTGGACCTGACTCGAGTTTAAATTAAATTTTAAAAATTGATGAATATAGACTCAGTCAATGTTGATCGAGTCCAAAACATAGACGGACTCGGCTCCGACGCGTTGACCGAGTCTGACTCTTTGTTGATCGTGTCCGCCCCGTATCCGAAGCCACACCCGTGTCGGGGCGTGTGTTGACTCCGTATGACTTAGATTATAACCACATAGAAGTGCCCATCCCAGGTGAAAGCAAATTTTCACTCTATCTTGCCTAGTGGTCCATGTCATAGGGACACGCCGTTTCCCTGGTTACACGCCCGGACATGCTTGGACGTGATGACTTGGACACTGACATGCATGGATAACTTCTTAATGATTTTTAATAGTATATTTTACTAATAATGCATTTTATGTATTCAAATATTAACAAGTAGATTTTATTGATTAAAAAAAAAAAACCGTCTTCTCATGTCCTTTTTTCAAAAAAAATTTGCATCGTGGGTTGGGCTCTACTCGTATCCTTGTGACATAGTTAGTGGTACTTTATTATTATTATTATTATTTAATTTGCTGTGGTACAGGGTCTGGTGGCAAATGTGGTCATCGAGAGGCGCTGGACAGATTAATTGAGATGGAACTAAGAGCAAATGCTGATAGGAAGTTTTCATTTGCACACAATCCTGGATCCTTTGCGTCTGAGCTAGACATGGGTTACAGGCACAGATGATAAAAACCACTTGTTCCTACTCTGCATACGGAACCCAGGAGGTTACAATTTCAAATGCTGTGGGAGGGGGTTTGATCTCATGATGTATCATAGAGTTTCAATGTGGTTCTCTGCTACAATTGTTCTTTCAGATATATTTTACAAGAAAAAGAAAGAAGAGAGGAATTAAAAGTACACTTGATCCTTTTGTCATTTTGCTAATTTACTCAGCAGCCTAACAGGATAACTGGACCTCCATCACAAACATGATACCCAGGTTAAGAAGGATTTTATGCAAATACCTCACTTTGGAAGCATGAAACCATACGTTTCATGCTTTCTAAATTTTATTAGAAGCTTAATCTTTAACAAATGAGACGCTTGTTGTTCCCAATATGAAACAGAACGTGCACTAATGGACTGTTAATTTTCACTAAAAAAACACTATTACATTACATCTGTAAGGTTAGTTTCATGAAAAACAATCAAAAAATGGAAATAAAAAAGCATTTGTCCCTACAAACTTTTGTAGCGAATATGGTCCCAATATTATCAACATAAAGGCTGAGGTGGTATCCCATGTGGTAAGAGGGGTCCTGTGCCAAGCTGAAGGCCCAGGTTCGAATCCCTCTGCCACATGGGGCTTAAGAGATATCTGGTAGGGGTCTGCCTAACCCCAGCTTGCCTTAAACAAAAAAAAAATGGTCCCATCATGAACAACATAAAGTATTTGGTAGAAACGGTGACGTTCATGCTGGTTCTTCAAGAGCTTAGAAAAAATGTGTCAATTTTTATGACTTAAAAAAAAACATGTTTTGCTGGCAAAAGCTCACGATTGAAGGTGTGATTCTTAATGGATTGTTGAATACATCTATGGGCTCAGATTAACTAGATGTACCTACACCCTTGATTCCAAGCTAGATGAGTGTAAATGCACCCTTTCTTGTGTAGCTTGCTACATGTTTCCTTTGTCAGCTTTTCACTCGTTTCTTTACAAATGCTTCAGATAGCATGTGACCTCTCCTGACTAAATATAGATGCAAACGGGTCAGATCCAGAACAGCAAAAAATTGCAAAACTCTAATCCTGCATCCGATCCATTTGCATCCCTACTGATTAAGGGAGAAAAACTCAGAAACTTGTTCGGCAGAGACTGTAGTTGATCTTGAAAATGAATGACACCCAAGAGAAGGTATGAATGGCTCTATGCGAGACCTCCATTTAAAACAACTCCAATGCCACTCATCTGGAGCACGAACAGCATCAGAAATAAGGGTATAGCCATCCCACTCAATGATGATTTGGATGCCATTCATCTTGAGATCAAAGCTCGATGGGATTGGGTGCCCCTGACCTGATCCCATCTGCGACCCCATTGTCACAAGGACCAACATGATAGATCAGATAAGCAGATGAAAATCTGACTAGCGGCCACCAAGTCTGTTGAAACTCAACTAAATTCATAACCACATGAAAAAGAATTTCAAAGGCTTATGAAACGAGTATTCGAATGTTTGCACAATTGCATCACTTTAACTTTACACCAAAAAGGAAAAGGGAAAGATAATATTTTACATATATATGATACAACTGTTATCATACATTAATTACACAAAAAAGAAGCTTATATAGAAGTGAAATATGGCCACTCTAAACTTACAACATAATCCAAAGAGAACAAAAAGAAGAAGCTATAAAGGGAAACAGGATAACATCAATCCTTGTCAAGCCACAAGAAAATGCCTGGTTGATAGAGAAGGCTGGAAGCAAACTACCAGCGACGTTATTATACAAGAATATAAAGACAGTTGATTACTGCACGCTTAACTACCACCATGTTGCACATTTGAGGTTGTTAACCTGGAGTCCTGATTGAGTTCCAGAAAAAATGAATTAAGGAAAATGCATGAAATGAAGGCATGAACCAGACCAGAGAGCTGAAACCAGAATGGTGCACACCTTCCGACTGCAATGGCTACAGGAACATGATCAGCTTCCTGACCGTCAGTATCATACGATGACAGCAACTGTTTCTGCACATAAACATACATTATTCTCAGAACACGGGGGTGAAAATTAAGTGATCTATACACATACAAAGTTCATCTACATTTCATTGGATTTCAGAATTCAGGAATATTATATAAAATTCTTGTTCACTAATCTCAATATCTTCACATTCATCACAGTCTTTGGATCTTGTTTTTACTATCCGGTTTCATTTAAGTAATGCTGTTCGGACTCCACACATTCCAATATTTCATCAGGAATCTAGAACATAAAGTTCAATAACTTTGAATTGCATCTAGGCATTTCAATTGCACAAAAAAAAAGGATAAAAAAAGGAAAGAAAAATGTATAAGTAATTCCAATATCAAAAAGTATTTAATAAGATTCTAACAAAAATAGCCAACAAGAAACAATTTGTTAATAGGACACTCACGTGATCTTCAAATTCTGGACTAGACAAATTGATAGAGAGATTTCTTATCAGCAACAAAACCTGACACAAGCAGACAACAGGAAACCGTATCAGTAAGTACAAAACAAACACCACTGATGGCTCAACACTTTCATGTCTCTGGATTAAACAGAATGGCCTCAGAAAGACATAATAAAAGTACGAAACTCAAGTTATGCAAATGAAAAGTGAAAACATACATTGGTAAGAGAGAGCATGGAAACAAAAGAAAAGCAAAATGAAACCAAAACGTATACCAAAAAGGAAAAGGAAATATATACATCTTAGCAATGCATGGACTTGTATCTGCATAATTGTACGCACATATGCATGCATCCAAATATTTGCAGGGTCCGTATGGACCACCTCCTGTCTAATGGAAGTAATTCCTTAAAAGAACAGGGAACTTCAAAACATGAAAAGTCATAATATAAATTGGCAGGTTGCTGATGGATATTCAGGCAACTTCTCCCTTCAACATAAAAATGTCTTATGATATTTAATGCTATTCGTGCCATTAGAAGACAACTTAATGCTAACTTTGAGATGAAAAGATTGGGCTTGCATAAGCATTTTAATGTGTGAGTACTCACCATTCTAAATCTACTGCAAATTTCAACATCACCCTACTGGTAATTGGTGATTTTCTATTCCTGCACCTTATATAAGCTTATTTTTTAATTATACCTCATAATTGCATGGTCAGAGATGCAGAAGTGCTAGCCGAGGGTGCTCGACTGATGGATTCTGTATTTTCTTGGCCGGTTCACTAATTTCATGGAAATATAGGAAGTATTTGCCGGGTTCTTTGACTTCCATTGCATACAGAGCCAGATCACTATGAGATCATTTGGCCAGCATTTGTCAAGATGCATGACTTGTATATGCAAGGCCTCAATTGTTTTATCAGCTTACAGTAGAGCATATACATGACAAACGAATTGCCTTGACAAAAAGATATGTTGCCACATGTATTAGCATAAGGTTTACTAATACAATAATAGTAATAATAATAAAAGAAAAAAGGAAGTTTCTATAGGACACTGAAAATGGAAAAACAAGGCCGTTCATCAAACTCCAAAAGATTTGGTAAAAGCAGTTGATATATAAACAAGGATATGAGGTGATGCAATGGAATACGAGTCAAACACCTTTGAACTCATAAAGTTTTTCTTCCTTTAACTGCATTTCATACAAGAAAACCACAGGTGGAATTTCGTTTTATCTTTAATCACCGTGTCGAAAAGATCAGAAGAATTATCTGTGACATAATATGGAATATCACTTACCACATAAAATTAGTCTGAGAGAACATTATTTTACTTTTAAGCATTGTTTTGAAACAACTGATTGTCAGATTGGTATGTAATTAGGCTTCAGAAGCATTATCCTTGAGATAAACGTGGAATATCACATAATGGACAAAATTAGTTTCTGAGAGTTGGAACAATAAAACACAAAGTAAATCAACTTAGAATTATCTAGGTGGATGACATACTGTTTCAACATCGATAGGATCCATCTCCTTAAGCTTCTGCAAATGACCAGTGGTGCTTGGATCAAATACGCTGCCTATGAAGCTGTATACTTGAGCGAAGTCTGGTAGAACTACAAAATTCATTATTCCAAGCAGCATTAACTTGGAGCCTCAGAGAAAGTACAGTAGCAAAACCAGAAATGCAAAACAGAATAATGCCCCAAAAACTGCATCCAACGCCTTTTTCCTTTGTTCAAATATAGTTTGAAGAGAAACAAGCAAAAACCAATCAAAACAAAAAAAAATATGATGATAAAGCAACTACCTTTAATGAGAATAATGGCAGCCATAACAGACACTAGATAGCACTAAATTTACAAAATCTTTGTAAGTTAATATCATGCCTCAGTTTCAAGTGTATAAGAAATGTTTTGCTATGGCTAAAAGGTGTACACAATGCATAGTAGAATAAGCACACAAAGATGGTCTAAGCATATAGTACTCTAGAATTGCTCCCTCAGATGTTATAGCTGCCCCCTCACATGCTTCAGCTAATTATATTCAAGTCCAAGTCCTATTGGTATACCATAGAAAGATGAAAGTGCATGTTCATTATGAAGTATATATGTATTTGCTTATGCTGTCTGTCAGCAATTAGTTCCCTTTTCTTTTATCCTACTCTTTTTTAGCCATGTTCGGTGTACAAAGCTTGCTGCATGGATATGTTCCTGAACAGCAGATATGTCTAAATTCCAATGGGAAATTACCATCTCTTTGTTGAAGCATAAACATGGTTATTACTGATCTTTCATACACTTTCATTCTTTATTTGTATTTTAGACGCACGTGTAGTATCAACTCTTTGTTGTAAGTCTGCCTATACAAGGCCAAAATGAGCCCTATCATTCGGCTATAAGACTTGCATTTTAAAACACATACATAAGCTTACATAGCAGAATAGCATAACCTGAAGCTTCATGCATATCAAGATCAAATCAGAATGAGGTATTTTGCTGCATTTCCTGGTCTTATTCATATATTTTTCTCTATTTTTCTCAATCAGTCGATGCATTCATAAAGACACATCACTTCTGATGTTAGAGGCATATAGCAAATATCAAAACAATTCTGCAAAAAAATCTCCATGAAAGATCTTCGTAGTTCATCTAAAATCCTGTGCATTTTTATCTGTTCTTTGTTTTTCAACTCACCTAAAAAAATCAATGGATCCACCATCCCAAAGACAAGGAATTAGTATGAGCAGTTACCTACATCACCATTACATAACTAGGATTCCAGAATTAATCCAGGACATTATTCTGTAAGGTAAGACTATCTTGAAGATTGCAATGTCAGTATGCTGACAAGTAGGAGCAACAGATGCAAAGCGAGCCAATAAAGTGCTATATGAAGGTATCTCTTGAAGAAAAAAATAGTGAGGATAGTCAGCTAATATCAGAAAATCATGCACATTAAGCTCATAACTAACTATTTACCTCGAAGTGGTAGGCCATGGTTTCCATGTTCAGCTATTTCACATGTTGCCCATTGTCTCGGAGAGCTTTCGTTGCTACTACAACTGCAATTATTTAATACTGCTGGCCCTGCTGATCTCGTATCGTCTATAAAGACAATAAACTGAGTAAATTGATAATTGAAAGCAAAGCACCAAAAATCAGACAGAGAAGTCATGTCCAAAACCTTTACTAATATGGGACAAATTGACTGGGGGAATGGTGTCGTGTGCCCAGGAAGGCACCGCTACAGTTGTGGAGTTCCTGAGAATTGAAGATGAATCTGTCCGAAGAACATATCCAGGTTCAAGACGACCGGCTGAAGTACAAAATGCAACATTTGACTGTGGTGGAAGAGGGGCTGCAAAATTGTCCAGATAGAATTGACTGTCTTATTTTGTTGTACCACAGAATCAATTAAAAAAAAACCTTAAATGAGGCCCAAAAGCTGAGCCAAGTCCCAAAAGAACACACAAATAGCTAACAGGATAACAAATAAGTGCAGACTGGCAGATAATATGGTCAGAGACTTGACTTTAAATTCAAGATTGCCCCAGATTTGAATCAGCTCAGACTCAGACTATTTTTGTCAAATACCCTGACGAAGTATGCTTACCATTTTTAGAAGCCTTCTGTGGATATGGATGAGCTGCCTTCCGTTTGGGTCGAGGGGGTGGCACATGCTCACTTGTGCCATTCTTTTGAACCTTCAAAAAGTACTTCTGTGCATGGCTTCGGATCTGTGCAAAAGAAAAGAAAAAAATAATGTAATGCAGTTTAAGCAAATACTTTATCAAGTGCTAAAATGATTTGGGGAATATCATTAACAAGTAAAACCTATGCCACATGGGTGCGGGGATTCGGTGTTAAAATGTATCTAATATATATATATATATATATATATATATATATATATATATATATATATATATATATATATATATATATATATATATATATATATATATATATATATTACATCAATACCCGATAGGGGTATTTTTGTAATTTCACATAGTTGTTTTAGAAAACAACTATTTTTCTTTTTTGAATAAATGTAATTTTTATTTTTATTTTTTTAAATTCTTTTTTTATTCTTTTTGAGGACCTAAAGGGGCTCCAACCTTAGAGTCGTTGGAGCCCCCAACGGTCACAAATGTGACCGTTAGGGGCTCCCAACGACTCTACGGGAGCCCCTTTTTGGCTCTCCTTTTGAGGCCCTTTGGCCCTCCTTTTTCCTCCTCTCCCTCTTGTATAAATAGGGGTGAACCCCTTGTGTATTCTCATTCTTGAGAGCTTTCTCTTTTCTCAATAAGAGGCTTTTTATATTGTTGCCTTCTTAAAGGCTTGTGCTTGTATTGTCCCTTTGTGGACTTGTGATATTGTCTCTTTTATTCATTGTTGTAAGTGCTTGTATGCACTCTTTATATTTCCGCAATATCTCATTACATTCGGCACTTCCAAAAAACCCGGGTGCGAGGGTGCGGCAGGGAAAAAATGTAAATATATATATAAGGGGGGTCCGGGGGTTCCCCCTGGCGCGGGGGGGTTATAGGGGGGCAGCCCCCCCCCCCCCCCCCCCCCAAGATTTTTTTTTTTTTTAAATTCCGCAGCCCATTTCATAGGGCAATTTTTTTTTTAAATCCAAAAAAATGGACCGAAATGACCCTGGGTGCGGTCAACGCACCCAGGGTCGGGTTGACCGCACCCAGTGCCGCACCCGCATTGAGTCGCATCGACGCGGGTGCGACACCCTGCTAGCCGAATCCCTGTTACATAGAGTAAAACATACTAGCAGAATGAACTCGAACACAAGTCAATAACTAACCATTTACATGAATGAAACAAAATGCAGAAAAAAGGAACACATGACGTGCTGATCGGAAAAGCTCTGAAGTGAAGAATAGTTCAATATAGTAGGACACACCAACACAGTTGGAGCCTAAACCCAGGAATGGACACATAAGGCAAGTTTAATATCTAAATGTTTCCAACAGCTGCAGCACCTGTGACAAACTATCCACGAAACAACTTTACCAAGACAAAGTGAAATACTTGGTGGGTTTCAGTTTAAAATCTTGGCCCGGAGGCTGAGATTCTTCTGAATCTCAATTAGACAAATCTTCTTCAGGACAAAAAATAAGAGCATCCACTTTAGAAAGGTAGGTACCGCAGGATCTCCAAGATGAAGGAAACTTTGACAAATTTTGACATCTCAAGTTAGCAGTACATATATCATCAGCTTAATGACACACAGTTGTTAAAATATATATATATATATATATGCGTGTGTGTGTGTGTTTTGCACAATAATACCCGATAGGGGTATTATGGTTATTTCACACAGTACCCGATAGGGGTATTTGTTTTTTTTTCTTTTTTTCTTTTTATTTTTTGTATTTATTTTATTTTTATGCCACACAAAGGGGCCCACCATAGAACCGTTGGGGGCTCCCAACGACTCTATGGGAGCCCCCTTTTGGCGCACCTTTTGAGGCAGTTGTGGCCTCCCTTCCTTCCTTTTCTTTCCTCTTGTATAAATAGGGGTGAACCCCCTTGTATTTATGTATTCATGAGAGGTCTCTCTCTCTTTTCAATAAAGAGACTTTTATATTTTGTGTCGTGTGTGTTGTCCTTTTGTGGACTTGGCTATTGTTTGTCCATTGTAGGACATTGTAAGTGCTTATAGCACTCTTTGTATTTCCACATATCTCATTACATGGTATCAGAGCCACTCGGTTCTTAGAGGAAGAAGCGTGGTACGTATACTTTTCATCTATTGTCTCCCTTCTTCTCACTTCTTGGTGGCATTATGAAGCAAAAATCGATCTATCCTTCAAACTCAATGGAAAGAATTACATGATGCGGGCATCGGCAATGGAGAACAACCTCAAAGGCAAAAAACTTTGGGGGTATGTTATGGGTTCCATTCCGGAACCTAAATTGGAGCTCACAAAGATCGAAGGTGGACAAGAAAAGGCTCTTGAGGGAGATGCTCGCCTCAAAGCCATTGAAAATCATCAAAAGGAAGTGAAAGATTGGGAAAGCAATCACGCAAAAATCCTTGCTTGGTTCATGAACACCGTTGAACTTAAGGTATGTGCTAATATAGCTAAATTTCATCGGGCCAACGAAGCTTGGTTTTTTTATGAAGGGTATGTATACCCAAAAGGATCTTGCAAGAGCTTATTTTTTGCAAGAAAAAATTAAAACCACCAAACAAGGTGACTCAAGTATTCAAGACTACTATAGTGCTTTAAACCCACTATGGGATGAGTTGGCTCTTTTAAAGCCAAAATGGGTTGCTATGGAAGATGTCGAACTAAGACAAAAGCAAATGAAACAAGATTGCTTGTTCCAATTCTTATTTGGGCTACGTCCAGAATTTGAGCAAGTGAGGTCATCACTTCTACATAGATCCATCTTTCCTCCTATAGAGGATGCTATTGCCAAAATCACCCAAGAAGAAACAAGGCTTGGTATGAGTAAGAATGTTGATGAAGTGCTTGCCGTTTTCAAACCCGACAATAATGTAAAAACCTACAAGCCCCCCCCCACTTCAGTAAACAAGGAAACTACAATGGAGAAAGAAAAATGATTGTATGTCATCATTGCTATGAGTCGGGTCACATCAAACCCGCTTGCCCAAAACTCAATGAAACTTTCATGCCTAAAGTGGCCTCTCTTGAAGAATCTACCACTAAAGAAAATGAAGGCAAGAATGGTGATCTTAAAGAGACCCTTGGTCAAATATCCATGGCTCTTCAACAAATCCTTAAAGCTACTTCCTCTACATCGGGTGCAGTCATTGCATCTACATCATCACCCGGTACGTACTCTTGGATCTTAGACTCCAGAGCATCTTTTCATATGACCCCTCATGAAAATGCTTTAATCGATGTTTGCGCCAATTCAAAAGGCTCTTGTGTCTCTACGGCCGATGAAACTTTTTTGAAAATTTCTAGTATTGGAACTCTAAACCAAGGTTTTAAAACCCGTGACTCGGGACTCGACTCGTTCTTTATTGACTCGTGACTCGGCGGGTCAACTCGGTGACTCGGACCGGGTTTTGTTAACTTTTGATTTTAAAATAAAAACAATATATAAATTGTCATTTAAACATATAAAGGTTTGTAGAATGACTTAATATGGCATGCAGAAAGGAGAAATGGACAAATGTGTGCCCTGATATAATGATATTCATTTTATAACCTCTACATAAGGCACGTCATGGAATATCAATGGAGTGGATAATCATTAAGTCCATTTCTTAGCCACATTCTGGAAATGTACTTTGAATAGCAAAGGAATAGGCAAGGAGGCAATTCTAGTTTTCTATTTCTTTGCCATAACTGTAATCAACACGGCACTACATTTTTCCCACTTGCTAACGTTCCAAGAGACAATATCACTACTGTCCAAATGTCTGTAAGAATATAAAAATAACTACAAAGAGCTAATAGAGGTTTGCTTGAATTTGATATCTATACAAGAACTTTGACTAATTCATGACTTGAATTAGAGGATGTGGTCACTATGAGTTCAGTACCTACGGTTCCTAAAATGGCCAATCATATATGCTAGCTTGTTTTAAAAGTTTCAATTCCCTCTCTAACAAATCCATAAATGTAAAATAGGGATATATGTGCATATTGAAAGTTTACAGAATGCCCAATATCAACATAAATAAGCAATTTTCTCATATATAAAAACTATGCAGGAAATATATTAATGACACAACTATAAAAAGACTACTAATATTTGAATCTGTACAATGTTTGTTCACATAACAAATGGATGATGAAACCTAAATGTGACTTCCTATAGGCACATTTGACCCTCCATATATAGTGAGAATCATTTCTTTAAAATATTTTGCTAGAATAAGTTGATAGCACCGGGTGAACAGTAGTTCCAACAGCATGGCGATTTTATTCTATGGATTTAAATGATTTTTTATCTTTAAATGATTTTTATTTTCTTTTTTATACAAAATCTGGGGGTAACCCTTGTTAAAATATATGTACTTATATATTTCGAAACTGTAATTTGAAACTCAAAAATCGAATTTCAAACATCCCAGAACTCGCCCGAGTCAGGCCGAGTCAAGCCTGAGTCTTGGCAAACCGAGTTTGCCTTGCCGGGTTGACTCGCTGGAGGGCCGAGCCGAGCCGAGTCAACTAGTTGACTCAGCGAGTTTTAAAACCTTGCTCTAAACTTCAAAAATTCTCAAAATCTTTTTGTTCCAAAAGTTAGAGTTGTTCTAAAATTAAATTTAAATCTTTTTTCGGTCTCCCAAATTGCCGACCATGGATGTGAAATATCTTTCTCATCTAATGGTTGCTTTGTGTAGGATCTCCGATCCAAAAAGCAGATTAAGCAAGGCCATAGGAAGGGGGACATTTACTATATGGATCATCTAAACCTTCCTACTCATCATTTTTGTTCTTATGTCAAAGAGAAAAGTATTGAAACTTGGCATAAAAGACTTGGTCATCCAAGCTATTCAAAAATGTATCTTTTTTCATTTGGAAACAAATTTTGTAAGGAAAAAAACATTAATTGCAAAGATTGTATTTTTGAAAAAATGAAAGATATTCCTTTTCCAACTAGAACATTTCTTTCTTCAAGACCATTTGAATTGGTGCACTCGAATGTTTGGGGTCCATCTCCGGTCATGTCTAAAGGGGGTTACTCTTACTATGTCACTTTCATCGATGACTTTACTAACTATGTTTGGATCTATTTCCTTAGTCATAAATCGAAAGTGTTTTACTTCAAAGAATTTCATATAAAAATTCAAAACCAATTTCAAAGTAATATATTTACTTTGAGAACCGATTCCGATGGTGAATACTTATCTAATGAATTCCAAAACTACTTAACACAAGATAGAATTTGTCATAAAAAATTATGTCCTAAGACTCCACAACAAAACAGACTAGCAGAAAGAAAGCATAGGCATATTATAGAAACTGCTAGAACATTGCTTGTCTCTAGAAATATTTCAAAAAAAAATTGGGCCGAAGTTGTCCTAACCTAAACATACCTAATCAATAGAATGCCTTCCTCAAAATTAAAGAATGCCTCTCCTTATGAAAAACTTTTTAAATTCTCTCCCGATTTCAATCGCCTTCGCATCTTTGGTTGTAAATGCTTTGTTCTCTTGCATATGAGAGATAAGTTGTCTCCAAAGGCAATTGAATGTGTTCTTCTAGGTTACGGGAAAAATAAAAAAGGTTATAGGTGGTTTGATTTAAAAAATGACAAGCTTTCTGTTTCAAAAGATGTAACTTTCTTAGAAGATGAGAATGGTTTTGAAAAAATGGAATCATCACATGACATTGATTATATGTTTTTGCATGATCTTATTGATGACATAAATGATGATTCTATGAATCATCTTGAACATATAGAGGACCCTTGTGAAGTGTCCAATTTTGATATATCACCCCCAAGTGATGATACTAATAATGAAAATATTAATGTTTACACTTGAAAAAATCAAGAAAGACCTATTAGTGCCCTATAAAAATTCTCTCAAAATTCCGAATCTATAGAAGAGCCCCTCCATTAGGCGGTCTTCTAGAGAATCAATCCCACCCAATAGGTTTGTATCCTATGAGTCTTTAGCACCCAATTATTGGGCATGTTTAATAACTTTACATTCATATTTTGAACCCTCTCATTATAATCAAGCTAAGGCTCTACCACATTGGGTTGAAGCAATGAAAATAGAATTAGATGCGCTAAAAAAGGCTAATACTTAAGAAATAGTCAAACTCCCTCCGCACAAAAAACCTATTGGATATCACTGGGTCTTTAAAGTTAAAACTAAAAGTGATGGTTCCTTAGAAAGATATAAAACCAAGTTAGTAGCAAAGGGATATTTACAAGAATATGGAATTGATTATGAGGAAACATTCGCTCATGTAACCCGTATGACTAGTGTCTGAACTCTAATAGTTGTCGCATCAACCAAAAAATGACCTATATATCAACTCAATGTGAAAAATGCATTTCTAAATGAGAATTTAAATGAAGAAGTATATATGGATCCACCACCCGGAATTAATATTGGACAAGATCAAACCATTAAGCTTTTAAAAGCCCTGTATGGTTTTAAACAAGCCCCGAAGGCTTGATATGATCGCTTTAGTGATATCATGGTTAAATTAGGATTTCATTCTTGTTATACTGACACTGCCCTCTTTGTTAAAAGTGCAGGTACTAGTATTGTTATCTTATTACTTTATGTTAATGACATGATTATCACTGAAAATGATCAAAATAGTATTGTTGATGTTAAAACCATGTTAAAAAATAATTTTGACATGTCTGATTTAGGATTTCTAAGTAGCATATTCTCCTCGAGGATATATTTTGTCACATATGAAGCTTGCTGCATATATATGTACTAAGTTTGGCATTTCAGATAATAAAAAGGTAGAGACTTCAGAGGTCATTAATGCCAGATTAAGGTTGGAGGACGGGGTTCTTCTGAAAGATCCCACACCCTACAGACAACTTATTGGATCTCTCACTTACCTAACCATAACCAGACCAGACATCGCTCATGTGGTTCACTCTGTAAGTCAATTTCAACATGCTCCTACAACTGTGCATATAAGCGTCGTGCTCCGGATCATCCGATACATCAAAAACACTATAAATAAAGGGCTATTTCTATCCTCATCTTCTTCCTTAAATTTTTTTGCTTATACTGATGCAGATTGGGGAGGTAATCCTAATGATAGAATCTCAACTACCGGTTTTTGTGTTTTTTTAGGAGATTTCTTAATTGCCTGGAGATGCAAGAAGCAACATAAAGTCTCGCTCTTTTCTACCAACCACAACAATGGAATTAGTTTGGCTTCACAGTCTTCTCAAAGACATGAGGGTTGATATTGTTGGAGCTTCAAAGTTATGTTGTGACAACAAGAGTGCCATATATAATGAAAGCAACCACACTTTCCATGAACGCACCAAACATATCGAGATGGACTGTCATTATGTTCAGGATGAATATTTACGAGGAACAATTACTCTTCCATATGTCACTTCAGAATACCAGTTGACAGACTTCTTCACTAAAGCTCTTTCTGCTCCTCGCTTCATGTTTCTCCTAGACAAACTTTCGGTCATCTCCTAGTAAAGTTTGAGGGGGGGTGTTAAAATATATATATATATATATATATATATATATATATATATATATATATATATATATATATGTTTTGCACCAGAATACCTGATAGGGGTATTATGGTCATTTCACACAATACCCGATAGGGTACTTGTTTTTTTCCTTTTTTTATTTTTTGTATTTATTTTATTTTTTATTTTTTTATTTTATTTTTATGCCACATAAAGAGGCCCACCATAGAATCGTTGGGGCCCCCAACGACTCTATGGGAGCCCCCTTTTGGTGCACCTTTTGAGGCCCTTGTGGCCTCCCTCTCCTTTCCTCTTGTATAAATAGGGGTGAGAACCCCTTTGTATTTATGTATTCATGAGAGCTCTCTCTCTCTTTTCAATAAAGAGACTTTTATATTTTGTGTTGTGTATGTATTGTCCCTTTGTGGACTTGGCTATTGTTTGTCCATTGTAGGACATTGTAAGCGCTTATAGCACTCTTTCTATTTCCGCATATCTCATTACAACAGTACAACAAACAACAACAACTACGCCTTCATCCCAAAACAATTGGGGTCGGCGATATGAACCAAAAAAGAAAATCATTTTGGGTCTTCCACATGAATCCTTCTCCTCCAATCATTTCTAACCAATGCCATGTCCTCGGTGAGGTTCAAAGCATTCATATCCTTTCCTATCACCTCCATCCATGTCTTCCTAGGCCTACCCCGACCTCTTTTAACTAATATATTTTCCCATTTCTCCATCCTTCTAACTGGAGCATCATTAGGCCTTCGCCGAATATGTCCAAACCACCGTAAATGATTCTCTCTCATCTTATTTTCAATGGGTGCAACGCCTACCTTCTTACGTATCTCCTCGTTTTGAATCTTATCTTTTATTGTATTTCCACACATCCATCTCAGCATACGCATCTCAACTACACTCATTTTTTGAATATGATGTCTCTTGGCAGCCCAACATTCCGTACCATATAGTAGAGCGGGCCTAATAGTCGTCCAATAAAACTTTCCCTTCAACCGCAATGGCATTCTAGGATCGCACAACACTCCAGTTGCACTTTTCCATTTCATCCACCCAACCTTTATCCTATGATTTACATCTCCATCAATTTCTCCATACTTTTGAATGATAGATCCCAAATATTTGAAACAATCATCCACCGATATTTCTTGCTCACCAAGCTTCACTACACTCCCATCACTACTTCGTTGCTTACTACAGTATCTACAAAAAAACATCATTCCAGCATTTCTGAATGAGTTATATAGACAATGTGCTCCATTGATGTAGGCATGTAGCATATGATCGTGTTTGGAAAAAAACTCTAACAGAAAAAAAAAACAAAATTAACAAATAATAACAGGTAATATATATATATATATATATATATATATAATTGGTACAAAGTGAAGAAAATCAATCCACATTAAATAATGTCCACCTGTCGCTGCATCAGAAAAGACCAGATACTTGAACAAGCCTCATAGAGATGCAATCATGCAACCTATCATTAAAGAGGTGTAAAGATCATTCCCCTGACAGTTTCTTGGTGTGTTGTACATACTTGGGCAGTGAGGATTGATGATTCTAACACATTTTTTTCCTTTCTTGTCTTTGTGGTCATTAAATGTTTGCCTTTTATTTTGCTCTCCTCCCTTTTCTTTTCTCCATGTGTTTTTTGATGTATGTAACAAATTTTTGCTTTCATCTCAAGATTATTGTGGCATGTCAAAAACAATATAAACAACCAACAATCCCACCACTATGTAAAGAAGATAAGAATTTGATTATGACATGAAGAAACCTCCCCTAGGACGGAGACCTAGATGAACTAGACTTAGCCTGTTGTACGTACTGTCTCCGTCTTGGTACTGAGCACACCCTTGGCGCCTAGGGAGTCGCCTTACTTTGGTTAATGCAAAGGGGTGACACCTATGAGAATGAAACCTCAATAGCCTGCCTAGCAGCCTAGGCCCACTCCCACTGTGCCAAACCCCTTTGGGGCTAAAGAAGATGAGAACTAATGCAACAAAAGGCAAAAGGCATTTATGTTATCCGGGAAGAAAAAGGGGGGGAAGAAGAAGAGAAAGGGAAGAAAAAAGAAGAGAAGAAGAAGAGACAAAGAAGAAGAGGGACAGAAAGTACATACCCGGTGGTGGCTGCTGCCGGTGGTAGCTGCCACCAGTGGTGAGGAGGGTGGGGGTTGGGGAGCAAGAGGGTGGGGAGACAAAAGGGGGAGGGGTGCCCTAACATGGGACCACCCTCCACTTTTTCTTTTTATTATTTTTTAATTGAGGCGTGCGCCTCACCTTGAGGCGTTCCTCGCTACAAGGGGTGCACCTCAAGGCGTATGAGGCACACACCTCATATACATTTGTGCCTTAGCCTTGCACTTCAAGGCAAAATCCCCCTTGCCTTGAGGCAAGACACACTTTTTGCACCTTGATGCGTGTTTTTTACAACCTTCACCTTTATAAATAAAGAGTGAGTGATCAAGATGAGATCTATAAAAACCATGCTTTTGTATTTCAAGAGAAAAACTTTTGAACCACGATCAGAAAGCTTGTTTTAGGCTATATATTTCCCTATTCAGCTTGCACACATAACTGCTGGGATCTTTCTCATTGTACCCTTGTGGTTGCTCCATATAAACTTTTTCTTTGAGATCCTTATACAAAAATGCATTTTTAACGTCTAAGTGACTTTAAATCTAGCCAAAATCGACAACGAGGGAAAGGATGACTCGAATTGTTCCCATCTTCACCATTGAACTAAAAGTTTTCTTATAATCCAGCCCATGCTCCTGAGTGAACCCCTTTGCTACAAGCCGAGATTTATACCTTTTTATGCTGCCATCTCGTTTATACTTGATTTTATATACCCATTTTGACCCAATAATATTATTATCTAAAGGACTTCGAACAACGTCCCATGTCTGGCATTCATACAGAGCTTTCATCTCCTCATTTATGGCCTCCATCCATCTATTGGATTTGAATGCATGGCTATATGTTTTGGGTTCCACTTGTCTTGAGACAACAATAAAAAAGGCTTGATGCTCTATGCTAAAATTCTCATAGTTGACCCATCTCTCAATAGGGTGTTGAATCCTACCATGTCTCCTTGCTATTTGAACCGTTTAATCATCTTGAGATGATGAATTTTTCTGTTGTAAATTAGTGTCAGGAGTCTCTCTATTTTTGTGGCTATACACAAGTTCTTTGAATCTGCCAATTTCTGCAGCCATGTTGCTGTCTTGCTGCCCTGCATTATGTTGTCCCTGAATCTTGAAAAGAAGACATTATTATCTTCATTGTATGTCTGACCCGATCCATTTGTATAATGGATCAGGTCCAGATCCAGTTCATGTATTGTAAATTATTATTTTGTAAAAGGGTATTTTCGTACCCTAATGTTTACACTTTATGTTAAATAGAATGAGAGGGCAGTCACGATGGACAAAACCCTCCTTTCAGCTGGAAATTTCTCTCTCCCTCTCTTCTCTTCTCTTATCGTAGATTAGGGTTTCATTCTTTCATGGTATCAAAGCCAGGTTGTGGATCTGCGTGAATCTGCGTGAAGAAAGCAAGGCGTGGATCTGCGTGAATCTGCGTGAAGAAAGCACAGCGTGTGCATCAGCGTGGATCTGCATCAACGTGGATCTGCATCAGCTATCTGCGTGAATCTGGGTGTGAATACCCAGCGTAAATACCCAGTGAAGAATGTCTGGTCGTGAATCAGCGTGATTTCAGCCTGCGTGAAGAAAGAAAGCCCAACCTGCGTGAAGAAAGCCCATCTGCGTGAATCTGCGTCTGCGTGAAGAAAACCCAGCCTGAGTCTGCGTGAGCAAATCCCAGCGTGAATCTGTGTGCCGTGATTTGAATCTGTGTGGTAAATCTCTGTGAATCTGTGTGGTATTGTGGCCCTCAAATACCTAGCGTGAATCTGTGTGAAGAAAATCTTTGTGAAGAAAATCTGTGATTTCTTTCAGCCGTGTGTTACAGCATCAATCTGTGTTTTCTTTTCAGCCGTGATTGCTTCTTTGTGAAATCAGGTTCATCAGGTTTAATTCCTGTTGTTTTTCCTACATTTAATCTCTTGATCTGTGGTTTAATCCCTGCTAATCATTGTTAATCTCTTGATCTGTGATTTCCTTTTCCTTTCTGCTGTTTTTCCTGCTAATCACTGCTAATCATTGTTAGCCATCTGTCATATCTTATCTGTCTTTTTCTGTTAGCCGAGTTCTTTGTTCTTCATACCTAAGTGTCAGTTCAAGCATATTCATCAAATGGAATTTACTCACGGGCAATTATGCCTGTCCTCAAGTTTTCTTGGTCAACTAGTCTCTGAAAAATTGAATAACTGTAATTTCTTGACCTGGAAAAGACAGATTATTCTGTTTATAAAAAGTCAGGACCTTTCTGGTCATCTGGATGGATCGGTCCCACCGCCTCCAGAATTTCTTTCGCAAGAAAAGGTGGATGATAAAGGCGAACAATCTGTTGTTTTTCACAAGAATCCAGAATATGTTGCTTGGATGAAGAGAGATCAATCGCTAGTGGCATATATCACTTCAACTCTTTCACAGGAGGTCCTTATTGCTCTTCCTGATGATTGTTCGGCAAAGGAACTGTGGGATATGTTAGTTCAAACATATTCACAAATTTCTGAGGCAAGAATTATGTTTCTTAAGCGAGAATTTCAAATGCTGAAGAAAGATTCCATGTCTATTATGGAATACCTGAATAAAATGAAAGGCATCACAGATCAGTTGGCGGTTGTTGGGTGTCTCGTCAGTGAAAAAGATAAAGTACAACAAACCTTGAGTGGATTGGGGCCAGATTATCATGTTATGACGACAACCTTACTATGTTTACCAGAACTTCCAAAGTTTGAAGATCTTCGTGCAAAACTGTTGCAATATGAGATGAATCTGAAAGGTTCCTCTGAAGCTTTTCATGGGAATTCCGGAACACAAGATGTGCTCGCTATGGGAATGAGTTATGGTCAAGGTAGAGGAAGTTCTTTTCGAGGAAAAGGAGGACAAGGGAGAAATAACTATGAAGGTCGTGGCATACTTCCAACACCCAATGTTCAGGGACAAAGACCCATTCCCACCCGTTTCCTATGCAACAAGAAAGGGCACATTAAAGCGAACTGTTGGTTTAATCCTCAAAACAAAGGGAAAGCTCCACAAGCAGAGGCTAGAAAGGATGGAGAAGTAAAAGAGTTGTTGTTGGCAGCCTTGGCAGGATTGAATATGAAACAAAATGACAAAGGAATTTGGTATGTCGACTCTGGAGCAGCTACTCATGTTACAGGTGATGTAGGTAAACTCTTGACTCTTACACCTTATGTTGGAAAGAATAGCATTGTCACAGGAGATGGATCACATCATGCCATCTCACATACTGGAAATGCCATTATACACATGTCAAAGTCCTCTCTTAAACTTCCAAGTGTCATCCATGCTCCTAATATTCAAAAGAACATTGTTTCAGTCTCAAAGCTTGTTGATGATGCAAATGCTTCAGTTGAATTTACTCCCTCTTCTGTTTATGTCAAGGATCTTCGCACGAGGAGGACATTCGCTGAAGGAAAACGATGGGGCAACATGTACATCTTCCAAGAAGATCCTTCCTTCATTCATCCCAACTATTCATCCTTGAAGCCTCACCAAGTCTTTGATTCTGATTTTTTATTTAATGTTTCTGAAAGTAATAAGCCAAGACTTTGGCATAGTCGTCTTGGCCATTGTGGTCGCCATTTTATTGGAAAACTTGTCATGAATAATCTTATTCCTAAGTCCAGTCTGAGTTCAGAAGTCGTTGATACAAAATGTTCTAGCTGTCATCTATGTAAGAGTCATGTCTTACCTTTTGCTTCCATTAATAAAAGAGCTTCAAGGCCATTTGAGGTCATTTGTTCAGATGTCTGGGGTCCTGCTCCAATTACTTCTTTTTCTGGCAGTAAATACTATCTTATTTTCGTTGATAGTTATTCACGTTATACTTGGATATTCTTTATGAAGCACAAATCAGAAGTTTTTGGATTGTTCCAGAAATTCCACTCTTTCGTTCAAAATCATTTCTCTACCAACATTCTTAATTTCCAGTGTGATGGAGGAGGTGAATTCTCCTCGAGTGACTTTGTTAATTTTCTTCAACATAATGGGATAAAGAGAAGAGTGTCTTGCCCTCATACACCTCAACAAAATGGGATTGCTGAGAGGAAGCTTCAACATATTGTTGAGACTGCAATGAGCATGATGCACGGGAGCAATCTCCCTACATCATTATGGACTGAGGCCTTCCACTCCACAGTTCATGTGATAAATCGCTTGCCCATGAATATCTTAGAAAATAAGTCACCATACTTCTCTCTTTTTGGCATACAACCTGATTATCATGAATTACGTGTGTTTGGGTCTGTTTGTTATGTGCACATTGATAGCTCACTCAGGCACAAGTTCCAAGATAAAGCTTTGAAATGCAGGTTTATAGGATATGCCGAAGATTACAAAGGGTACAGGTGTTATGATCCCCTGAGTATGCGTGTCAAAATATCAAGGAATGTTATTTTCGATGAAATGAACTTTGCTGATCAGGATAATAATTCAACTATGGTGGATACTGATAACTCAAGCTCCAGCATTGAGGTATACTACCCATGGTTAAATTCAGAACTCTTCTCCAATGGTACAGTAGAATGTCCAGAAAATTGCAGTCAGAATGAGCCACATGAGGATTCAGCCAATGAGACTCAAACGGAGGAAACTGTCACATATGACTTGGAGCCAACAAGGTATAAGGGAATTGTGTACACTCGGCGAGAGAAAGAGCCCTCATTCACTTCTTGTTCGAACACGGATCCATCTGGATCATCCGTTTCGCAGCAAATGGATATCAGAAGATCTTCACGGATTCGACATCCACTTGACAGGTGGGTAAGTTATAAAAAATTTTCAATGGATTTTCAGTTATTCTTGACATCCATAAGTAAAGAGGATGAGCCTCTTATGTTCTATCAAGCTGCGAGCTCTAGAAGATGGGTAGAAGCAATGAATGAAGAAATGGAGGCCTTACATGAATGTGGCACATGGGAGATTGTGCCTAGACCACTGAACAGAAATGTCGTTGGGTCAAAATGGGTGTACAAGATAAAATATAAACCAGATGGGAGCATCGAAAGGTACAAGGCTCGACTGGTAGCCAAGGGATTCACACAAGAGGAAGGCCAAGACTTTGATGAAACTTTTAGTCCTGTTGTCAAGATGGGGACTATTCGTATTGTGTTGAGTCTAGCCATTAAACATGGATGGACATTGAGCCAGCTGGATGTGAAAAATGCTTTTCTGCACGGGGATTTAAAAGAAGAGGTCTACATGGAACAACCCACTGGATATGCAGAACGAGACGCCAAAAAATATGTATGCAAATTAAAGAGAGCACTCTATGGTTTGAAACAAGCTTCTCGTTCCTGGTTCGACAGTTTTTCTCTAGAAATACAACGGCATGGTTTTTCTAGGTCTCTTCTGGATCACTCATTATTCATTCACAATGAACAAGGAGTTACTACCCTTCTGTTGATATATGTTGATGATATCATCATCATAGGGAATTGTAAAAGCCACATTGAGCAGGTGAAGAAGTTATTAAATCAGAGATTTAAGATGAAAGATTTGGGAGAGCTGCGATATTTTCTTGGGGTAGAAGTTGATAACAAGAATGATACACTTACCCTTACTCAACACAAATATACGCTGGACATTCTCGGCAGAGCAGGCATGACAGATTGTAAGCCGTTAACAACTCCAAGTGTCATTCATCAGAAATTGAGTTCACAAGAAGGGGATATATATGGAGATCCCACTAAGTATCGCAGTTTAGTTGGCATGTTGCAATACCTGACTTTTACTAGACCCGACATAGTATATTCAGTTAATCAAGTATCCCAGTTTATGTATGAACCTCGTGTGTCACATATGGAGGCAGTCAAACGTATACTTCGCTACCTAAAGGGTACAGTGGGTGATGGGCTGGTATACAAAGGCAAGGAAGAATTAGATCCAGGTGGGGGCCATGAGCTTATTACTTATGCTGATGCTGATTGGGCGGGGGATCCAGACGAACGACGATCAGTATTTGGTTATTGCAGCTTCATTGGGCCAAACTTGGTATCCTGGAGCAGTAGAAAACAAAAGGCGGTTGCTAGATCGAGCACTGAGGCCGAATACAGATCAATGGCCACTGCTACGGCCGAGGGTACATGGATAAGACATCTTCTGACTGAAATGGGAGAGCCGATTGTTCGATCACTGTTGCTGTGTGACAATCAAAGTGCCATCAACATGTCATTCAATCCCATTCACCATAGTCGAGCAAAGCACATTGAAATAGATCAACATTTTATCAGGAAAAAGGTTGAAGACAAAGAGATTGAGCCCATGTATGTGTCAACAAAAGAACAAGTTGCTGATATCCTCACTAAAGGGTTAACAAAGGATAGATTTTGGTTTTTGAAGAACAAGTTGTTCATGGTCCAACACCATGCACAACTTGAGGGAGGCTGAAAAGAAGACATTATTATCTTCATTGTATGTCTGACCCGATCCATTTGTATAATGGATCAGGTCCAGATCCAGTTCATGTATTGTAAATTATTATTTTGTAAAAGGGTATTTTCGTACCCTAATGTTTACACTTTATGTTAAATAGAATGAGAGGGCAGTCACGATGGACAAAATCCTCCTTTCAGCTGGAAATTTCTCTCTCCCTCTCTTCTCTTCTCTCATCGTAGATTAGGGTTTCATTCTTTCAAATCTCACATTCTTCACTTATAATTTATTCATTATGTTGCTAGTTGGATATATTGAGTTCCATTGAAAATAGACTGTCACCCATCCATGGCTGATAGATTTGAAGTGGTTGAAGCTGAATTTGTTGGTGTTTGTTGTCCTTGTGCTCAAAACTCAACTCATCGAAGACAACATTCCTTGAAATCATGTTCTCAATATCATAACATTTGTGCCCTTTATAATTATCATCATATCCAACAAATTTGCAAAGATAGATTTTCTTATCAAATTTATTTTTCAAAGAGGCATAAATGTGAACATAACAAATACATCCATATGCTTTCAAGGAATCATAATCAGGATACTTCCCAAACAACTCATACGTGGTGATTTGTCCTAAAGTATTTTCAGAGGCAGCATGTTAATGACGTGAACTGCAGTATGGAAATCTTTTATCCAAAGTGATAAAAGAACAGGTCCTTCATGCATCATAACTAGAACACTTTCAACTATGTGCCTATGTTTTCTCTCAACAAGTTCATTTTGTTGAGGCATCCGAGAACATGATAATCTTCAATTGATCTCATTTTCTTTGAGTTATTCAATAAAGTCATTCAAAAAGTATTCGCCCCAACCATCACACTGGAAGTTGAGAATATAGAGAGAGAACTGATTGTAGATCAAAGCATGAAAGTTTTTAAAGTTTTTAAAAACCTCATGTTTGTGTTTTCATGAAATATATCTAGGTATACCTTGAATAATTATCAATAAAAAGTAACAGAACATCGACTCCCAGAAGAAGAAACATTGGGAGATAATACCCATACATCGAAATGAACAATTTCAAATAACTTGAAAGCTCTTTTATTAATGGAAGCAAAAGGTAATACTTGACTCTTTGACATTTGACAACTTGGACAAACATGGTTGTCTGACTCCCGACTCAAACTCGACTTTGAAATTAGATTACTAAAAACAAGTTTTTCAATAAAAGCTTTATTACAATGTGTAAAACGACAATGCCAAAGGTACATTATGAAGCAAGAGGAAGGGAAACTTGTAGACTCTTCAACAGACTTGTTCTTGACCTCTATTGATGGATCTTCCTTAAAAAGGTACATGTTTTCTCGTTTCTCTTCTTCAGCAAACGTCCTCGTCATGTGAAGATGCTTCACATAAACAAAAGGAGTAAAAATGACATGTGGATTAGTATCATCATCAAGTTTAGAAATAGAAACAATGTTCCTTTTTATGTTGGAGACAAAGAAGACATTGGATAACTGAACACTAGAATTGGACATAGAAATAAAAACTTTTTTAGTGTGTGTGATGAGGTGGCGAGTGTCATCTCCAGTGATATCTCTATCTTTTCCAAAATAAGGGATCAAGTTTTTTTTTTCCCCAAGGGGGTTGGCGTAGTGGGGTGGGGCCTTGGCTGGTAGATAGGCAGCCAAGGTTCGATTCTCATGGGCGTCGCCCTCTGCGCAAGCCAATGCATAGCATAGGCCCCGGGGGCAGGGGTCCTAGCTTCAAAGTTTTACATTGTCGGCACGACGACCATAGGTATGGCAGGTTGTGTCGGCTCGTGTCGGGTGCAATTTGTTCAGGTTATAAATTAAAAAAAAAAAGATAAGTTTTTAATTTACCTTCATCACTGGTGATATGATTTGTTGCCGCTGAGTCCACATACCAAACTCTATGATCGTTTTGCTTGAGATTCAGCCAATAGGAGTTGCTTATAAATTGTCAATTGTGACTCTTCTCCTAATCCTCCTGGCTTATTTGTTGGAGGTTTTTATTGCGTGCTTGCCTTAGTGTTGTACCTCGAATCATCCTTGAACCAACAGTTGGCTTTGACGTGACCTAACTTTTTGTAGATAAAACAAGTAGGGACCTTTTTACCTTGATTAGGGAAGGGAAGAACAATTAGAAGAGGAAAAAGTCCATGGCCTCCCTGGTTTCCTGCACGTCCTCATCCTCCTTGCATGCCTCCTCGACCTCTTGCATATTGCATCCCAGAAATAAAAACATTATGGCTCTCTGCTACAACTGAAGAGCTTTTTGTTGTGCCCGCTAAATTCATCTCAAACTGAAGCAGTTTAGGACGCAGTGTTTCAAAGGAGGGCAACGCAGGAAAGCAGAACAAGGTAGTATAGAGAACATATACTCTGACCCAAGCCCATTGAAAGCCTATTGCACTTTATCTTGGTCCGAAATCTCAAAACCACCATAGTAAGTTGGTCAGTGATCTCTTCCATCTTGAGATTATGGAATTTTCTCTTAAAAAACATGATTCTTGCTTCTAAGACTTGAGAATATGTTTGTACCAGCTTGACCCAAAGTTCCATAGTTGTACAATCATTAGGAATGCTGATCAAAACATCCTGAGATAATGTGGACGTAATATAGGCAATGGGTGTTTGATCATGTTTCATCTTGAATATGCAATCTGGATTACGAATATGAGTTGTTGAAACAACCCATTTTTTATCATTTTCTTCCTACAAAATAAAATTTGGTGGGATATTGACCGACCCATCCAGATGACCCAAAAGATCTTGGCTACGAGTGAAAGGAATAATTTATCTTTTCCAAGTAAGAAAATTGGAATTTGTTAATTTCTCAAATACAAGTTGATCAAGAAAACTAGCAGAGAGAACGGAAGAAGAGGGATCCATTAAAAAACAGGAAGGGGAATAATGCTTATCTCAAAAAGGGTTTCACGATTTCCAAGAAAACAAGATTATGAGGAAGATGATTTCTTTCTTAAACAGGCTGCTGCTGCTGATAAAAAATGAGGACTGAAAATTGTTCAGAGAATCAGTCCTTGACGATACACAGATCTGCACATTTTTTTTGCAGATCAGGAAACAATCACAAAATTAAAGATATGAATAGCAGCAGTCAAGTTTAATCTACAAAAAGGATTTTAATGAAGAAAGCTTGAAGAAAGAAACCAAGAGGAGAAAATAGGGTATTAACGAGAAAGACAAATATGCTGCAAGAATCACAACGTTATAAAGATGTGCAGAAAAACTTTCAGAATAGGGTCCAGCAAGATCAAAATAAAAAGAAATCCAGGCACAAGGTCTGATTTAGGGTTTTTCAAGAAAAAGGAACCAAGAAAAAAGAAAGTCAAGAAGGAAAATGGAGAAAAGAGAGTAGCCAAGACTTTTAGAACTCACCTTGATGAATAGATCAGGACTGAACATGCACTGATACCATGTAAATTCAGATCTGCATCACCAGAGAAGAGGAGGAGAAGAGGAAGAGATAGAGTAGGAGGAAGAAGGGCCGCTCAAACCACACTGCACGATTCCCAATGTGCGGAGTGTGGGATTCAATTTTAATAAAAGGTAACTGATTTTTGGGTACAAGTACAGACTGTCCCTTACATTAATATACAACACAGTATTTAACTAAGGGGTAAAACAAGAAACATGAAATATTATAAAATACATAAAAGGACATGAATCTGGATACAGATCCATTATCACGTCTCATTAAACACAATTGCTCATGGGGAAGCATTAAAGCACTACCTTCAGGTAACCTAGTCAAGACTCCCAGTTTGTATTCAACTAGAATTTCTTAAGTATCGCTATAAGTTGTAAGTACGCTATTAAGGGATGTCTCCATAACTGATGTCCATGGTAGCTGTGACATTGATACAAACATGTACTACCATTAATGCATAAATCTTTTATGTTCTAATGGTTACAGTTTACAACTTTTTTGCCATAAAATCTAGAATATGAGAGAGAATGATCACAAACCTGGATAACTGTCTTTGAACCAACAAATGCCTCAATTTTCTTCCAGTCACGATCAAATCTGGAAATGCCAAGAAACAAAAGATGCCAAGGCTCAAATGCTAGTCCATGCATAAAAGGTCATATTGCATGAAACTTCTGTTATATATAAGCATGATGCAAGTTAAATTTTCAACGATATGGATACTAAGAAGAGGAAAATGTAAATGCCGGTAACACAGCTTCAAGCAACAGCTAAGTATAAATATCATAAGCATACATGTCATCTTGTACATGTTAAGGCAGTAATGATACTCAAGAAAAAACAAATGTCAATCTTGTTAACTAATTGCTTGTAGCTTATCCGCACATGCATTTTACTAATCAAAAGAATTCTCAATTCATTGTGTCTTTCTTCATTGTTAGTGCTTGTAAGGCATCGAGTGGTGTACTTTTAAACAATTTCAATTATTCAATTGATCTCATGCAGTTATATGTTGGAAACATATTTCACCATCATCAATCATTCATTGTTGTAGTAGAGTTTCATTCCTTCTTAGTGCTTGGATGGCATTCTTGCTCATTCTAGGTCTGCAGCTAAAGGATACCAAATGTTACGCCTACACATGCATACACCACAAACAGTTAATCTGCCATACCCTAGGATACATGCATGAGCTCACACACACCCTAATGAGAAATGTCCAATTTTCCTCTAATAGGTCAGGTTATTAAAAATCCAACATGACATCTGAAACTTTTGCATCTGCTATCTCATTAGGAGCTTTGGCTTATCCCACTTTACTCAAATGCTCCAAGCCACATCTGTTTTCACCTTGAAAGCTCCAACAAGTTCACATCAACCATACTTGAGAACAACGCCCAGCAACCGTGAAGTTCACAGAATCATTTAATGCTATCTTCTTATCTTTACTCTAGAATTCTACAAATTTATGCAGTATCAGAATGAGAAATTTTTTGATGGACATTCCAAAAGTCTGAAAAAGAAAATTCTTAAAAGTAGTTGACATGGTTAGCATCTCATGGATTTGATGGTTTCCTGGGTCATAAGAGAAAGGGTGATTTCACATAACCAACTTGCAAATATTCACATGCTATCTCATGGAGTATGAGAAAGGACGAAGAGATTCATTGCCATCACAATAGAAACCAAAAGACGAGCTAGGGCAAATGGTTTACTCAGTTGACAGAACACAAACCAGAATCGTTCCAACATGCCGGTTTCACCCTTTCAGTAACTAATGAACTGGCAGAAATCTGTGAAACCTAAGCACGTCCACAACGAAAAAAGAACCGAAAACGCGCCATACCAATCGGCACCACCGTGACCACGTATCACCACAGTCCTCCAGAGCAAGCATTGCCTGTTCAACCCCAAAGGCGTCCTCAAATGGCACTATCAAATCTACCTACAGTCTAACACTCAGTGCTGCAAAGATCATGCAGGCCCTTGTTCATCTAGCAATTCAGCCAACAACCAACGTTCTATCCTTGGAACAAAACACCCTTTACCTCTATGCACAAATTCAACTGAATATGAACCTTAATTCAACCCCACAGCAAGAACAGATCAAGAAAACCAACTCAACTGATTCCTGTTCCTCTGAATTAAAAAAAAAAAACTGCACAATTCTCCAAACCACAAACCAATTACAAGAAAAACTTTAAAATGATGTATTTTACATTACCAACAATCATAACTATCTCATAAGTAGAGGAAAAAAGAAAGTTGTTGCCGAAATGGGCACGCCCCACAAAAACCAAACTATTTCCTTCCAAAAAGAAAAGAAACTTACGAATCCCAACAAACCCAGAAAAATTAAGAACCCTGAAAACCAACCAAAGAAGAACCCAAGAAAAGGGAAGAAGCAATTAGGGCCACCCAAAGAAACTCTACCAGAACAAAGGAGGAGAAGGAAGAAGGCATACAGCTGCAGAGCTTCAAGGAACTTGTCATGCTCCGGCTCGGTCCAGCTCTCCCTGGACTTGGTGATCGTGTACGGCTTCCTGATCTTCTTGCTGGAGTCGTCCGACGACGTCGTCGTCAGCGACCCCAACCCGGGCAGGCCCATGCTCATTCCACTTATATCACCACCAATCCAGAAATACAAAAATGTTAAGAATAAGAAGACCACACCACAAAAGAGAGGAGCAAGACACACAGATAGATTGATTCTATGGTGACTGTCAAATTCTCTCAAACACCAATGACCAAACTCTCAACCCAACCCTTGAAGAGCAAAAACAAAACAGGGCAGAAAATTTTCAACAGTAGTAACAACTTGGAGTTGGAGGACACACAACAAAATTCAGGGAAATGGGTCAGGGTTCCCTTTCTAACTTTCAACCACACTTTTTAAATGACAAAAGCACCCTTATGTTTATGCGTATTTGACCCTTTCTTTCTTAGTTAAAAATATTTGGATCAGTGTTGTGAGGGTGGTTTGGTCTTTTTCTTAGGAGGTGGTAGACCTCAGCTGTTGGTTGGCTTTGTCTCATGTTGATGGAAAGTATTGTTTTTTTTTTTTGTGTTTGAGAAGAAAAGCAAGTGAGTGGGCTGAGGGGATTGGGGTTTTGGGTTTGGATGAAAATCTTGAAAAAGGAAGAAGTAGTGGCCAAGAAGGGTCAGCACGATGATATTCCCAAAGTGTCACAGCTGGCAAAGGACGTGTTGTGTGGCCTTTTGTCTCCTCCCACTTGGCCCTCCTCTCGCCACGTGGAGGCAGCTGATTCGGCATCCGGTGGACACGTTTGCACATGTTGGCCAGCTCAGGTCTTGTAAGTCGGTCGAGATTCGAACCCGAAACCAAATCTGAATCACGGGGTGTTGTTTGTTACGCTATCACTCATGGGAAAGGATTATTTTGGAGGGAAAGTGTTTCCCAAAAGGAAAGGTATGAACTCATTTTAACAAAAAAAAAAAAACTGTTTTTTTTTTGCATTTATTAGGTGGGTTCCATCATATGTTTCTCATGAACATGTCTACTTCACCCTTTATAGGGAAAGAAGCCCTCTTTCTCATGAAAGAGAGTCTATTTCATAAGAAAAGGCAGTTTTGATCTTCCCTAGTAAACAAGTCAAATAAAGTGAACAAAGGGTGTTAAAGTTTGGCCCATTCTTATTCTATCCTGAGCTTAGGACTGGCTCAAGTTCATGGCAAGACTGAAATAAACAAGTCAAGGTCGAGCTGCCTTGTTAATAAAAAATTTATTTAAAAAAATTAAAAATTGAACTTTAAAACAACGAGGCCAAGCTCAAATCGGATTATTTACAAAACAAATATATTGTTTCAAAGCTATATGCAATAAATTTGAATCCTAAATTCGCTGTTTGTAAGTCAAACACTTCAATCATAAAATATAAAATATATTTATTGCTAAGGACACAAACATTCATTGTTTTTTTTTTATAGGCAAGTTGGGGGTTAGGCAGGCCATCAGTTACTATCCAAAGTACCACTGGGGTTTGAACCTGCAACGTCCCACGACAAGGAGACTTGCACTGATAGTTCCTACCAACCACAAACAGCTTCTCGAGCCTATTTTACGGGTTGGAACAAGGGCTTCCTGAGCCAAACACAAGGCCAAGCTGCAAGCGGCTCTTTTCGTTTTCCAGCGGGCCATTGTTTTGGATATCGTGAATGATATTGGTGAATCCAGAACCTATAGGTATTTGGTTCTGGATGTTGGGTATGATCGAGTGAGACCCGATCCATAGTAATTGCGTCCCTCAGTTACCATCGATCGTTGACAAGGGGGCGGCACTAAAAAATGGAGTGGTGGGGCAAATGTTGTCAATATCGTTTGACCAATGAATTCAAGTGAATCGGATTCTCAAGTGAATCGTTTTGAATTAGTTAAAATTAATTAAAGCATATTTTATGTCAATCAGAATATAACACGTGTTAAAGTCATTTAAATAATATTAAAAATATACATCAATACTGGCAACACTGGGTGGGACCCAGCCGACCACGAAAACAGAATCACGTGGACGTGGACGCTACAAAAGCATTGGCTTTTTTTATTCTTTTAAGTGGAGATCCATTTTATGACGTGGGATCCACGTTCCCAATTATCCAACTCCAATTGCACCATGATTGAGTAGGGATGGCGGGGGACAAGGTCTAGACTCCTGCCCCGTCTCAAAATCCTGCTCTCCATCCTCTCGCACGGGTTTTGATTTTAACCTTCATCTTCATTTCATGTCCTCCATCCTCAGTCCAAATAGGGTAAGGCGGGGCAGGCCCCGTATTCCCTTAGTCCATTGCCATCCTTAAGGACATGTTTGATATGTCATTCCCAGCGAGATTTGGATGAAAATTTCATTGGGAACAACAAAATCCTACAAATGTTGGATGTGGCAGACGGTGTTTAGCGCGTTCATAAATGTCTGTAATTTTTTATCCACCTCCTCCCCCTTGTTACAAAAAGAACAGGAACAAACGGGATGAAAAAAATGCATCGATGGGTGCACCGCGCCCGTCGATGCGTGTCTCTCGACGAGCATGTCTCGACCCCTCCTCTTCCATCGCCCATGAGCTCTTCATTCCCATCGAATCTCGAGTTCTCCTTTGCCATCGACCCCTCCTCTTCCGTCGCCCCACCACCACCGTCCATGATAGCTAGAGTGAGACATAAGAGCTCCAACGACCAAGCAGGAGAAGAAGAGCCTGCCGTCGCTTCTTCCTCGTCCCCGACGACGATGCTTCATCGGAGGAGCCCGCGAGCTCCATCTCCGACACCACGCCGGAGGAGAACGTCTCCATCTCCCTCATGCTCCTCTCCTGCGATGTTTGCCCCCAATCAGATTCCTCCATCGTTGCCCCCTCCTCTGTGGTGCCCAGTCGTCGTCGAAAGTTTCAGTGCGACACTTGTTGGAAGATCTTCTCCTCTTACCAGGCCCTCGACGACCACTGCGCCGACCATAAGAAGTCCAAGGGAAGTTGAGCTTCAGTCGGACTCGATGGCCTCCCTGACCTCTTCGGCAAAGGGAAAATCCATTAGTACCCTGTTTGTTTTAGGATCTTTGGGTCTGGGCAGGCACTCGGTGGCCACAAGAGGGAAGACACCATACTCGATATGAACCTTCCGGTTGGAGTTGACGATTCGACCTCGATCGTCTTCGATGGGGAGTTCATCGATCCGGAGAACCCAAATTAAGCTTCTAAAGTGGGATTTTCCAATCATTTCTTGGCTGCTCATACGGAATTTGCGTCGAAAAATCGGATTTTCTTGCTAGCTTTGTATCACCAGCCATCCCGATCATTCGTTCGGTTGATCAATGAGGGATCGATCATGATGGTTAACCAATGGGGTTCAAATTCATTTTCTCGAAAAATCCACCAAGAAACTTGCCTATGGATCGTGTTTCCGAAAAGCTCATCAAGCTTCTTGCATTACCCACAAGAGTTCTGGTGGACATTCCGTGTGATTTGAGGCAAACAAATAAATTAGAGTAATTTGACCCATTATCCATGACTGTCCAAGTTGTTCGCACATCTTCGTCAAACAACAAACATTTGAAACATAGCATTTGAGTACCGTCCAAACAAACGTTAAACTTGGAACAATTGTTATAGAACAAACAAAACCAATTTTTATTTCGTTCTTTTTGTTCATTTCGTCCAACTCTGGACAAACCATCAAACATACCCTAAAGAAGGATTGAGGACGGGGTGGGAAGGAGCGGGAAAAGGCGTAAATCCATCCCTGCACGGTTTTTGATTTTTAACTTTCATCCCTTCCTCCATCCCCGTTTCATGTCCTCCCTCTCCAGTTCAAATGGCCGTTTCCTTATGATTGAGACATTTACTTTTCAAATTGTTTATCATATCAACTATTCATCGAGAAAAGCAGAATATGATGCGTTTTCATCATATGATTGAGAGAGAGAGCATTTGATTAATGAATACAATAGGTTAGTCATAGTAATACATACTAAAATTTTATTTATGAATGGGAGGAATTTCTCACTTATGAAAGATTGTAAAGTGATCCAAGTTTAGCTTTAGATTGGGGATGCAATTGGGCCGGGCCTCGGATCTCAAAATACATTGGGGAGTTGGGTGGGTTAAGCTTCGGAACAGCTAAAATTTACAAAAATACTCTCCTGAACTAGATTAGTTTGCAACCTTACTCTAAATAAACAAGAGCGAACAAGCAGAACTATATGTAGTTGGGATAAGGCTTCATAATGATTATGATAAATTTTGTACTTGTATTTATCTTAATAATGTTTTAGCCAGAGAAGTTTGAGGCCACGCTTAAAGAGTTTTTTTTTTTAAATTTAGATATTTACATCATTGAAAAAAAAACATGAGCGCTTATAAGGGCTCACCACAACAAGCTTAATGGGGTTAGTTTAATGCTTTCATACCACAAAACTAAAGCCAAATGGCAAAAACTACCCTTTTTTTTTAAAGGCAAGCTGCTGTCAAGGGGGTTTGAACCTGCAACATCCCACCACAACTAGACGTGCACTGACAGCTCCTACCAACCACATGGAGCCCCACTGGTGGCAAACTACACTAGTTGGCAAGATGTGAGTGCTGGTGCAGGTTTACATTGCAGACACTGACTAGGTCCATGCTCAACATGGTGCCTCTCAGCTCATAATGGGGCGTCCAAACCATAGCTGTGGTTTCGCCATGATAAATTTAAAAAAAAAATGGGATGCATAGGTATGAAAATCTTGCCATTTGTTTTTGAGAAATTTCTCATGTGCATGGCTAGTAAAAATTTACAAAACTTGTGAATTTCATGTGAAAGTTTTTCTTTCATTCTAAGTACATGAGAAGACTACTTTTTTTATTTTGTACAAAATGTTGCCAATTTTCCCACTTGTAAATACTTATCTTTTAAGAATTTTAAATATTATTTAGCAAACCTTGAAGTGCACGAACATAAAAAAAAAATCACTATTCTTTGTCCACCATCTTAGTTGGTGAAAGTCTATACAAAAGGCTATCAACATCACATAAAAATATGAAATTTTATCCATATAGAAAAAGTTTTCATTTGAAAATGCATGAAAAAATTTCCATTTTTTCCAACAACAACAACAACTACGCCTTTATCCCAAAACAATTGGGGTCGGCGATATAAACCAAAAAAGAAAATCATTCTGGGTCTTCCACATGAATCCTTCTCCTCCAATAATTTATATTCAATGCCATGTCCTCGGTGAGGTTCAAAGCATTCATATCATTTCCTATCACCTTCATTCATGTCTTCCTAGGCCTACCCGACCTCTTTTAACTAATATATTTTCCCATTTCTTCATCCTTCTAACTGAAGCATCATTAGGCCTTCGCCGAATATGTCTAAACCACCGTAAACGATTCTCTCTCATCTTATTTTCAATGAGTGCAATGTCTACTTTCTTACGTATCTTCTCGTTTTCTTATATTGGTTTATATTCATAGGGTATGACTAAGTTTTTATGCTGGCTGTCACGGGCTTACTGTAACCCTCCTCCTTTATTCGGGCTTGGGATATAACTAAACAGTTATACACAGGCCAAGTTAAAAAAAATAGTTTTTTCCATTTAGCACAAAATTTTCATATTTTTTTTGTCTCCACTTCCAAACGTGCCGTTACCTAAAAGCAAAGCAGAGATCAATTCAGTCAAATCACTTTAACTGTCCATTGCTTCATCCCACAAGGATCTCATGGTCCTTGTACATTGTGGACAGGTCATTTGTCAAATGACATTACCTATGATCTGACAATCCTGACTATTGAAAAAGATGATAAGACAAAAAAAATAAAACTCTCTCTCTCTCTTCTACCCCGTGGTGACCTCTTCTTTTCTTTCTCAATCCTGTTTTTCCATGATCCGTCTATTCTGTTTAGCCATCATTGTCACCACAAGAGAGTGCAGAGCCCTCACGCTCTTGACCACTAGAATGAGGCCACAATAGGGGGATTTCACAAGGCGTCCTGCTAATCACCTCTGTGTTGGACCCTACCCATGCCTACCCACAATTCCTACATTGCATGTGGCTGTGATCATTGATGTTTTTTTTCTGTTTGATTTCTAGAGTTCTTAAAAAAATCTCCATTCAATTGCTATAATGTGTACACTTATTGTGGGGAGAAGAATGAGCCATAATGCTAATATGTAGGGGTGTCAACGGGTCAGGTTTGGTTTAGAGCTAGGTGGAACCAGACTTAGACTAGAATTTTGGGTATGGTATCGGGTCCGGACTAAGGTCTAATCGAGTCTACTATAAGAGAAATTATACCCAAACCAGATAAGAACTACATGAACCAAACTCGGACCATACCTTGTAAAATAAATTTTTTTATTATTTTTATATTAAAAATTTGTGAATCTTAATCGAAACTCGAGTCAAGCCTAGGTCTAGTATAAAATTCACAAACTATACCTAGGTTCATGTATTAATCGACCCTTTGGGTCTAGACCCTGGTCTTAATCAGGTTTTCTTATTTGTCACCATACTCGGACCCTATAATGTTTGGTCCGGGTCGGGTCGAGGTAAACCTGACCCGTACACCTACTAATATAAGGCATCATTTGTTGTTATTTGGGATTTGTTTCTTTTCATTGCTATATTTTTTCTATTTTTTTAAGTGTGAATGATCAATGAGTGATTTAGTTATGTATATAGAATTATTGGGTTTTTGTTATATTTTGACATGGGAGCCATTTGAGGACTAAACCTCTCTTGTTTCTACACTTTTTTTTTGTAGTACATATCATGCAAATTCATATTTCTCATGCTTACTAAAGTATAATAATGATACTTATGCTATGTCGCATGGGCAGGTGTATGGGTATGGATCAGGGTACGGCATGACAATTTTAAAAAAGTGTGGGTACGGGGATACAACTATATATATATATATTAAATATCACATAAATACAAAATAAATTCAAAATAAACTGAATATAATCTAAATATATAGTATATCTAAAATATATATATTATATACTAAAATATATAAAGTTATAAATTGAAAATATAATTATAAAATAAATTGAATACAAATTTGTATGTATGGAGGGTAAAATGACATGTCCAGGTATCAACGCATAAGGATGGCAAAATGGAGTGTAGTATTTATGTTTTATTCATTTGATATAATGAAAAGAAAGAGGGTTTTCCCTTCATGGTGAGTTTCAAGATTTTGACTAGAAAATGTACTCACCTTATCCTCATTTGTGTTATATTCTGTTTCCTTAGTAATAAATATATACTAAGATTATGGCCACAGATTTTTTATGGCAGTTCCTTTGTGCTCAGAATATTACGTGGCCATGTCCAATAGCAAAATTTCCATCTCTTTTTTGAACCAAAATCAATATTGTTGTTTTCTCTTGACTGCAAAGTCTAATAAATCAAACTAGAAATGCTCATGGATTGTCGTTATGGAAGATAGGTCTGTATGTGCATGCAGCTAAGAAGTATGTTTCGATATGTTTTATAAGAGTAGAATGTCGTTAAAATGGTTATCCAGGGTTTCTGTTATGAATCCTACAACAGTTGGGGTCATGTAACATTGTTAAATATCAGCGACTGTGCATTTGATTCTTCCATGCAACTTTTGCCTTAGAATGAGTAAACAGAGCAAGTATGGTTCAGTGTGTGATTCCAACAAAGTTTACTGAGGCTGACAAGAACAAAGTTTCCCATTTATGCAGCATCAACTTGTCTAGAGAGAAAGCTCTTAAGATAGTCAGAAACAGTGTTGCTTGTTAATTTATTTCAATAAATTAAATTTCTAGAATTATTAAAAAAATATCTGTTTTCTTGTATGAATTGGATGACTTAGCATTGACAATGAATACTAGATTAGTTGTCGTACTATCTTTAGGGTTCTTTATGTTGAATCCCATTGATTACTGCTTTTCAGCTTAGCCTTCATAAAATATAATAACATGACTGATAAGAAGAAAGATAAATTTAGTAAGCTTGTATCTTCTGCTTGATCCTTATAGATCATAAAGTTGGTGGAGCTTTTTCAGGTGATATGATATCGAATATGGTAAAATATAGATTTATACATAGAATATATATTTATATTACACTTAAAATGTATACATATATATTTATATTACACTTAATAGTTCATATTTTATGTATATATATATTTTTCATCATTTTCTTTTTATATATTATTTATTATTGTTTTTATACAATACACTTAATATATATATATATATATATTATACATAAAAAATATTTTTTTATCTATATGAGCTCTCGTGAGCTGAGGAAGATACTTTTTCACATGGAAGGCACTTTTTCATTCGAAGGTTACCCAATGAACCCCCACATATATGGTCTTTTTTTTATTTTACTTTGTGCAATAGATCTTTCAAGGGCAAATAGTCATATAACATGGGTTCTTTCTCATGCATAGAACATTTACTATATTATTGCAACTCTTCATGAATTTTATTTTATAGTTTTACCTCATCACATGATCTTTGAAAATTTAATGCTAATGCTTTATATCATTAAACCTTCGGTTGAAAACAATATCTCTATCTTGAGTCTGTTGTTAGCCACTGAAAAGATTTTTGGTCATTAATTTTTTCATTTTATAACTCATCAATCATTTTAGATGGCTTTGTTTTAATAATTTTCAATTGCTCTTCATCATATGAGAGTCAACTTAACAAGAACCTATTCAGTGACGTCTCATTTTTATAAAAAAACAATTTTAAATACCTAATAAATGCTCATATTAGCTTACAAACATACCAAGGGTTTGACTTTTTAATTATCATTTCTACATTTGTATCCATCATTAATTGTCTCATGTTATCTATGTCTTACTCCTCTCCTATCGTTTAAAAGTCACCCACATCCGACATGCTATAGTTATCATCATCATGTTCTCCATTGTCCAAAGAATCATTGTTATCATTAATTGGTTGTTTGAATGCACAAACTAAATCACAATGCATAATATTTATTTTTAAATGTTCTTGTATTTTCAAATTTCTTGATTAACCATAAAAATAACACTTATATCATAACACCTATATATCAGGTATATATTATATAGTCAAACAAATTGTACCTCACTATCCATGAATCTATAGCTAAATCATTAATTATCTTGGAAGGTTGGATGTTGTCCACATGATTACACTAAACATCAACAACATTGGTTTGTTGAGGTACATGCACATTTTCTGCACACATTCTCTAATCATGCACATCATTAAATATTTATGCAAATTGAATATTGCTTGCATGTGCATCTATATTCCTAATTGTTTGAGACAACTATATGCCCTCTGATATATGTTATGAACACCTATATTGCCAATAGTTTGAGAAAGTCAGATGTTCAAAACATGATTACCTTTAATAGATACATTACAAATTGCTTGAGATAAATACATATTTCTCATCATCGTTTAAAACAATGTTTCTTTCATGATTATTTCATTCATTAGTTGCTTTTCAAAAATCACTTTTAACTACTTCTTGTCTAACTTTATCATGTAGTATGCTAAAAACAATTTAAGTAAATATTACCACTACATAACATAGAATCTGTATAATCATCATTCAAAATGAAAATCAATCTTTTCTGATTTTCTATATAATTAAAATAACTATACTGGAAGCTCAGATATTCTTCAACATATCCAGTTTTATGAGATGTCAATAATATAAATTTTTTAAAGCTACTATTTTTAGACACCATTATAGATCCTCATTCATCAATGAGACACTGATATACTTTAACTTTTTCTGAGGCCACCATGAACTGCTTAAATCAACCACACAACACATCATGCATAAAAAATAGCCCATTTATATAGCCTTCATATATTCAATTAATGCAACTCCTTACACCAACCACACTTGTTATCTCACAATGAAAACCAATCAGTTCAACCGCAACCTCATTACCCCAAAACGAACCAACCATAAACATACAATTAGGTGTCAAATATTACATAAAACACAAACAAACAACTATAAATCATCCACAACAATAACCCAACATAAATACTATAAAACCAATGTGTGTGTGTGTGTGTGTGTGTGTGTGTGTTTTAAAACCTTAAGAATACAAGATTAGAGATGAAACTCACTTTTCATCCTAAGTTTGGATGGCCAGAAGATGGGAAAGGTTGACTAAAAAGTTGTTGCAACCTTGCTGGAATGTTGAAAGATAAAATTCTTAGGAATAACTGCAAGGAGAAAGGAAAAGGGGTTAAGGTTTTAAAGAGAAAAAAAAACATCAAAACAAAATGACTACATAAATAAGAAAGCATGTGAACCTAAGGACATTCACAAAATGACATTGGCAAGTTAAAATTATGGAATTCATACATTGAAATAGATTGATATTGCATTAAGAGGAGGTTCAAATACAGTATTTGCGAAAGTCACACTATACAATTATGATTATCTTGACTTTATGCAATTTTTAGTTAACGGAAGTTTGCTTGGTATTTGCGTGAATGTCAAGATGTTCACAAATGTATGACGTGAACCTGTCGAGCTTGAATAAGAAAACATACGAAGGTAAAGACATTTACAACACATATTTGCGAAGGTCACGACATATATTTGAGGACATCTAGATTTTATGTGAGCTTTTAGTTAAAGAATGTTCACATGTCGTTTGCATAAAGGTTAGGAGGTTCGAAAATGTATGGCATGGATATGCCAAGCTTGAACTTTTACATTCTAAAAGGTACACACTAGGCTTGTGAATATCAGAAAATCCCCATATTTAAAATGCAAATATTCTCTATTGGGATTCAAGATAGCCATATTCATGCATTTTTTATATGAATGTTGTCATGCCCACAAATCCAATAGTTATTGAGATGTTGCAATCTTCAGAAGATGTACATATGTATCACGTGAACATCAACAGGTTTGCTTGATGCGGGCAGTAAAAATATTCTAAAACATCAACCTCAACTTACACACAACGTTGGGTTTTCATTCATCAAGATGCCCTAAAAGTAATTCCATATATACTTCTTCTTCAAGCTCTCCTTGAAGAAGAGCATTTTTAATGTCAAGTTGAAACATATCTCATTCAAGGTTACATGCTAGCGAAATAAGAATTCTAAGGGTATTCATTTTTGTTAAGGGGCAAAAGTGTAACGCCCCAAATATTTAACTTGAAATTTTTAGAATAATTTTTTTTTTAAACCACAGCGGAAATATTTTATTAATCTCTCAGTCAAATAATTTGGGCGAGTTACAGGTGATAGCACAAACTCAATAACATTAGGCAAATCAAAATCTTGCCTTGGAATTTTACAAGTCAAATTGACAAGTTTAATGAATTTATTAAAACAAGATTCCTCAGGACATCTAAAGAAGATATGGTCTCATGGTCCATTTGCAATGACGACTACAATTGACCATCTTTATTTGTTTCCTGAAAAATGTTAAATTTGAAGTGTCAAACTACCACGTCTGAGTAAGAAGCATAATATCCATATGAATATGCATAGTGTCATGTGTACAAGTATATATGCAACATGTTTAGATAGAACTATTAACCATTTAACAAGTGATAAATGTACAGTTCGCTAAAGTCAAGTATTTCATGATATAATTCCATCAACATCAAAGCATAATATATGCATGAATCATAGTTATATAAGTAATAACAACTTTGAAACTAAAGTGGATGAACACCTGACTTGAGTGAAGCATTTCATGTAAAGTTTGCATAAAGCACAAACACCAATGTTCAACACATCATTTATAAGTTATCACATTTTTCATATAAAGAAAAACTAACTTGAGTCATGCACTACAAGAATCACAACTTATTGCAACATCAAGCCTTATGCAACTACTTGAAGATTTTTCATAATGCACTAACTTTATATTTCATCATGTTAATTACCCTATAGGTACGCATAGGCATTCGACATCGTAGCAGACCGAGACCACACGAGGGTCTATTATTTTATAACCCGTGTGACTAGCCGTACAGAGGTTCAAAGGGGACGGTTCATGATCGAGAGAGTACTTCTCAATGGCTAGCACAAGAATTAGGATGCACCCTGATAACTTCTATAGAAGACTTGGATCTACCACCTAGGACGCATTGGTAGTCATGGTCCCCTAACTCTGTGGACTGGGGATCGGGTGAGACGCCTAGCTCTCACGAAAACAATAATGTCCATGAAGTTTGTACCACCTACCCTCTCCAAGGTAGACCATAGGTCCAATAACATACATCGTCTTTCAGGTGTACCCAGAGCCCTGGGAAACCAGTAACATATACCGTTGTCCGGTATACCCAATATCCCGGAAAACTTGTAACATATATCGTCTTTCAGGTATACCCAGAATCCCACATTTAGGTTATATGTGCATATTTTCCATTTTATTTATTCTTATGTGCAAGTCATTGCACCACAGGGAATTTCTAAAATCCCAACCCACACTCGAGGTGATCACAGTGTATGCACATTACCCATCGAATGCCTCATAGGCACCAACCACAATTTCTCAGAATTTTGGCTTAACTATGAGCTGAGTATTTGTACTTAAGCATTTTAAAGTTTCATTTCTGAGCTTGAGTGTACGTTTTGTACCTCACGCTGACCATGCACTCATAAGGCATGTCTCAAGTACGTCTTTTCATAAGTGCTCGTATGGCACTACAATGGCCTTGCAACACCGCAAGCTCAATTTTGAGCTTTCACATTATTGTGACATGACAAATGCCCTGTATTAGGCAAATCTTTGTAGAGCAAGCATATATCGCACAGAAACAAGTCATAATATCTGTATGCAATTACAATCTAGTTTATATGTGAATCAATTTGCATTATAAGTGCCCCTATGGCACCACAAGGGTTCTACATGTGATTCATGCAATTGAACATTGGTCACAACATATCTACGTCAACCACACACAAAACCATGTGCAACATGATTGCTTCAATGACATCTCATTCATTTTCCAGAATCACATACATTCTTTTCAAAAGAAGATAATCAAAATGGTAGTGACTATGAGCATTGTAGCTTGTTATGTTATAACCAATATATATATATATATATATATATATATATATATATATATATATATATATATATATATATATATAAATTGGTGAGTTTTTGATCAATTCGAGATATGTGTACCATAGTTCATTGACGATGCTATATATATGCTCACAAATTGAATTTTTCAGACATAACTACCTTGGCAAAGGTGCATATACTGGTGTAGAACAATCACAAGTGCAATGACAGGTTTACCATCATATCAGGTTCACATTTGCTGTTGTAAGACACTTATTAATACAATGACTGATATATAATCCCCATAAGTTGGTACATGTTGGGGGTATGCCATTTATGAATGAAATTTATGAAATTTCAAATGTAAGTGGGTGGTACATGGGTAGAATGACATGCTAAAATTTTATCCCATTGCTAGAGTTGGTAGACCCAGCTTACAACACCTCCATGGTTATGCTAACTGCTGTCATAATGGTCCAGCCACCATCTCACAGCAAGGCGTGAGGGAGTCTGCTGTAACCCGTATGGTGAAGCCATTTTTCGGCTGCAATCACCACCGTTTGTGAAGCAGTATGTCCACCTAATCTGTCCCAAGCAGCCACCAGAAGTACCTACTGGGGCTGGTCACTGCTGTCATAGTACTCAGCTTTGCTACCACAGCTTCAGTAGTGAGCCGGGTCTGCTGAGCTCTGTCCAGTCAAACCGACCACTAGGGTAAGGTTTGAGTGTTGTTTTATTTATGGACGAAAGTATTATTGGGTTGGGAAATAAAACCTCGAATTCGGCCCCGACTTTAACAGATTGATGTTGGGTTAACTGAATGACCCTTTTCACTAACGTTGAAACACTATGGGTCTGGACATAAGGAAATTGAAATTTTACTTTGATACAACTGCATATACTCAATTAGTTTATGCATTGAATCATGTTTCAATGCTTCATGTAAATACCATGCCCACAACGTCACCTATCTGGACATTCTTTTTTTTTTCATATACATCTATATAATTATATTGAATCTAATTTACTTGATATACCACACCCTCCATCATATGGAAAGGAAATATCCAAAGGCTAATTCAACGCTACCACATAAATTGACGTTACATTTTTTTTTAGTTTGATCTCTGATCTTATGAACTAATTGGATGGAGGCTATTATAGACACAATGTCTATTAAGTGGCTAACAGGGTATCACGGTCCTTGGTAAATATTTTTTTTTTGTGAACTTAAACTGGACTGTCATAGGTTCAGAATGTGCAATTAAGCCTTCTCAAAAATTTAATAGTGTGGTTGTGTATCCACAACTGAAGGCGTACAGGCTGATTGGTTCTGACCTATGTCGTACTGTAATAGGAAGGCAATCAAAACTCAAAAATCCGATGTGGAACACCAAGAAATTTCTGTCGTGAGTATACAGGCCGGAGTATGCAACAGCATAACCCGATGCTTAGAAGTTTTCTGTTCTTTTAAAATACGTTTCTGAAGTATTGTAAATCACGTATTCATATCTATAGATGTAACACATATCCCTCTGACATTTTTTTTCATGCAAGAACCTTAAACATCATTACTAATAGAAATCTGATTGAACAACTTGTATGCATATCCTAAATATATTATCAATAACACGAATATGGTTAAGATGCTGGTATGTAAACCCAAGAAAAATCAAATCTCAGCGAGACGAATCCGATGAAGATGCTTATGCTCATAAGGAGTACGATGACTACATTACTATGGCTATATCAATGTTTGTTGGAATATAATACTCTTACACGCATACACACTAAAATAAAATGATACTATTCATAACATACTAGATCAAATGACGTTGCACGCATGTAGAAAAAACTGTACCCCTACATGAAGATGGTGTGCCACATACTTGTTCCATAGCATCGTTTACATGCATAAAGATACTATTCACTTACCTCTCGATGAAGATCAAATCCGGAGGTAGCCACGCTTCCTTCGCTGGTGTGTTGAATGACCTCAAGCAAGCGTCTTGCCAAAAGTAATGGAGGAAAGCGCCCGAGGATGAGCCACACGGCTGAACTGGGAGAAGAAAATGTGAGAGAGGAAAAATGGTGGAAGCAACCAGGTATGCCTCACGGATGGGCTGAGAGAGAGAGAGAGAAGGGTGCTACACGTTTTCCCTTGAGCCCCCTTCTTTAATTTCTCTTGAAAAAGAAAATTTTCAATTTTCAAACTCTAATCCTCCAGCCCACGTTTTTAGTGGTTGCTTGGAATTTCCAAAACTACCCACTGCTCTCCTTCGTACAAGTCTCTTCAACTTCTATTTTTTTTCTTTAGTGGTACCCATCATCCCATTTGGTGGGATTCCTCTACAAACATGGAAAAGTGGAAACAAGAGATATCAATAACCTCCTCCACGTTTTCCCCTTTTTTTGTTGTTGGTGTGAATGGCTAAAATGTAGGAGCTCTTTAGCCCCACATTTTTTTTCTTCCATGTAACTCCCTTCAAAATGCTGGAAATTAATTCCTCTAGCCTCCTCCTATGGCAGCCCCTATAACCCTTCATTCATAAAAGAACGTGAATTGAAAAGTAGCATCCTTACTTTCCTAAAAAGAAAATGTGAGCATTCAAAGCTCCATTTCATGTTGTCTCTTCACATTCCCATGCACCTCCTTCCACCTTTCCCATTAAGATGCATGGGGAAGGGCTCTCCCAATGTTTATTATAGTTAATGAATTACTTCTTAAAAAAAAATGTCCAACCCACCATTCAAATTCCAAGAGATTTCCTCTTTAATTTTTTTTTTCATTAATGCATTTGGTTGGGTTTCCCACTTGGGAAAACGTCCAACTTTTCTTCCTTATAAAAAAAAATGTCCAGCCTCCTCCCATTCGAATTCCAATAAAAAAAATCACTATATATTATTTTTTTTGTAAAAAGATTCTTCCTTGTTGGCGCACAAGGGGAATTGAACTAGGTCTTCTCCCTAAGGGGTAACGAGCCCCACCAATACACTAGTATTGATTTCGTTGCAATTCCTTGCAACATTAATGTATTTAATCACATTGTGGTTGAACGATGTTACTAACCAAAATGTTTTCTATATAAAAAGTGTTATGTCACCCAAGGGATTTGAGCCTGTGACCTCAACCCTATGAGTCCATCGTCCTTACTATTGCGCCAATTCCTCTTTAGTTGCTATTTCTTGCAACTAAAATTCCTTTATCTTCTTTGACGCTCCATCTAAAGCCCCTACATGAACGTTTTTCATAGACCTTTTTCCGCGGATTGGGGCTTCAATCATGAAACATCCCTTCCTGCCTTACCACTTGATATTATTGTTTTTCATTATCCTCTCTTTCGATTACAACATCGTTCTCCTGGGAGTTTTGAACTCTTATTGCATTTCTAGAACTTGATTGAGATCCAACCATATTTGGATCCATTAAGATTCAATTAGATTCTAATTGGGTTTCAAATCCTTCTAGGATCCAAATCCATTTATTGTATCTGAATCCAAATATTAGATCCATTTGATCCAGTTTGGATTTCAAGATTTATTTGGATCGACTCTATTTCGTTTTATCGTATTTATTTCAAAGAATTGTAACATTTATTTATTTTTATAGTTATCAAAATTTTGCGGGTTTTACAAAAAGTCTCGATGTAGTTGATCCCTTGTGTTTGGGTATATCTCTTAGCTACCAAACGAGTCATGTACCTTTTAACTGTCCCATCACTCTTATATTTGATTTTGTAGACCCATCAACATCTAACAATTTTTTTGTCCAATAGGTCGAGAAACAACCTCCTAGGTTTGATTTTTATGAAGTGCATCTAACTCTTTTTCCTTGGCTCTAACCCACATTTTTTGAATTTTGGCCTCTTGAAAAGTTGTGGGCTCATGCTGATCAATTTGTCTCAGATATGCAACATACCTTGGTGACAACTTGTCATAGGATATGTGTTTTTCTAAAGGATAAGCAACCGAATATGTAATGAAGTCTTGAAAACGAGCGGGAGGTCTTGAAGTGTGCTCAGAACTTCGAAGAGGCGGTTCACGAACGGGAGCATGATCGTCTTCTAGATTGGATTTTGTAGTCTCATGAGATTCTTTGAGAGATCTATGTATGATAATGAAATCGTCCATAATTCCCAAGTTGGGCAAAATTGGGTTTCTATCCTTTATTCCATTTTCACAATTTTGTTGTGAGAAATATGACCTTTTTTCATTGAAGCTGATATCCCTTGAAATAAGCATTTTTGAATTTTCAACATCAAAACATTTATATCCTTTTTGAGTCACAGAGTAACCAAGAAAAATACATTTTTTAGCATGAGGACTGAGCTTATCGCGATGATGGGGTGAAATCCAAACAAACACTTTACATCCAAAAGTGCGTAAGCGTTCCATTTTGATTTTCCTTCTCTTCAAAATCTCTAGAGGAGACTTTCCTTGAAGGTTTTTTTAGGGCAGCCTATTTATCAAGTAGCAGGCTATCAAGATAGCTTCATTAAAAAAAAAATAGGAACGTTACTTTGAATCATAATAGCACGTGTGACTTCAAGAAGATGACAATTTTTTCTTTCTGCGACCCCGTTTTGTTGAGGGGTTTCAACACATGTGGTTTGATGATCAATGCCATGATCCTTCTTAAATTCATCAAATGCCTGATTTTCGTATTCTTTCCCATTATTTGTTCAAAGAGCTTTGATTTTGACGTCAAATTGAGTTTCCACAAACTTGTAAAAAACTTTAAAAATAGTCAAAGCTTCATCTTTAGATTTCATGAGGTAGATCCATATACACTTTGAAAAATCATCAATGAAAGTGATGTAGTATTTGAAACCACCATTAGAGACCATAGGGGTTGGTCCCCAAACATTAGAATAAACTAATTGGAAAGGTTTACTAGAAAGATTTTCAGCTAATGGAAAAGGTAATCTACTGAGTTTTGCATACCGGCAAACATCACATAAGGAAGTATCAAATTCAGCTTTGGGAATAAGAGATTTCATTGCCTTTTTTCTATGGATGCCCAAGACGATGATGCCACAATTCTCCATTATACTTTTTTGTAGTCATTAAGGCTCTATGATTCTGATTTTCACTTAAAAAATAAAGACCGTTAATGCACTTTCCTTCACCAATCGTCCTTCCGGTATGTTGATCTTGAAAAACAACGTTAGTCGGAGAAAAAACCACATTGCAATCAATAGCCTTGGTAAGTTGAGATACCGACAAAAGATTAGAGGCTAATGTGGGTATAATAAGAGCTTTGCTGAGACCGTAGCCAAAAAAATCTTTAAAGCCAAACCTACTGATTTTAATTTTGGATCCATCGGCTAAGGAAATGAAACCATTGCTGATAAGAATTTTATTATGTAAAACAGTCTTGTTATTCACCATATATTGGAAAGCTCTAGAATCTATAATTCATTGAGAGTTAGAAGTTATACCTGAAGGAGTATATTGTGAGACATTTTCAACGGTTATTGAAGCTGCCATATTGTTGCCATTTTTTCCAAGGGTTTGGAGCAAATGCGTCAAACTCTCAATAGTGAGTGGTGTTTCACTAGATTCTTTCCTTTTCCACATAGCTATGAGATCATCTTGATTTTTGGTACCCTATTTCTCAATTGATACCTGATAAGCCTCACGATTTTTATTTCTCATATTTTCTGGTTTTCTGACAAGAAACAAGCAACTTTCATGGGTATGTCTCATTTTTTTACAATATGAGCAATAAACTCCTTTCCCTCGGTTTTTATTGATGGAAAACTGCTGCCTTGGTTCATTATTGTTTATCATAAAGGCATTTTTTCAGGTGCCTTGGGGATATTTGTATTATCTTCTGGGTTCATTACATGCCTCTGAACTTCTTCTCTCATAATTAATGAGCAAACCGTGTTTAATGAATGTAATGATTGAGTCATCAAAATTTGGCTTCTCAAATTTTCATATTCGGGTCCTAAGGAGACCAACATTTGGAATATTTGTTCTTGTTCTTTCTGTTTTTAAGCATCTAATGGGTTACTAAAACTTATGGCATATGAGTCCAACTCATCCCATAAACCTTTGATTTTTGCATAGAATTCACTAAATGTGGTTTGACTATTTTTTTAAGGCTGCATAATTCTTGGGTTATTTGAAACATTCTGGCAATATTATATTGTTCTTCGAACATCCCTTTAGTAGCCTCTCATATTTCTTCAGCCATATTCAAGAACAAAAAAACAATTGTAATCTTAGGCTCCATAGAATTAAGTAACCATGACATTATAAGATAATTATTTGATTCTCATTCTTCGTATGTTGGGTCACTTAAATTAGGTTTCATTTTTTTCAGTCACATAACCCAATTTGATTTTGCTACTTAGGAATAAAGTAGCAGCTTTGGACTATTTTAAATAATTGAAACCATTCAGAGACACATTCATGATTTTGAGATTTGGACTGACATGTTCTTGAATCATGATTTTCTAAAGGTTATTGAAGATGTCTCCCACGGTCTGGCTTCCACTATTGCTTGAGTCTGCCATAGAATCATACTTTCTGCAACCTTAGCCACCTGGCTTTAATACCCTGATAGAGATCATAAATGCTAAAACATATGAAGAAGACACGAATTTAACATGGTTCGGTCTGCTGTAGACCTACATCCACGAAACGGCTAAGCCACTCTCAATTGGTTCTTATTCCAAACAGCCACATATACATGATATTTATAGAGGTGTAGGGGAAGAGGATAAGCACAAAAAATGAAAAGATATGATCATGGAAGGATATCCAATACGATAAGGATTTACAAGGCTTATCATAACAACCAGGATAATCACGATAATCTTGGCTCAGCCGTTTATAGAGCCATCTTTCACACCTACTATGTGTGTATTAAAAGAGAAATAACAGTAAGAGAAAGAAAGAGAGAGAGCATCACCATCATTAAATTGTTCCTTGCTTGTTTTTGTGTTGGTGTCTGGTACTCGTGCATCATCCAGTTAGTTTTCTTTCCATGGGATGCTTCCCTTTAAACTAGGTGAGTGACCCCTACATCTTCCATGTGCAGCAGCAGAAGGTCAACTTTGCACCATAGAAAAAGAGATTTCACTAGGTCAGACTTGGTTTGAATCCATTGGACAAAAAATTGTCCAAGGTACATTGTCTATCGTCAAATCCAAAAGTTGTCAAAAAGAATGCCCCCCACCTAGATGGGATCCACAAAAAATTTGTAAGCAGTTCACTTTATAGATGACTAGCATCAATGGTTGAAAAATGGATGGCTGTGATTCATCCAAAACAAGAAGCTCTAACTGGTTCTTGGCTGCCATTCATCTAGATGAAGGGCCGTATCCAAAGCACCTTGGACAGTTTTCTGTCCAGGTCCCTTAGGCTTAAGGGTGTCAACGGATTAGGTTTTGTTCAGACTCAAGTGGAACCAAAAGCAGACCTGATTTGAGATGAAAGTTTTGAGTCCGGACTCGGGTCTAATCAGACTCACCATAAGAAAAACCATACCCAGATCCTATAAGGATCCCATGAACCAGTAAAATTTTTTTTATCTTTTTTATATTGAAAAATTAAGGATCTTAGTTGGAACTCTGTTCGAGCCTGAGTCTGTTCTGAAATTTCATAGACCATACCCGGTTCCATATATTAATCAGACCCTTCAGGTCTGACCTAGATTCTAATCAGATCTTCTTGTTTATCACCAAACCGGACCCATTGACACCCTACTTGGACCCCCATTGACACCCTACTTGGACCCGATATGCTCTCATACAAACTCTTTCAAAGAAAAGTATGGTCTTTTAGAATTTTTGTTTGTGATCTAACAAAACCAACCAACCCGTGAAAGATGCCCTGACCCTGAAGCCATGGTCCATAATGCATGTTTAGGAAGCCATTGCACCGACGGTTATAAAATAAAACAATAACAATGATACATCGACATATCAGGACTCGTAGCTGTCTTCCACCAAAGCTGGTCATCCCGGTCATTCAGCACAACAGAGTATAGCCCGATCATTAGCTGAGACCATTCGTGAGTGGTCTGGTGAGAGATTTGTGCCAAGAACTATGCCCCAGAGTGGCAGACCAACACCCAACAACTGAACCTCCTTTGTTCCTTGTTGCTCGATAAAGTGACGAAAAGACGTCACATCTGTAAGGGGGCGACTCCAGGAGCCATAGTGACAAAAGTTAAAAATGGCAAAATCTTGGGAGTCAAAAACTCAGGAGATTTTGAAAATTTTCATAAAATTTTGCATTTTTTTGGCAAAATCTTGACAATAAAAAATAAATTAAAAAAAAAAGTAATATTTATAAGAAAATATAAATAAAACACATTTAAAAATAAAATTCTCATGATAAATATATGCTAAAACCATAAATATCATGATATTTGTCACGGTTTGAAAATCTCACAAGAAATTTCTGTTTTAAACTTTTAAGTAATTTCTTGCGATATTATCGCAAGATTTTTTATAAATCTTGTTATATTTGTTACAGAGCTAGGGGCCACGGATCTTTCCAAAACAGAGTATCACCAATGAAGACCACAAACTCAATGATGTTGCGGCTCCTTGTGGTTGGTAGGAGCTGTTAGTGCAGGTCTCCTTGTGGTTGGGATGTTGCAAGTTCAAACTCCAGTGGATATGCTTGAATAATAACTGGTGGGGGTCTGCCTAACCCTAGCTTGCCTTTCGTAAATAAGAAAAGAAAAGCTTAGAGGTGTGCTAGCAAGCTAAGCCTTATTTGTTATGCTCGAACCTAAGCCAAACACATGATGAATGTTTGGCTTGTTTACCAACTATATAGACGCAACCCATGTATGTCAGTTTTTTTTCCTTAATCCTAACAAAGATGGACAAGATCATTTTGAAGGAAGAAGAAAGGTGACTAGATGAATACTTCAAAGTTTCTCTTGTTCACAACTCCAAGGAGTCTACCATCTATTGTAATATTTTTTTTGTTTATATTTGTATCAAGTTAAGTTTTTTAGTGTATCAATATGGGTAACTGGAATATTGTGATCATCGCAAAAAAAAATTCTTTTTCCTTTTTTTAGGAAAAAAGAGAAAACTTCTTGCAAGGTCTCGTTTCACCTTTGAAAAAAAAATTTGAAAATTTACTCGCCTCTGTTTTTAAAAAAATGCGAGAAAATTGAGAGATGAGATTCGTTCGTCGGTACGAGGTTCAACCGTTCCTGGCGCCTTTACCAGGGGTAATCGAACCAAGGATCGAATTTACGCCTTTACTTTATTTAAATTTATCTAAGAAATATTTCTAAATCCTAAATGCACACAGAATCATACTTGTGCTATGGTTTTGAACTTGAAAACATGTATGCTTTTGAGAAAGTTGTCGTTTAAAAAAAATATTTCAAGAAATGAATTCCCAAGTGATTTTTTTTCGAAACTTGATTTGAAAGATTATTTGAAGATAGATTTGAAACAGACTTGAAATGATTTCGAAAATCATTTAGATCTTGAAATTGATTTGATGAGATTTTGAAATTTAAAATTTAAACTTGAAAGAGTTGAAATTATAAATGAAATTGGAAGTTCGAAATTGAATTTTGAAATTAAGAATTAAAATTAAAATTCAAAGATTAAAATTGAGAATGAATTGAAAATAAAATTGGAAATCGAAATTTGGAGTTGGAATGGAAAATTGAAATTGAAAGTTAAAGTTTATTTTGAAAAGGAGGATTTTAGAAAGTCTGAAAATTTGAAAATACTTTGAATAAGTTTGAAAATATTTTGAAAATGAATTGAAATAAATTTCGATAATTACTTAGAAATTTGAAAATAATTTAAATAATTTTAAAAAAATGTGGAATAATGATGTAATTCTATCTTAAATGATGGATGCATTTAAAAGAATTTATTTGAAATTGGAATTAAAGTCAAATTTCATTCTTTAATAGAATTAAAATAAGATTAAATTTTAATGTATTCATGACTATGGTCATAAACATATTCTAATTTAATTTTTATTTAAATTTCAATAAAGAATAAAATGAATTTTTGTGCCTTTATAGAATTAAAACAAGATTAAATTTCTATATATTCATGACTATGGTCACAAATATACTTAGAATTAATGTTTATTTTGAATCTTAATAAAGGAAGAAAATGATTTTTTAGAAAATATGATGATTTTTTAAAATGACTTAAGAGTGTAAGTCAATTTTTATTTAATAAAGAATAATAATTCTAAGTATTATTCATATTCTGACGATGACCATAAATACGAACTTTACTTAATTTTATTTATCCTATATTAAATGGTGCATGTGTCATTCATGTTTCACCATAATGCCTTTGAGAAATAAAATAAAAATGCAGCATATTAAGTATGAAAATAAAAAATTAAACTATATGCTTATTGATTCTAAACTAAGCATAAAGTAAACTTCTCATTAATTGAATTATCACAATTCTTAAATTAATATAATGATTAAAATAATAACAAAGAAAAAACCCTGCAAAATGAACAAACTTGTTAAAAATAAATACAGGCTTTTTATAGATTTTTCCTCAATTATTGAAAAATTAAAGAATATAGCCAAAAATAGCCTTTTATGCCTAAAAAATAAAGAAAAAATTACTAAAATAAATGCATATGATGCATGATCTTGTAAAAGCATTTTGGAAATACATTTTGGAGTTTTCAATTTTTGAAATTGAGTTTTGAAATATGAAAATTCATTTTAAAATTTGAATTGAAAAGGGCTTAACTTTGAAATTGAAAGTTTTATGGAATTATATTGAAATAAAAGGCAAATAAACTCCAAAAATTTTGTTAAAACGAAACTAAGGCATTCTAACTTGATGAAAAACATTTTGAATTTATTAAATATATGAATTATATTAGAAAATTTGAATTTAAAGTTGTTAAAATGCCATTTTAACTTCATTTTAACAAAGAAAATGCTTTTTATAAAAACTGGTTTTGAAAAATGCAATGAATTAGGTACCAAATGGCCTTAGAAATTGATGAAAAACAAAATAAAGATTCCTAACAGTCTTAGAAATGTTGTGAGATTGAAAATTTTGAGCAATTTTTCGAGAAAAAACCGAATTAGGGTTCTTTTATCTAGATAATACAGGATTTTGCAGAATCCTGATTTATAAATGGACTTGTCAGAGCATTTTGAGCAGATGGAGGTCTTAAATAACTCAAATTTGGTTTATAATGAATCCATAAATTTACAACACAGCAATAAAACATTTGCTTTTTAAAGAACTTCAAAATCATTTCTGAAACTTGAGTAATGATCAAAACATTGGACCATTAATTTTAGAAACAGGAAATTGGATTTTAACAGACAGGTTTCAGTAAATTGGGTGTTACAGAGTCTAAACTGACTCAAATTCTCCCAAATCTATGGGATAAGTTTTTCAATTAAATCAAGGAACTAACTCAATTTACAGAATTAGAAAATCAATCCTGGTTTGGAAATGGTGACTTCGGGAAGTCACTGTTTTCAAATAGGAAATGGACCTGTTACAGAATTTAAAATTCTGTAACTAGTCCCGGTTTTTGATAGAATTGAAATATCAAATAAATATGAAAGTTTATGAAATTTAACATGGATAAACTAAACACATAAATAAAAAAAACCTTTTTTACATATCTGTAAAATGATCTGCTGTTGGGGAAATATGACTCAGGCAAAATGGACTAAAACCTGTGCAACTCAAATAATACAGAATGATAGGGGTCTAGTTTTCAATCCAAATAGGGTATAAAATGAGCATATAAATCACAAAAAATTAGAAGAAATAAACTATATTCAATTACAAAGATACTGTTTTTTACGAATTAGAAATATAATCTTTGGTTAGGGATATACGCCTCCGACAAGTTGCTCTTGATTCAAATAGTGATTTACGCAAATCGCATAGCGATTTGAACTATAAATCGTAATAGCAATTTGAACTATAAATCGCAATAGCGATTTATTGAAGATACTATAAATCATAATAGCGATTTACTGAAGGAAAATGTAAATTACACAGCGATTTATTGAAAGATATTGTAAATCGCAATAGCGATTTACTGAAGAACATTGTAAATCGTACAACAATTTACTGAAAGATAGGGTTTCAATATTTAATCAAAATAAAGTAACAATTGACCATAGAAATTTTTGAAAATTGATAGAGATAAACCAGACATATAAACAAATATAACCTTTCTTACAAAATTGAAAAATGACCTTCCATTGAGGAGATATAACTCTGACAAAATGGATCAAAATTTGAGCCGTTAAAATGACACAGAGCGTCAGGGTTGTAGTTTTTGACCCAAAACAGGTATGAAAACATTTTAGAAATTGTTGAAAATTAACATAAACAAACTAGATTCAATCTTAGAGACACCCCTTTTTACGGATTGGAGAGATCATCTCCGGTTAGAGAGAAATTATTATGGCAAGTCAGTCCTAATTTTGCTAAAATCTTGACAATCCAGAATAATAGGTTTCGAATCCCGTTTTTTAAAGTGGATCAAACAACCTCAGAATGATCTGATTTTTTGTGAAGATTTTGAAAACACGTGCATGAAGTTGTAGTAAAAAATTCAAATCAAAATAAGCTCTGACTACATGCAAATTTATAGATCTAAAATACACCAGAATTGAAAGTGCAATCTAAAGGCAACTGAACATGATAAAAGCAAATTGCACATGCGTGAATGTTCAAACGTGAGATCTAATGCCTTAAACTTTGAATGAATGTATGGATGATGAAAAATTAAGATAGAAAATGTATTAAAATGAAACAAAAATGACTGAGGCACAAATCTAACTTGCTATAACCCATTTGAAAGAATGATTTGATATAAAAAGATCAAATCACTTTGATTCTTTTGGCTCAATCAAAAATATGTTAAACAAAGATTGAAATGCAGCAAATAAGAAAATGAAAACTCATATTCTATTTTATTAATCATGCTATGACAAAAAAATTAAAAGGAAGTAGAAGATGAGCACTCACATTGGATGAAGGGGTCTGAAAGAGAGGTATGAAAGCTTCTCCAAATTAGCGTAAACCCCAAGCAAGAAGGAGAGGGAGAGATACTCACTGACTGCCCTTTCTTCTTCCTTTCTACCTCTTCTTATTCTTCTTTCTCCTCCTCCTTTTCTTCCTTCTTCTCTAGAAGGCTGAGGTAGCATTGAGCCCACATGGGGTTGTCACCAACCCCATGTGGCCCTTTTTAGTTTGTTAAATGGGCAAAAATGCCCTTTGTCAAAAATTTTGACACATGGCATCCTTGTGCCCATGTGTGTCTTTTCAAAAAAATTTAAATGGGCAGTTTGGCATTTGGTTAAAATTTTGACACATGGCATCATTTTGTAAGTGATGCTCATGTATATTTTTAAAGGCAAAAAGGGGTTTTTAAAAGTGGATTTTAAAATGAATTTGAAAAAAAAAATGCCAAGTGGTGCCCTTTCTTTGGAGATGTATATTTTTTTTCTTCTTTTTATTTTAATAGGTTTAAAAATCTAAGTTAAATAAAATATAAATAAAAAGGAGAATTTTGAAAATAATGGATTTCAATTGGATCTGAGATCTAATTTGATTTTCGAAATCCAAATTGAGTTAAAATTGGGTCCAGATTGAAATTTGAGAAATTTTGCAAAAAATATCGAATTTTTGGGTTTGAAATTGGGTTTTGAATTTGAATTTGAAATTCTCAAATTGATTTCGAATAAAAATTGGATTTTAAAACTGGATCTGGATCTATTTTGATATTTCAAAATCCAAATTGAATTATGAACTGGATCAAGGGCATTTTTTGAAAGATTTTTATAAAATTATGGGTTTGAATTTTAAATTCAAGAATTAATTTTTGAAATTAGGGTGAAAGTTGAATTTTGAAAAAGATATGGATCCGAAGTTTTGAATAAAAATTAGATCTGGATCTCGATTGCATATCAAAATGAGGAAAACTGGTTTGACTTGGGTTCAGACATTGGAAATGGATTTATAAAAAATAATATTTGAAATGAAAAATCTAGGCTTATGATGAAATTTGGATTTGAATATTGGATCAAACCTAAAAATGGATCTTGGATCTGAATCAGAACTCAAGAAATGAAGTTGGATCTCGGATATCAGGTGAACTTGAGTTCATGAATTGATTCAAATATTCTTCTGAATGGATCATAAATACAAATGAGGGTTTGGCATCTGCCGAAAGAGAAGTCCGAAACGGACTTGAAAAATTTGAGGTGTTTACAAATATGTAAACCAACAAAAATATGTAAACTGGTTCGTACTGCGATTTTTATAAATTTTTAAATTTTTTTCTAAAATTTCAATGTCATTTATTTTATAGAAACAAACTCATAGATAATCCAATTACTATGTATAAGAAGAATCTTTTAAAGCTTGAAAATCAATGGCTCAAAATTTTTGTAAATCTTCAAGCATACAAAATAACATTTTTTGATGATCCAATAGTAGATTCCAAGCAAATGGATCACACAGAATGCTTGGTTTACATATTTCAGTTTCACTGTCAATATATAAAGTTTTTTTTTGTTAATACTATTACTATTTTAAACAAACCAACTTAATAATTTTTTTTTTTTGAAAGGCAATCTGGGTTAGGCATACCCCCAGTGGTTATTATTCAAAATACCACTTGGGTTTTGAACCTGCAACATCCCACCATAGGGAGACGTGCACTGACAGCTCCTACCAACCACGCCGAGATCCCTTTTGGTTCCAAGGTAATAAATTTCCTATAATGATCACATGTGTTATCCTTGTGGGTAAGAAATCCCTAGCTGAATCTCCAGGGTGTTTGGACACCAACCTTTGGATCATAATTTTTAAACATAAAATTTCCTTTTTTAGCTTTAAAAATTTGGTACATCGTAGGCTATTGATTTTTCAATCCTCATAAATCTTATACCTCATGAAAACAAGATCCAAAGTTTCTACTAAACTTAATATGTAGATCACATCTTGACGGTCAAATATGCAATAAAACTGAAAAAAAATGTAAAAAATATTATAATTTTTTACTAGGGGTTTCCTTACCCACTAAGATTGCAAACTTATTTTCATTTTTTTTTTTTGCCAAATTAAGCATTTCCTTCTCATAGAATTGAGACAACCAAGGGATTGGGGCAACCAGTGCACCATCAGGGTTGCCCTTGCAAGTCCATTCTTCATTGACTCACTGAGCCAAAAGACTACCTTATTGACTTGACCTGGGTCAAGTCAACTCAAAGCCCAGTCAATAATTCCGGTACAGAAAAGCCCGATCCTTTTTAAAAGGTCCAAATAGGAACCCGCAAACCCTCGTGGATTCAAGCCGACGAGCGCTCGTAATCCGATTCTGATGAGATCCATATCAACTTAGTCTTAGATAGCGCCTTTAAAAGGAGTTCCAACACGGTGAAACGTCAACAATCGACTCGGAAAATGGGGAAAAAATCGGAAAAGATAAGCAAAGCACGAATTCCGATACGGTGGTGCGAAGAATCGACTCGGAAATGAGGGAATTCGGATCAGGAAAAGCCCTAAACCCGAGGGAAGCATGAGCCAGGAGGAGGAATTAGAGTTTCGGATTCGATCTCTAGAGCGAATGGAAGCGCGCTTCCGCTCTGCAATTGAATCGGTATTTTATTATTTCATTTCCTTTTCTCTTTTCTGAAAGCATGAATCGGAATTTGTTCAGGTTAATTTTCGAACAAATTTTGGGGCAGAAAATCTCGAAAGCGTGACGAAATCGTTTGTTTTTCCTTTTAGGTTTCATCAAGATGTTGCATTATTTTGTTTTTCTCGGTTAGATCCTGTTTGCCTAGTTTTGATTTCTAGAAATTGAGAATTTGTGGAAGGATTCGAATTTTGTTTAGCTTCTTTTGGAAATTTCCCAGTCCCTGCTTTGTTTAGTTCCCAATTTTGCCATTCCAGATGGGGAAAAAGTTCGAGAACTATGAAAGATTTGAATTTTTGTTTAGACTCTTCTTGATTCTAGAAAGATGGCAAGCTTTTGACTGAAATTTTTTGGATTTTTGTGTTTCTTTCTGCATTTCGGTGGAAATAGTGTGTATGGTCGTCGAATGAATTGATAAATTTGTACTCTCTGATCAGTAGAATGCTCAACTTCTGCTGTGTCTGCGCTATGAAGCAGATCTTGAATGGTGGTGGAGCGTGAAGAGCTCGTGATGAGATCCGACGCAAAATAGCTTCCGCTATAGATAAACCTTCAAACTCTCCGCATAATTTGTTCGTCGCAATGGCTTCCAGCGATCGAAACAGCGAAAGGATCGCCAACAAGAGCAGCGAATTTCTTGTTATCGACTCGAGCAGAATTCGATCCAAGCTATCTTACGCCGCGCTTCTCGATCATTTCCAGTCGACGCTTACTTCGGCTACCCAGCTAGTTCAGTGCCCCCATCGCCAGCAATTCTCCATAGATCCGTCGTCTTCCCTCCTGCTCATGCCGTCGTGGTCGTCCTCTTTATCGTTCCCATACATAGGCGTGAAGATTGTGACATCTTTCACACAGAATTCTGCTAGAAACTTGCCGGGCATCAATGCCTCTTACCTTCTGTTTGATGCCACTGGAGGGAGGCCATTGGCCTGCATTGATGGAACAGAGATGACCCTTTGGAGGACGTCCTGTTTGTCGGCGCTGGCCTCTCGGAATTTGGCGAGGGAGGACGCGGAAGTTCTCGTGATGATCGGAGCAGGGTCACTCTCTGCTTATCTGATCAGAGCTCATCTGTTTGTGAGGCCTAGCTTGAAGAAAGTGTTCATATGGAACAGAACATCTGAGAAGGCCATTGCTTTGGTGAAGAAGTTACAAGAGGAAGTGAATTCTGTTCAGTTTGTCCATGGAAAATCTTTACATGAGATTGTTGGGGAGGGAGATGTCATAAGTTGTGCTACAAGCTCCGAGGTGCCCCTTGTCGAGGGCCGGAACTTGAAGAGTGGTGTTCATCTGGATTTGGTTGGGTCTTTCACTCCATCCATGAGGGAATGCGACGACGAAGCCATTGCAAGAGGAAGGGTGTTTGTCGACTGTGAAGCTGCATTGGCAGAGGCTGGGGAGCTTGTGGGAGCATTTGAGAGAGAAGTGATTTCGCCTGGAGATATTGTTGGAACATTGCCGGATTTGATCAAAGGAGAAAAGATTGGAAGGAGCTGCAGTGATCAGGTTACAGTCTTCAAGTCTGTTGGTTCTGCTGTTGTTGATCTCCTGGCTGCCCAAATGATCTATGAGAGCCATCTCTGAAGCTGCATTTGGTGCCAACCCTCATCATCTGCTTGTATTATTTCCTTTCTTAAGTTTATGCTTCCTTTTATGAGATTGCTGTTCTTGTGACTCTTGCCAATCATCACTGTGTGATCTATATGATTGTTTAGGTGTTTCAATAATTGACCACCAAGAAAGATGACAAAAAAACGTTTACTATTCCATAATTTCCATTCTGCATGTCATGCACTTTTGCTGTTTTCTACCACTCAAATCTCTTGTTGTTCGTTAAGCTGGTAAATATAACCAGTGAAACGATCACAAGATGGCTTACATATAAGTTGAGAAAATGGGCAATAGACTAGCCTGTGGATTCATTTCTATGGCTTTACCTTTACTGCAATAAATATAAATTTATGCATTTCCATGAAATAAAGTAAATGGTCCCACAGTAATCATATACATTGTACGCAATCATCGAGCCAGTGTGGTTTTGCTGCTTGTGCCTGTATGCTTAAGAACTAATCACAAGTATATTCATTGTTGAGGCCACAGATACCAAAGGTAAACAAAGGCCAATAGATCTAACTGATGGGTCTATGAGGATCCAGTCAAGTCTAGAACCCCAAACATATCTAGTCCAAGCTGTGGGCTCCATTAGACTTGATGGCATGTGCATGAAGGATCCCCCTTGATTCAGTTTAGGGTAATGCTATGCAGACCCCCTTGGGGTCTGATTTTTGCTTACCGCCACCTACATGCACACAGGTAGATGCCCTCAGTAGGAGGAAGGTACTGTCCCCTTCTGTGACTTATTTTCCAAAGAAACATCTCTTTTCAACAAGGCTATGTTTGGAAGCGTTGAATTGAAGGTTGTGCTGTGGTTTCCGCCATGCTCTCATACTCTCTTGCTGTTTAGGAGCAGTGACGCTGCTGAAACAATGCATTGGGACTGGTGTTGGCTGGCCCAACACCACATTTCAACACCTTTCATGAGAGGATGTTTTTGGCAATTCCATCTCTCAACATCACACATTGGCAAAATGATATTTTGGCAACACACTGCTGGCTTGGACCAGCCCGATATATATATATATATATATATATGTGTGTGTGTGTGTGAACTTTTATGTATATATATAAATAAATAATATATATTACATGTATATATATTTAGCCTAGCCTGGCCTGGCCCGTCAATTGATGGGTCAGCCTGTTGCCCACCCCTAGTTTTCATCCCATTTTAAGGCTCCCAAACATGGCCTAAATATCGTTTGTTCCCTACTTAATACCTGAATGCTTTTCAGTTTACACAGCTGTGTGTGTGTGTGTGTGTGTGTGTGTGTGTGTGTGTGTGTGTGTGTGATTAACACATCTCATTTACAGGACTAAAATCGGGTGACTCATCAAAATGGGACATAAGTCCAATTACCAAAACTGGATTCCGTTTATCTTACTGATTCCAATCCGGTTCCAGATCATGATTGATGATTAAGAAAGTCTTAATGCAACACAAACACTCATAGGGGTCTTCATTAAGATCCATGTCTAGTGAAAAAGCTCTAAAATTTGCATTGGAGATTCCATTGGTTCCAATCCATTTTCATGCCATGGAGATAATCTATGAGCAGACGACAGAATCTAAATGCAAATGGGTCAGAAACAGGGGATCATGTAAGGTCAAAATCTGACACTGACTTTTGAGCTTCAAGTTTAACCTTTGAATCCAAATATGGATTGAATCCAGTGCAGTTCAAATATGATTTTATATGGAATAAATATTAATTCAAATCATATTATGTCGACCTTGAGCCAAATCTGGCACTTTTTTAATATGAATCTAAAGATAGGATCGATTTTAGTATTGAAATTAATATTTGCATTTAAATTCAAACTAGATCAATATCTTTATCGAATTTCGGGATCAAATCCAGTATATTTTATCCTTTCACATGAAAATCTAGTTCATATATAATTATTTTTTTGAGGAAGAGGAAACAATTATTAAGATAAATATGAATTTAATTTGAACTACTATTTTTTAGAACTTAATCTTAGATCAGCCATGATACTTCTTGTTTTATCTTTCGTTCCACACTCAAGTGAAGACCAGGTGGGTGTAGGCTGTGTTTGGTATGTGAAGTAATGCGATACTATTAATCAACAGAGAGAGAGAGAGAGAGAGAGAGAGAGAGAGAGATGCCCTTCATTGTCCCAAGAGGGGCTCCTTGATGCAGTTGAGGCCACACAAAAAAAACAGAAGAAGAAGAAAACGTATGTAATGTAAATTGATTTTAGAAAAATAGATTTCGTGAAATTTAACTTTTCAAAACCGTGTTCAACACTTGGACTCTTGAAATGGCGTTTGGATGGCATTTTGCTTCTGAAAATAAGTTTTCAAGTCTTTTAAATTAAATATTCACTGTTTCTCAGCAAATTATCATCAAACTACGAACATCATTAGTCATAACTCCATTCAGTTTTATCATCATCAACGTCCCAATTCTATTCTATGCTCTCTCTTTCAAAATCATATTTAGGAAAGGGATGCCACGCCCCTGTTTGCATTGCTGGTGGGCCCCGTGGAAACACAATGGGATGCAGTGAGTTTCCATGGAAACCAGGGGGTTTTCTCGGCAGCCAAACGCACCCTTAATGTCAAATAAACTGCAGTGGTGTTTTCCCAGATTCTCGTGGCCATGGTCAAGAGAAAGAATTTTCGTTGTATCATCTTTTGATCACGAGAAAAAATGTCGTTTTGAAAACGTTGTTTTCGGGAGCTCTTTTTATATTCGGATTTTTCTTTCTGAAGTACGAAAAAGGCAAAGGAGAAACAAAATAGTTTTCCGTTGCCGGGATTTGAACCCGGGTCTCTCGGGTGAGAGCCGAGTATCCTAACCAACTAGACTACAACGGAGGAATGATATCTTTGTTTGATTAAAAATATATAACCAAAAAATGTTTGCTCAGGCCATCCAACCCTGAAAAGTAATAAAAAGCCTAAAAATTATGAGTCTAAAATCAGGATCAACCAACTCCAGTATGATAAGCAAAATTCTTATCTAATGTATTTTTATGCTTTTCTTTAATTTAATTTACTGAACTAAAAACTTCATGAACCCTCGAGGCTCAACAAATGTTGAACCGATAAAGAAAGCTTTGGATGTGGGTTTTCTTCTTCTGAGTTTTATCATTCACTAGGGCTGGTAAATGAGCCGAATGAACTGAACAGAGAGTGTTCAAGCTCAACTTGTTCTCATTGCGAGCCGAGCCAAGCCAAGCCAAGCTCGAGCTCGAGCTCATGGCAATCCCGAGTTAAACAAGCCGCAGGTCAGCTTTGTTAAAAAAAAATACATGTTTTTAAAGTTGAAAACGATAGTATTTGGACTTTAAACCTATTGAGTCAAGTTGAAACTGACTGATTTATAAAATAAATACTGTTAGAGGATACGATCACCAAATGGACCTGATCCAAGATCAATCCAAATGAAAGAGATAAACCACAGTTGTGAAGATTCTAAAGAGAATTCTACGGAGGCTGAAGATGATAAGATTACCTAATGGATTGTTGTAATCTTGCTGAACTTAAGGGGATCTAATATGTAGATTTGGTTGATTGTAAAGCCTCCCTAAGCCCATATTTAAGAATATAATTTTTTCTTGTTTTCATAAATTCAAATATCCATTGGACTAACCAATTTCAGGTTTTATTAAATGGTGCAATGATCATGAGGATCATTCCCGAACCCCGCAGAAATCAACACCCTAACGTAGCTACAAAACTAGGAAAATAGGAAAAAATAACATTTTTTTTGAGAAAAACAACTAAAACCACTCATAATTTATTTATCAAGCTCTTTGTCTGCCTCTCTATAATCTCTCTAATAAATATTTATAATGAAGAGAGAGAAACCCTAGAAACCTTAATCTTATTAGGATTTGAGATAGATCCGAAATTCAATTAAGATTTGAAGAAGATCCAAAATACGATCCTCAACTAAGATCCAAATTAAATAAATACAAAAAAAAAACAAATAATAAAAAGTAAATCTGAATGGACCCTATGGAGCCAGTAGTGTCTTACTTCTATTGCTGCATCATTCTCCCTAGGTTTGAGAAGGCTTGCCCTAAAGGCTAGATCATGCTTGCACTTCTTCCAATCTATCTCCACCCATAGGAAACATCCCCATGTTACCACTTTTTGCAAAAATAGGTATGCTAACAATTGCGAGATCCAATCCAATAAATACTCAAGAAACATGTAAGTAGTTGCTTGATACGTTGTTGGTTGATGCAATAGAAAGACAAACAGATTTGCAAGTAGTATAGAAGCCAAACTCGAAGGATCCATCTAAAAGTATCATTTGATCAAAATATATTTAATTGGATCCAAATACTCTAGAATTGAGTTTGGATTTTGACTTGGATCAAAACATGGGTGGATTTTAGATCCATTTTTTTTTAAGAATTGGGTGGATTTGAGTGGATCCATTTGAAAGCAAGCTGAATTTTTTTAAGAATTAGGTGGATTTGAGTGGATCCATATGAAAACAAGCTGAGTTTTTTTAAGAATTAGGTGGATTTGAATGGGTTTAGGTTAGTTTTGGTTGTGATCCAAAAGAGGTAGGTAGAATTTTAGATCAAACTGAGCTGGATCTGACATGATTTTGGATAGATGGGTAAGAGTTAGAAATGGGGTTCAAGGGCTCATATAGGTAATGAAATTGGATTTGGGTTAGATACCTTGAAGTATGACTCAAAACATGGGTTTGAATTTGATCAGAAAGAGAGTTTGGATCCAACCCACTTGAAATGGGCTGGTGTCAAGCTGGATTCAAATAAAAAAAAGGAACCTGGGGGCTTGGAATCGGACCATAGGGAGGGAGTACTAGTCTCAGTTGCAGTTGAACCGGTCCTCTTAATCACAACCAAGGCGACCTAGTTCGAGCATGAACTGGTTCTCGTTGATGGGCCATCGAGTTGTCCATCTGATTGAGAGAGAAGAGTTAGGAAAGAGGGAGAGGTGGAGGAACCCTCTCCCACCACCGATTTTAATGGTGAGTTGGGTGGGGCTCTCGTCGACAAAGGGGATGTCGATCAGCCGGGTCTTATTGATAATTGACGGAGGTCGGTCAAATTCCAATTGGCAGCATGTCCTTCACCGGTCAAAGAAGAGGGAGTGGATGGTGAAGATGGCTAAGGGAGGCTAGCAGCCGGTTGCCAAGGGTGTTGCTCACCAGGGAAAGTTGGCGGAAACTTGCATGTTACGTTCTAGCCTTAAGACGATCCTTGACCCATCTAGTTATCCGCAGCAATGCAAGGGGTCAAGAGGCGGATGGTGGTGGTAGGGTATTTAGGTTTATGTTCAAATTCTATTTTAGCCTCCAAAATGACATCTTCAAGATTTTTTTTTCAAAAGATCAATTAAACTAAAGGATCTTAGCTTTTTAATGAGTAAAAAATCAAGTCAATACGACATTGAAGTAGAATGTTATGACCAAACAAAGATAACTTATTTAGTAAAAATCTTATTTTTCAAGTAGAGTTTAGTTTGAGTGCATTTTTACCATAAAAATGATCTAATTTGTTTTTTTACTTAAAAGATAAATAAAATAAGACATCTAAATATGATGTTATGGTCAAAACAAGCTAACTTGTTAGGCTTGTTTTACTCAAAAGTATGGACGATACAACACTTGCCAACATTTTTAAAAGGTGTGTCATCACCCTTATCCTGTCCAACCCCTTTTCAAACTAAAAATTAAATATTCCAAGCCCAAAGACCTTTTTAAAAAAACCAAACCCTTATCTTAGGCAACATGCTTTGGATGAATCTTAACCTTTTGTTGAAAAATTATCCATTAAGAGTCGTTCATCACAATCTAAATCAGATTTATAGAGACAAATTCTTGATATGCAGAAAACAAGAAAATGAAAACCTACTCAATAGAAAACCTCCCAAACCTATTCATTAAGAAATATTTATTAGCTTTTTGATGTTTTTTCAAAATTTTGACCAGATGTGTTCAACATGATTGATTTACTAAAAATTGACACTTGAATTATGCATTTTGGATGAAAATTAGTATTTAGAGGCTCAAAAATTTATGAAATTATAGAAGGCTGATTTTGGAAACCTTATAAAAATGTATTCATTCATCGGAATCAAATGATTCAAGAGCTAATTTCTATAAAAACAAGTTAGATCACATCTGTAAGGTCAAAAATTTTATTTAGTATTGTCTCTCCTAACCAAGGTTGTTAAATGCGATGAGGCGAAGCGAGGCGTTGAGCCTACGCTTCGCCTCTGAGGCGTACGCTTCATTTACTGAGGCGTACGCCTCTCACAACTGGAATGAAAGTGAAGCGGTGGGAGGGGAGGCAGTAAGAGAAGGACCACCCGCCCAGCTGGTACGGAAGCGAGGGATATGCCGGTCGTCCGATGGTTGGAGAAGACTGAGCAGCAGTTGCAGCACAACAACTCCGGTGGTCGGTGGTCACAACTGGTCGGAGGTTGATGAGGAGCGCATCACAGCAACGCTACCTTGAGCATGCGCCTCGCCTCTCACAACAATGCTCCTAACTCTATTCCCACTCTACTAATATTTCTGCATGACCTACCCTAACCAACTTAGCCTAGCCGATTTAGCTTAGTTCAATCTTATTTAGCTTAGTCTAAGATCTAGATCTCCTATTTCAACCTTTTTTTTTTTTGGAGCTTATGCCTAGTTGAAATACAGCTCGTGCTCTTCAACAACGTAGAAAAATCAACCCAAAATTGAGAGATGAGATTTGATTTATTTTGATTGATATTTTGTTAATTTATTATATTTATATAAGCATTGGTTTCATATATTTTTATTTGTTTCTTATTTTTTTCAAGTCTTGTGACTCTCGCTACCGAGCTCGCTTTTTCATAGGATTCACATACAATGTAAGTTCACTGGCAAGCCGCAACCCCATATCTAGAACTCCTGTGCAGAACCTTAAGAACATGCCACAATATCTCAAATTAGGATTTGGCTTTTTAGATCCATTTTAAAAACTTTTTTCGTGAAATAAAGAAGTTTAGGAGGAACCAAGTGGCATCCAAAATGAGGGGACCTCGACGCAGTTTTCCGGCGATCCAGTGTTGCGACCCATTGAAGGCGGGGTTTTGGGAGATCCTGGAGCTGGGGTTTCCCAACGATGGGTACAATTACCTAGTCCACTTGAAGGAAATCAAGCAGTCCAGGGGGCGGTTCGGCGTTCTTCAACAACCCGGAGGCGATCGGGTGCCGAGCGACCTGAAAGTTGGTTGGAAGAATCTGTGGAGTTATGAGCTTAATTATATTGAGAGTTATATCTTTGCAATTCGTTAGTATTGCCTTTGATGCTTGTTTCCTTTTCACACTGTACACCATTGTGAATGGTTGGTTTCCAGGCCTTGTAATGATTCATGTCCCTTCTTTTATGGTGTTTTAAGTGGTGTTCAGATGCACTCGCTTATCCAGAAGAGTAGATAAGCTGAAAATTTTGCATTATAATTCAGAAAGTATATTGATTTTTTATTGTTTTTTTTTGGAACACCGAATTAGGGCTGGAATTTGGGAATTTTGCATACGATTTGTTTGTTTTTTTTAACAAGGAACAGCATAAACTACTGAAATTTAGTTTCCCATGGGCGGGGCAGGTGTCGTTGGGTGTTTAAAATAAGAACCTTTGTGATTCAGAATATATTTGAAGCATTGTTTCTGATGCGTAATTGAGTTGGTATCCTGAATTTACAGTTTCTAATGGGCCATTGTACTTTGGTGCCACCAGGCCTACGATGCATCAAAATTGCTGATTCACTTGGGGAGTGCGAATCAGGAGTCAATATATAGTGTGGCTTCAAAAACAGTTAGTGTGAAAGTTCAGAAGGCCATCGATCCTGATGTAGCTGCTGCCCTGCTTGATGATGGCGACATGTACCGTTTTGAATCAGATGAAGAGTAACTTGAGGACTTTTTTTTGCTGGTGAAACAGCCGGAAGAAGGGGAGAAGGAAGCAATTGAAGACAATGAGGTAGCTTTAAGCTCGACCAACTATGGCTCTTCCAGGAAACAATGGTCGATGGATGATTCAAGTCATACTGGTCCTTTGAGATTTGAAAAGCCCAGGGTTTGTCACCTTATTGATAAGCAATTTGATCTGGTAAGGCTCCCCCTTGGGAACACTGCTCAAAAACTGGTAGCATTTGGATTTACTACTTTTGTTACTTGTAGGATTCTTTTAAGCAAAGGTTGTGTCATGAAGTTTCGAGACAATACATTTCCAAATGTGAATTATGTTATGTGCAGTGCGAATTATTCTGTTTACAACCATAAATTGAAGGCTTCCAAGATGACTAAAAGAAACTTAGTCCTTTTCCAAACAAAGGATAATCTTTCTGTGAATTGTTTTGTGCATACATGTGGTTATGATCAAGGCTTAGTTGTCAAAGGCGTTAGGTGGAGCCTAGGCGGTGATCCCCTAAAAAGACTAAAGCCAGGCCTAGGTGGTACCCTAAATAATTTTTTTTTTTAAAAATATACAAAATATGTAAACAATCTACTAAAATTAATAACAAACATGTATACAACATAAAATCAATCAACAATAAGCAATAGACAAGTAATAACTCGAACACTGGAAGCAATTATATTACATAAAAACAGTCAAATAGATAACTCATCCGCTTATAGATTATATATGAATTAAGTACACAGATGTATATATATAAATATATATATAATATAAACACATAATATTGTAAATTTATAATATATGTTTATGATATGTTAATATATATAATTATATATAATTACACTGAAAACATATATATGTGTGTGCAACTGCGCATCAAACCAAGAGACTACCTTGGCTAGGCGGCATCTAGGCTCCGCCTTTGACAATTAAGCGGAGGGGTGAAAGAAGGAAAAAGAAGAAAAAAAAAGGTAAAAAAGAAAAACAAAAGAAGAAAATGAGAGAATAAAAAAAGAAAGCTTTTGGGGTGGGAGGAACAAGAAAAAGAAAAAAAGAAAGAAAAGAGACAAAAAATTTAGAAAAACATGACAACTATGTCCTTAGAGCTTAGGCATGAACAACCTAGGCAGCCTAGGTAAAAAAACAGAGCCCCACCACCTAGACCCATAAGCCTAGGCGGTGGCCCTACGCCTAGACGGAGCCAACTAAGGATCAATGTTTCCATACTAGGAAGCGGAAGCGGGAAACAATATGGGAAATGAAAACAAGAAGCGATGCATTTTAAAATGTATAAGAAGTGGGAAACGAGGAATAAAAAAAAGAATTGAATGAGAATCAAAATGGAACACAAATAAAAACTAAAATAAAAGTGACTTCTTAAATTTCATGATTTTTTAGTGTAAGAATTCAATTTTTAACAAAATCTAAAAATAATGACTGCCAATTTAGAGGAATCACATGTGTGAGAAGCGTGAGAGAAAATACATAAAAAACATGAAAAGTAGAATGAGAGAACATATAAGAAGAATAGATGAAGTGTGTGAAAAACATAGGAGAATCGAGATTCTCATCAAGTTTCAGAAGCGATAAGTATCGCGCTTGCGATGCAAGTTTCTAGGAAGCGGGCTTCCGATAACTCTGGTTATGACAACACAACAGGAGCATGTTCCTATTGAGTATCTTAGATGTTCTATGTGTATGTCATGGGATGACTATCGAATGATATATACATTTTGAAATGATAATATACAAAATTTATGTGCATGCATATAAGCACTGTCTGTGCCCACTGTAATGAAATGGTGGTCTTCAACAAATGCACAAATAACTCACAAACAAGTGTCTATTGTAGACACTACAAGCATGACCCTTGAAAGGGTATAAAAGGAAGAACACTTGAAAAATAAATAATACTTTATTCATGAACAAAATGCTTAAGAAGCATGGTTGTTTACATTGAAGGGGTTCACCCCTATATATACAAAAAAGTGGAAGAGAGAGGAGAGCTCATTTTGAGCTCTCCAAAAGAGACGTTGGATTCCAACGTCTCTTAGTATAGCTGTTGGACTATAGTCCAACAACATTTATTATTATAGCTGTTGGACTATAGTCCAACAACATTTATTATAGCTGTTGGACTACAGTCCAACAACTATTTGCACAGTCAAGTTCCAACAGGAACTTGACTGGATCAAATATCTAGTTTCTATTGAACTAGATGCTAAAAAAGAAAATAAAGAAAAATAGAAAAAGAAAATAATAAAAGAAAATATAATAATATTAAATTATATATATATATATATATATATATATATATTACAGTTTACATTTTAACACTCTCCCTCAAACTTACGGTACAATGAGCGAAAGTTTGTCTAAGAGGAAGTGAAATCTGGGAGCAACGAGAGGCTCGGTGAAGAAGTCTGCTAATTGATATTCTGATGTAACATATGGCAGATCAATGGTTCCATGTAAGTATTCCTCTCTGACATAGTGACAATTCATCTTAATGTGTTTAGTGCGCTCATGGAATGTTCGGTTGCTTGCAATGTAGATCGCACTTTTGTTGTCACAACACATCTTTGAAGCTTGTGTTGCTTTAGCTCCCATATCCGCTAGCAATCGTCTGAGCCAAACAACCTCCATAGTGGTGGTTGCCATGGCTCTGTATTCAGCTTCGGTGGAGGAAAGAGAGACTTTCTGCTGCTTCTTGCACCTCCACGAAATTAAGGTTTCACCTAGGAACACACAAAAACCAGTAGTTGAGTGTCTATTATTGGGATCACCTCCCCAGTCAGCATCAATATATGCAATTAAATTTAATGAAGATGAAGCAGACAAGAAGAGTCCTCGTGAAAGAGAGAATTTTAAGTATCTAATAATACGCAAAATCGCTCTCATGTGCACGGAGGTGGGAGCATGCTGAAACTGACTGACTGTATGAACCGCATGAGTTATATCTAGCCTAGTAATGGAAAGATAAGAAAGAGCTTCAACAAGCTATCTATAAGGAGTAGGATCATCAAGAAGTTCTCCATCATCAATTTTCATTTTAACATTGACAACTTCTAGAGTGTCTACTTTCTTATCATCTGTAATTCCAGACCTGGAAACGATATCAAGAGCAAATTTAGATTGAGATATCAAATACCCCCGAGGGGAATAAGCAACTTCAATGCCTAAAAAATATCTTAATAAACCTAATTCAGTCATTTCAAAGTGAGTTTTAAGAAGAGATTTGATATTTGCAACTCCCTGTTTGTCGTCTCCGGTGATGATCATATCGTCCACATAGAGAAGAAGAATAATGATGCCTGCATCAGATTTCTTAACAAACAAAGCAGTGTCAGTTAAACAAGGTTGAAAACCAATATCAAGCATAACATGACTAAATTGGTCATATCAGGCTTTTGGAGCCTGTTTAAGACCATAAAGAGCTTTTTCTAGACGAAGAGCTTTACCCTTAGGGATACTAATACCAGTTAGGGCTTCCATGTATACTTCTTCAACGAGATTCCCATTCAGGAAAACATTTTTGACATCTAATTGAAAGATAGGCTATGTTCTAATGGAGGCCAAGGCTATTAAAGTTCTAACAGTGGTCATACGGGCCACATGAGCAAATGTTTCTTTATAATCGATGACATACTCTTGGGCATATCCTTTTGCTACTAAACGGGCCTTATATCTTTCCAGGGTCCCATCACTTTTGGTTTTGACTTTGTATACCCACCTACAACCTATAGGTTTCTTACCCGGAGGAATATCTTGTATCGTCCAAGTATTGGCCTTTTCTAGTGCATCAAATTCTATTTTCATGGCTTCTATCCATTCTATATGATTTTTTGCTTGAGAATAGGATGATGGTTCAACATATGATTGTATTAATGTAATGGCGGCCCTATACGTGGGTTAAAAAGATTCATAATACACAATTTTTTTTGGAGGTTTAGAGATTCTAGACGTTCTTCTAGGTGAGACTTCAGAGTATTTTTGTAATGCACATGAAAGATTTTGCTCTCTACGTCTTGAATATTGTAGACTAACATCCCTATGGATTTGCTCTTCATTATCATCATTTTCAACAACAATAGGACTTTGATCATTGTCAAGGTCACATCCAACATCACATTCATTGGATTTTGAAGTTGGATCAATTAAAAACGAGTATTCAGTGACATCCTTGGATTTTTCAAATTCAAAGAAGCTTTCTTTTTCCAAAAAAGATACATTTCTTGACACATATAATTTGTCATTTTGAAAATCGAAACACCTGTAGCCTTTTTGATTATCAGCATATCCTAAAACGGCACATGGGATTGCACGAGGAGAGAGTTTGTCATTTCTGTTGGTGAAAACAAAACATTTGCATCAAAAGACTCTTAATCTAGAATAATCTGGAGTTAAATTAACAAGCTTTTCTATTGGAGTTGTATTCTTTAATGAGGAAGATGGCATCCTATTAATGAGGTAGGTGGCAGTTAGGACCGCTTCAGCCCAAAAACTTTTTGGAACTTGATTTGCAATTAGCAATGTCCTAGTAGTTTCCATAATGTGCCGATGTTTGCGTTCGGCTAGGCCATTCTGTTGTGGAGTGTGTGGACATGATCTTTGATGTGTAATACCATGTAAATTGAGATAATCTTTGAATTCGTTGGACATAAATTCTCCCCCTGAATCAGTGCGAAAAACAGAAATATCATTTTGAAACTTATTTTTAACCATTTTATGAAATATTTGGAAGTTAGCAAAGACATCAGATTTATATTTAAGAAAATAAATCCAAGTATGTCTAGAAAAGTCATAAAAAAAATGACATAATATGTATAACCACCTTTGGAAAAAACTGGTGCGGGGCCCCAAACATCCGAATGTATTAACTCAAGTGGTCGTGAGGAAACAAAAGTTCTACTAAGAAATGGTAACCTTTTCATTTTGCCAAGAATGCAGTCTTTACAAGAAAAATTTTCAGAATTACAATTTTTTTCCAAACTTGGAAAATATTAAATTTTAGACATATGAGGATGACCAAGCCTTTTGTGTCATAAATCCAATTCTAATTTCTGAATATTATAACAAAATGCATTCTTGGGTAATTCCAAAAAGTCCATGTAATAAAGTCCTCCTTATCTATGGCCTTCCTCAATCAGCTTCCCTGACTGGCGATCCTGTACCCAACAACCATGAGAAGAGAAGGAGATATTACATCCATAATCAGATATTTGCGAGACAGATAAGAGATTCAAATTAAGTTTAGGGATATATCTAACTTCTGGGATAAAAAATCTTTTGGATTTTTGAAGATTTTCAAAACATCCTATTTCTTTTACTTCAAGAGATGTGCCATCGGCTGTAAAAACCTTTGACACACTTGAGTTATTTTTAAGACATTCAGATAGACTATTAACATTTGAGGTCATATGAAAAGAAGCACCAGAATCTAAAAGCCAAGGAAAGTTACCTGGACCGGAGAAAGATGCAACTGCCGCTCTAGTTGAGGCTTCGGTTGAGGAGGATACCCCTTTGAGAAGAGGTTGAAGGATTTCCATCAGTTGAGCCATAGACACAGGTGCATCTTGATCTTTTAACTCAGTTTCAACAGATGCAACTCTTTTTTCTTCTCTTCTTTTAAACTTTGAACATTGAGGCCTATAGTGCCCCGGTTCATGACAATGATGACAAATAACTTTTCTTTTATCAAAGTCACCGTTTTGCCTTCCAAAATGAGGCGGCTTGTAAGTACGAGTATGATTCCCCGGTTTAGATACAGCTAAAACGGAGTCATCATCAACTTTTGGAGTACTTTTTCTAAGTCTATTTTCCTCCATAGTGAACTCTTCTATAGTATCAACAATAGAAGGAATTTTTCTACGATGTAAAAGGGCCGATTTGGTGGATTCAAACTCCGGCCTTAGACCATTTACAAATTGATAGAAATGTTCCATATCGAGTTGCTTTTGGCGAAGCTCGATGTCTTCGGCACAATGCCATTTGGGCTCAAGAAGAGCCAACTCTTCCCAAAGTTCGGACAACTCATTATAATATTCTCGAATAGTTTTATCTTTTTGAGTCATTGTCCGAACTTTATCTTGTAAATTGCATACATGTGCAATATCTTTAAGGGAATACATGTTTTTGAGGTATTCCCAAGCCTTATCGGCATGCTCAAACTTAGCTAGACTAGAGCATTTTTTAATGTCTATGCTATTGATGAGCCATGACATAATTTTTGCATGCCCTATCCTCCATTCTTTCCATTTCTTTTCATAAGTGGCTAACGCCTTACTCTTCTCTTCTTCCGTTAGAGGAACTTCTTTATCACCCTCTTTCTTGGTAAGAGATACTTTAGGTTCCAAATCGGAACCATCCACTATACCCCATAAACCTTTTCCCCAAATGTGGTGCTTCATAATCGAAACCCACATTACATAGTTAGTATCATTTAGCTTCATAGGAATGATGGTGATCTTATCATTGTCATCCATCTTTTACAAGGGTAAGAGAGGAATAAATAGGAGGAGAGAGAGAGAAAAATAAAAAGAAAAGAAAAAGAGTAGACAAAGGAATAAGAGAGGATACAAAACCAAATTTTTTTGTAGCACAAGTTCGCCTTTCTTCAAACAAATCTTCTTGAGCCAAGAACAAGGTGATGAAACACCTTTTGTAAATGTGGCATGGAAATCAAGGCAGAAGCACTTCAAGATCTAAGGATTTCGTAGCTCTGATACCATGTAATGAAATGGTGGTCTTCAACAAATGCACAAATAACTCACAAACAAGTGTCTATTGGAGACACTACAAGCATGGCCCTTGAAAGGGTATAAAATAAAGAACACTTGAAAAATAAATAATACTTTATTCATGAACAAAATGCTTAAGAAGCATGGTTGTTTACATTGAAGGGGTTCACCCCTATATATACAAAAAAGTGGAAGAGAGAGGAGAGCTCATTTTGAGCTCTCCAAAAGAGACGTTGGATTCCAACGTCTCTTAATATAGTTGTTGGACTACAGTCCAACAACATTTATTATTATAGCTGTTGGACTATAGTCCAACAACATTTATTATAGTTGTTGGACTACAGTCCAACAGCTATTTGCACAGTCAAGTTCCAACAGGAACTTGACTGGATCAAATATCTAGTTTCTATTGAACTAGATGCTAAAAAAGAAAATAAAGAAAAATAGAAAAAGAAAATAATAAAAGAAAATATAATAATATTAAATTATATATATATATATATATATATATATATATATATATATATATATATATATATATTACAGTTTACATTTTAACACCCACATGGGCCTCTACATCTGTATAGTTGTCACGGAAAGGCTTGTGTCTTCCTTTTGAACCATAAGCTTCAAGGATGTGTTGTATCTCAGTATTTGATAAAACTCTTAGGGCATGTTTAGAAACAAGAAAAAATCTCATAGAAAATGAGAACTTTGCCTATGAGAACTCGTTTATTTGTTTATTTATGTGACAATCTTTCAAATTGTCTCAAGTGAGATGGTTAGACATTAAAGTTGGTTTGTTGTACCTAAAGGTTTTCGGTTTTGATTTCATAGGGTTATCCCAGGGTTACTAAAAGTGCCCATAGGGCTTGAGAGGCACACTTTTCTGAAATACACTTTGGAAGTGCGAAACACGAAGCTTCCAAAATGCGTGGGGAAGCACCTGATTTACATGGGAAGTACGCTTCCCCATTAACTGGAAACACACTTCCCGTTAATGAGGGAGCTCGCTTCCCAATATGAGGAAGCACACTTCCTCATTAACGGGAATCAACTTTTGATTTTTTGAGGGCAAGACGATTTTAGCCTTGGATATTTATTTTTTACAAAAAAACGGGAAAAGTTATTTTTTAGAAGGGTAGAATGGTAATTAGAACTAATTGAAAATATAAAACAAAAAATCGAGGGTTTCAATTCCCAAACCCTCTCTCTCGCTCACTCCCTCCAGCGTTCTCCAGTAGGCTTTGATGACCACCATGGGCTTTAGTTATGTTTCTCTCTCCCTCTCCCTCCCTCCCTCTCTCTTGTTATCTTCTGTCTCTCTCGCTCACTCTGTCTCTACTCTCTCTCTCTCTCTCGCTCATTGTGTCTCACTCTCTCTTTCTTGTTCTGTTTTTCATTTTTGTTTAATTTGGCTAAAATGGTTGGTCCAGTTCATGCTACATATGCGCTCTTTCTTTCTTAGTTTTGCTTGTGCTCTGAATCATAAAATATATTTAGTTTTATGGATCCTTTTTTTTAGTTTTGTTATTTTTCTTGTTTTTTGGGTGTATGTCTTATTTTTCTTGTTTTTTTTTCTTTTGTTATTTTTCTGCATTTTGAGATAAAGTCTAACAAATTTGATAGTGTACTACTGTGTATTGTGTGCATTCCTATTCGCTTCCCTCTTCGTTTTCCTTTCAAATCCTGGTTCGCTTTGATTCTTAGGTCGCTTCCGGTTCGCTGCTCTTCTCGCTTATGAGATGATTCTCGGTTCGCTTCTAAGTCGCTCACTGCTTCCCGCTCCCTAAAATTTAAGAAGTGCCTCACTTCCCACTTCCGCTTTCTGAATCACTTCCCACTCTCGCTTCTTCGATTGAGAACTCTGTGTTATCCTTTAGAATAAATTTTAAAAGCAAAAGTTTCTCATCACGTTGGATGAAAGAAGAAATAATTATCTTTACCATGATGTATACGTCCTTTTCAAGGGGTTCAGCCACACCTCTCTATTTTTAATTTTAACACCTCCCATCCTTTCTTAGATCATTTTATGTATTTTTCATTTTTTCCATTTGTAATCTCCTCCACCTGCTTCGTGACAATGAAAGTAAAGTATCTTGTCAGTAGTTTATGTTTATGTACCGTCTTTGCCTTTTCACTATAAAATACTTTCATTTTTGCTCCTAAAAAATATGATGAAATTAAAGAAAACTTACTATAGGTAAGAGACTGGTATTGATTGGGTAAGCCCCATCTATATAAACTTATATGCATTTGTCTGCTTGTTGACATACATTTTACAATCGAATTATGTTCACTGAAGTGTGGTAAAGTCATTATGATTCGCTAATATTTTCTGTTGCCTTCTGCATGCTTAAGAGATTCTTTTTCTTTTTTCTCTTTGGAGCTTGTGATATAACCAGTCTCACATGTTGATTATAGTACCCTTCAGGAATATGGAAGTGACAGTGAGGATTCCAAGGAATATGATTTAGAGGATGAAGAAAAAAGTGATTTACTTGCAGCTAAGTTCAACCATGCCCTCAAAGGCCATATGATGGATGACCTGGACATTCTAGACAAGTATCAACTCCCTCGGAATTCGGCATATTGAGATTTAGCACCTGGTGCTGAATTGGAACTCAATCCTTCTGCTGATATGAAAAGGAAGTGTGCAGAATATGCTGAGATGTACTGCCATGAAACCATGGAGAACATGGACCTAGAAAGCAGCAATGATGAATCTGAAAAATGGGACTGTGAAACCATCATTTCTACATTACTCAAATCTTGATAATCCTGGGAGAATTGGGGTTCCAGAGCTGCCTAGGAAGGTAGCTGAGAGTGCTTTGAGAAACTTTGACTCAATCAGGTCAGTGATTTCTATTCGTGGGAAGAATATGCTCCTGGTGGAATTCTTGCCTCACAAGAGAGGGAAAAAAGCTGCTGATGGGGCAGAGTTGGGTGCAGGTGTAATGGCAAATGAAAAGAAGGAAAGAAATCAACGTATTGAGACAAGAGAAGAAAATAAAGAAAGGTAATGCCGGAGTGATCGGTATGCTGGTTGTTACATGTGGTATGCATCTGCATACGTTCTTTGGAAACTAAATTGCCCTGGTGATACTGAGTCATATGGGATTGGGAAGCTGGTCAATCATGATTCATGTCTGACAAAGTCTGTTTAAATGCAGGCTGCTGTGAAAGAGAAAAGACGAGAAGCGAAGAAGGAATTCAAGGGAATGCACAAGGGTGAGGCAAAGCGAGCACAACAAGTTGCTGCACTTTCAAGTCTGAGTACCATCCATCTTATGTAAGTTCAGCTCTTGAAGTTGTGTAATTTTCTGTAGCCTTGGTTGGTCCCTTTCTCTTATCACTAGTCTAATCTTATGGAGGAGCAATGGTTTGTTATTTCTCTGCTCCAGGTTGCAGAGATGCTTAAAAAGGGAGAAGACATCTTGAGGTATGTTGCCGGGGTGGTTGCAGTGGTGGTGGTCTTCTAGGATGTGGGTGGTGAGGATGATGTCCTTCTAGATCTCTTAATAATTTCTTAAAATTCCAGATTGTACTTTAAATGTTTCTCCTTAAATTAATAGAAGTTTGTGTCACATAGTCTTCATCTTTAAAGCCTTCTCCCAGTCATTTGGGGGCTGTCAACTGTAGATGGTTGTGCTTCTTTGTCTTAGTATGCGTAACTTTCAACTTAAGTGTATAATTCACTTTTCTTGTGTTTTAGTTTGCTGGAGAGATACTAACATGTGAACAGTGAATTATGACCATATTGGTTGTTTTAATTTTTCTGCCTTGTATGGTGCAGTCATTTTTAAATATTTTTTGCCTTCATCTTTTAATTTTTTATATTGGTGTTTTAATTATATTGGTTGTTATTTTTAGCTGCAATATATGTTAATCTTTTAGGATGTTTTGTAGATCTATAAGTTGGGGGGAAGTAATTTGATATGGAAGACGAAGAACCAAAAACCAAAAATGAAATTTCTCAACCTTCAGTTTCACATAGTATGTCTCAAGCTTCATGAACACCAGTTGGTAGCAACCAAGTTTCGATGTCAGTTGATGAAGATTAATAAACTAATTGAGGTGCATTGACACTTGGACAAACAAATGTGTCTAGATTTGTTGTATGGGACCTTTTCAATAGAAAAAAGGTGGATGAAAAGGATAAGGCAAAGTTTAAGCTTTTTGATAAATTGCTGGTGGTGCCAAGGTTGGAACTAGCCATTTGCATCCTCATATTAAGACCTGTCCTAAGAGGAATCATACAAATAGGCCACAAACAAAGTTAAAGTGAATGCCAAGAAAACAATAAAGAATTAGCACAACACTTTTTCCTTAGTAGTTTTATCTTTTTCTTTTATGGATTTTGTGAGAGTAAGTTGAGGTTCAATTGCGGAACCATCAACATACTTCCACAAACCTTTTCCAACAAGAATTCTTTTAATGGCGGTAGCCTGTAAATTATTGTTTTTACTATCAAATTTAATTGGAACTACCGTCATAACTTCTTTGTCTGCTATTAAACCAAAAAATATAAGACAAGAGAGTAGAGTAGAGAAAAGAAATAAGTACTCAGAACAATTTTCATCTCTCTTTGGTGAACCAATGCTTTATGTATTCATGAGATGGTCAATTTTCAAGAGGATTGGTTGGCACACTTTCCAAGGCAAGTCCCAATCTTTGCAACACTCAAATATGAGAAGTTGGCCTAGCTCTGATACCATGTCACGAACCAGTGTATTTCTACAGTCAGCTACTTATGGGTTAAAACATAATTTGAGGAATGACCACTTAATGGTCCAACACAAGGGAAATTGTAACGACCCCAACTCATCCCCATTGAAAAGTGATTTTTTTTAAAACAATTACGAAAACCAAAACCCAAGGATCCGAGGCCTCACAGACTTAACACATTCCAAACCACAATGGATCTTACATTGAACCAATAATCAAATAATTAACTATATTAATTACTAATCAAAGTTAAAGAACATAATCAAATCAATGTTTAAAATTATGGAGTCACGCTATCCCAAACAAAATATCAGAAGTAGTCACGCAGTCTCGTAAGTTCCATATGGCAGACGTCCTCATCATTGGGCTTCAGGTCCTATGAAAAACATAAATAGTACTGGATAAGAATCAAAGATTATTGTACGAATTCCTCTAAAAATCCAAATAGGCAATAAACAACTTAAATCAAATTCATGCAAGTTTTCTGAGAAAATAGACTACAACTATCTCATAATTCAAATAACCAATAATGCATTTAACAACAATTATCATGCAATAACAATATTTCACATGAAACGGAACATGTAAGAATGCATGAACTAATGCAGAATAATAAATATGCATAATTCCAATACAAATGCATGAATAACTTATTAAGTTATTATCAGAGTTTTCTTTTGCATGCATGCCCCTATTAAATGCACACAAGTTTAGTTTTGTTTTTCATTAAAACTCGTGGATACTTAAAACGGGCACAACAAATTCTCGAAGTTCAAGATAGGTTCCTAGTTGTAGCTTAACACGATTTGTATTTTATTACTGGGTTCCACACTCGTTCATCGACCAATATCAAGAATCAACACCATCCATCAAAATATTAGAAATCAACATATAATATCAGGACACCAGGAAAAATCAACTTTCACTGATGTCACTTTTTTTGGTATACCAATAACATCTATGTCTACACACCATCCTCAGGTAAAGTGGCAGAAAACTCCCTAAAACTGTGGCTGAGAGGTGAACCATCATATCGGATTCATGGGCACAATCGTACACAGAGTTTTAGTATCCTTACAGTTTTTCAAAACTACCATCCAGGATTCTCACACTGCGGAAGGGACATCATGAATAACAACATTAATTACACTGTTTTATTTTTATATCTTTTTATCAAAAGACAAATTCTTTACAAAAGCTTCGTTTTGCAAATTAACATGCAAAACACAACACGGGACCTTGGCCCGTTACTAAACTTAATAGTGCAATTAATTCAGAAATTCAATAAATTTCATATGGATTTTTGCAATGCATACAACAATACTTAGAGCAGTACCTGCTCGTGGCTCACATGGCCTACAGTGGTTCACATCAAACCACTGATGCATCTCATGCAAAACCCACGGTGAACATGTAACCACGCAATAATTCAACATGCTCACAAATGCACACTCATTCACACACAATACAAATGTAGATATAAAAACAATTTACATGTAAATGGATTTTTGCAATGCATACAACAAGACTTAGAGCAGTACCTGCTCGTGGCTCACATGGCCTACAGAGGTTCACATCAAACCACTGATGCATCTCATGCAAAACCCACGGTGAACATGTAACCACGCAATAATTCAACATGCTCACAAATGCACATTCATTCACACACAATACAAATGTACATATAAAAACAATTTACATATGCATACGAAGATATTCTTGCAACATTCATTTTGTTTTCATGATTCATCTCAAGTATATCATGCAAACATGCATGCATATCATGCAAACATGCATATGCACATGCTCATGTTAATGCAACATCAATATAACTGCAGAATTAACGTGTTTATAATATGCATATTTATGCCAAAAAAATATTAGATTTCATGAGTATATGTAAACAACAATTATTTTTGCTAGTTCGGGCCTGCTCGGGACACAAAACGTAACTATCGAGCCCGAAATTGTGCTGCTCCACACACGGGACAACACTAAGACACTATTGGCAGCATGCTTCTTATGTATAAACATGCAGCCAAATAGTGTTGGGCAGCAGACAATTCCTCTTCTTGAACACCAAACCGCAAGTCAAGTCATCGAGGTACATAACAACAACTGTGAATCCTAACTCTTGACAGTCGGCTGGACTTAAAAGAAAAGCTAAATGCAGTCCATCAGTGGCAGCCAGGTGGGCTTAGACAAAGCAATCACAACCCTAGATGGTGACCATAAGCAGTCTTTGTTATTTTATGAAATTCTTGGCTAACAACCATAAATTTCTGCACATAATAACCTGAATTCGATGTCACTGTTCACAACATAAACAAAATATTTCTGCATATAATAATGATGTATGTGATGACTCTTACCACACTAAAACATTTATATTTCCGCACATCATTAATGTGTATGTGATGACACTTTATGAAGCCTAAGCAATTATATATTTACATGTATTTTCGATGATATGAACAATCAAATGAACATGTACTGCAGTCATATGAACAACTAATGAGCAGTCATAAGAATATGTACTGCAATCATATGAACAGTCTAATAAACAGTCAAATGAACATCTATATAAACATGTAATTTTGGTGACACTTTATAAACATGAACAGTCATATATAACATGAATTTCGGTAACACTTTATAATCATGAACAATCATATATAACATGCATTTCGGTAACACTTTATAAGCATAAACAGTCATATATAACATGCATTTCGGTAACACTTTATAAGCATGAGCAATTACATAAAAATATGTATTTTGGTGATGTTTTATAAATATATATTTCAGTGATACTTTATAAAGCATGCACAGTAATGGATAATCATATATATATATATATATATATATATATATATATATATATATATATATTATCAATGGCAGCCTCACATTCGATTCAGATCAAAATAAAAAGATATCTGCAAATCTGGACCAGATCTGTACGTAGGTGGATATCGACAGATCTGTCCATGCACAGAATCAGACAGGTCTGTCTAGATGTGCAAATCCAGATAGGTCTGTCCAGATCTGTCCCAGTGCAAGAACGGGCAGGTCTGTCCAGATCTGTTCATGTACACATATGATAGGCCTGTACTTAAGAACATGTACAGAATATCATTTGGCTCTTTTTTCTATGCATACAACAACAACAACAACAACAACTACGCCTTCATCCCAAAACAATTGGGGTCAGCGATATGAACCAAAAAAGAAATTCATTTTGGGTCTTCCACATGAATCCTTTTCCTCCAATCATTTCTATCCAACGCCATGTCCTCGGTGAGGTTCAAAGCATTCATATCCTTTCCTATCATCTCCATCCAAGTCTTCCTAGGCCTACCCCGACCTCTTTTAACTAATATATTTTCCCATTTCTCCAACCTTCTAACTGGAGCATCATTAGGCCTTCGCCGAATATGTCCAAACCACCGTAAACGATTATCTCGCATCTTATTTTCAATGGGTGCAACACCTACCTTCTTACGTATCTCTTCGTTCCGAATCTTATCTTTTATTGTATTTCCACACATCCATCTAAGCATCCGCATCTCAGCTACACTCATTTGTTGAATATGATGTCTCTTGGCAGCCCAACATTCCGTACCATATAGTAAAGCGGGTCTAATAGTCGTCCTATAAAACTTTCCCTTCAACCGCAATGGCATTCTACGATCGCACAGCACTCCAGTAGCACTTTTCCATTTCATCCACCCAACCTTTATCCTATGATTTACATCTCCATCAATTTCTCCATACTTTTGAATGATGGATCCCAAATATTTGAAATAATCATTCACCGGTATATCTTGCTCACCAAGCTTCACTACACTACCATCACTACTTCGTTGTTTACTAAACCGACATTCCATATATTCAGTCTTACTCTTACTCAACTTAAAACCTCTAGCTTCCAATGTCTGTCTCCATAATTCTAACTTAGCATTAACTCCAGCTCTAGACTCATCAATCAAAACAATATCATCAGCAAACAACATACACCACGGTACATTTTCTTGAATTGATCTCGTAAGCTCATCCATCACTATCGCAAATAGGAAAGGGCTTAAAGCAGATCCTTGATGTAACCCAACCGTTATCGGAAAATTGGTTGACACCCCTCCACAAGTGCGGACATTGGTTACTACTCCTTCATACATATCTTTAATTATACTAATGTACTTGAGAGAAACACCTTTCTTCATCATTGTCCACCAGAGAACGTCCCTAGGTACTCTATCGTATGCCTTCTCTAAATCAATAAAAACCATATGCAAATCTTTGTTCCTCTCTCTATATCTTTCAATAAGTTGTCTAAGAAGATGTATAGCTTCCATAGTTGATCTTCCAGGCATAAAACCAAATTGATTCTCCGATATCATGACAACCTTCCTCAACCTAGACTCAATCACCCTCTCCCAAAGTTTCATAGTATGACTCATGAGTTTTATACCACGATAGTTTGTGCAATCTTGTATATCACCCTTATTCTTATATAAAGGCACCAAAGTACTCTTCCTCCACTCATTAGGCATCTTATTTGTTCGCCAAATCAAGTTAAAAAGATTTGTCAACCATTCTAAACCTTTCTCTCCCAAGCATTTCCAAGCCTCGATAGGTATACCATCTGGGCCAACTGCCCTTCTTGATTTCATTTTCTTCAAAGCCTCTGCAATTTCTTTCTTTTGAATCTTGCGCATGAAGTCACGATTTATCTCATGAAAAGGAATGGAGAAGTCTCCAAGATCTTGAGCATGACTATCATTAAATAGCTTATCAAAATAATCTTTCCATCTCTCCTTAATCTCCTCATCTTTGACTAAAACCCTTTGCGTTTCATCTTTGATACATCTAACCATACCCAAATCCTTCGATTTCCTATCTCTCATCTTTGCAAGCCTATAAATATCCTTCTCGCCTTCTTTGGTATCCAACTTGTCATAAACCTCCTTATATACCTTAGCCCTCGCGTTTCGAACAACTTTTTTAGCTTTCTTCTTTGCTATCATATACTTCTCCAAATTCTCATTATCACGACTCTTACTTAGATTTCTATAACACTCTCTTTTAACCTTAATAGCTAATTTGACATCCTCATTCCACCATGATGTATCCTTACCTAGTGGTGCACCGCCTTTAGACTCACCCAATACCTCCTTAGCTACTTTTCTCATACCACCCGCTATCTTATTCCACATTGATTCTGAATCCTCCTCGAGACACCAATCAACTTCCTTAACTACCTGCTCTACAAACATTCCTTGTTTAGCTCCTTTCAGTGCCCACCACTTAATTCTAGGATCTATCCTATGTCTATCCCTTTTGCGGCATTGTCTAATTCTAAGATCTAAAATTAAGACTCTATGTTGTGTAGCTACACTTTCTCCTGGTATAACCTTACAATCGATGCAACAACCCCTATCTCTCTTTCTAAGTAGGAAAAAATCTATCTGACTCGTATTAACCCCACTTTTAAATGTTACTAGGTGAGACTCCCTCTTCCTAAACCAGGTGTTTGCTAAGATCATATCATAGGACAAACAAAAATCTAAAATCCTTTCTCCACTTTCATTTCTTTCTCCTATACCATAGCCTCCATGGATATTCTCAAATCCATCCCTACTAATGCCTACATGTCCATTAAGGTCACCGCCGATGAAAAGCTTTTCTCTATAAGATGTCTCTTGTACTACTCCATCTAAATCTTCCCAAAATTGATGCTTAATGGAATCATCTAAACCTACTTGAGGTGCATAAACACTAATAATATTAATAATATCCGTACCTAATACTAATTTAATAAGTAAAATTCTATCACCCTTCCTACGGACCTCAACTACATTATCTATAAACTGACGACTCATAACAATCCCTACTCCATTCCTATTCCTATTTATTCCTGTATACCAAATCTTATATCCCCAAGGTTCTATCACTTTAGCTTTCTCACCTACCCATTTGGTCTCTTGAAGACATAAAATATCAATCTTTCTCCTACACATAACATCTACTAACTCTACCAACTTACCAGTTAAAGACCCTATGTTCCAAGTGGCTAACCTAATTTTATGGTCTTGGACTAACTTCTTTACCCCCACCCGTCCAACAAAGTGAGGGAACCCTTGCCTATTTGACACCACACCCGGGCGCCGGTGTGACGCGTCGCTTCTGGGCGACGACCTAGCAACCCTTGCACATTTATCACTGCCTCCGGGCCTAGAGAGTACAGCGCGTCGCTCAGTAGGGAACGCCCCAACGAAATTCTCATATTGGTTCATTTTCATAGGATATGACAAAGTTTTTATGCTGGCTGTCACAGGCCTACCGCAACCCTCCTCCTTTTTTCTATGCATATATAAAAAAAATCGTTACGCATATCAAATCTGTACATAAGAATCAAAACCTCTATAAGTTCGGTGCATAGGAAAAAATCGTCCTTCATATGTGCAAATCGGCACTTCTATATATATATATACTCATAAAAAATCAGGTTTTCTACCTTCTTTTCTATAAAAAACTTCACATAAGTTCGACTTAGGCCTTTTTTCACCATTCAAATCTTTTGAGAAACCCGTACCTTTGTTGATAAACGGAAAAGAACCGAAGATACGTCAAACCATTGGAGAGGAAGAGGGTCCCTTCCTCCTCTTTTCCCTTCCTTTCTCCTCTCCCACAACTTTCTCTTTCTTTCTCTCTCTCTCTCTCTCTCTCTTTCTTTCTTTCTTACTTTTTTTTTTAGTTTTTATAGAGGATGGGATCCTCTAAAGGGTGACGCCCCTCTAGTTTCCCATTTGAGTTGGGAGATAGTCCTTCACACGGGATTCTATCTTCAACTTTCTTTCCTATTCTTCCCAAAAATGGTTGACTTTTCTTGCTTTCTTTTTTTTTTCTTTACTTATCTTTTTGTTCTTTTGATAAATTGGGCTCTTCTAGAGGGTGACGCCCCCACTGGAAACCCTACTTATTTGGTGACTACCATATCTAAAATAAATTTTGGAATTAAATAATTATTAATATTTAATATTTAATTATTTATTAAATAATAAATGTCTAGAAAGTTTCAGAGGGTATCTTACCCCTTTGGGAGTCTTTTTAACTTTAACTTTTCTTAAATTAAACCTTTACATTTTATTTAAAGCTTTAATTTCGTTGGACCTGGATTTTGGATCTGGATCCAAGATCTAAATTCCTATCTAATATCCATATGGATCTTGAACTGGACTAGATCCTAATTAATATGGGTCTTGAACTGGATCTAGATCCATATTAACTTGGATCATACTAATCGAATCCGGTTTGATTCAATTGAGACCGGTCTCATTGAGGCAGGCCTTTTTTAAAAAAAAAAAAGATTTTTGGGCCAACCGTAGCTCGAATCCAGAAAAATAAAATATCACTGTTTTCAGAATTTTGAGGCGCATCTAATGATATATTATTTGAATTTTGCCTCTGAATTTCGCTGCTGAATTTAACCTAAATTTTGCCTGAATTTCGTTTGTTTTTTAAAGGTCAAAAATAGAAGATTTTATCATATCTTGTTTGGCTCGTTTTGGTCTTGTCAATGAGACCTTGGCCGAACCCAGATTCAATTGACGCCACCTAATATCAAGTATTTTACCGGTGTTACTACAACACTTAACCAAAATTTTCTAAATCCTAGCATTTAATATAGTATAAAAACACGATATTACAAAAATACAATAAAGAGCCGCTAGAGAGCTGAGAGCACACATAAAAAAATGATATGTATTATGGAATAACCCTGAAGAGAGAACATTACACTAGGAAGGGGGACTGACCCCTTTATATACAAGAGATGGCTCCTAGAGAGCCGTTGGGACCTACCCCAAGGGTAGGGTCCAACGACTCCTAGGTATGCTCCCATAATGCCCTTGAGTCTGGGAAAAATTACAAGAATAAAAAAGAATAAAAAAGAAAAAGAAAAAAATACACTTATTTCTGTTTGTATATGTGAAAAGGAAAAAATGTTGCTGAATACACATTAACAATAATGTCATGCCAGAGGGTGCCATATCAAACTCTCAAGTTTGTAAGAATCTGACATTGTTTTTCCCACAGTTACTGGAAGCTTCTTAGGTAGGTGGGAAGCTCGCTTCCCGAAAACTCGCTTCGGAAGCGCGATACTCCTCGCTTCCGAAACTTCATGGGAAGCTCGATTCCCCCACGCTTTTTCTATGCTTCTCATACACATGGTCTATGCATACTATATACTTTTCTCATGTTTCTTTTCATCTTTTTCATGTATTTTCTCTCGCGCTTTCACTCACTTTCCATGTATTTTCTTTAAATTGGTAACCATCATTGTTAGATTTTAACAAAAATTTAACTCTTTTACAAAAAAAGCATGAAATATAAGAATGATTAATTTTATTTTAGTTTTTATTTGTTTCTTGTTTGATTCCATATTGCTTCATTTTTTATTCACATTTCACTTTTAAATTGAAACTTCGCTTCCCAATGGATTTACATGGATATGCAATTTGGACTTTGGAGGTCCTCACCGTAGTTACCTTTCTCTGGTTAAGGCCTCCATTTTTATTAACCTACAAAAGAAGTTTCCAGCTCGCAAACAGGTGTGTTAATGTGCAGCTTTGAGGAGGAGCCAGTTCCACACATTTTCTGGTTATGTTCTTTTCTCCTTGAACTCTTGCCTGGCCTAAAGTGCTAACAAGTTTCAGTTGGAAACACACATTTCCCTCTTCAAATGCAACTTCAGTAATGTAATGGTGAAACTAAGGCTAAACTTTGAGTGCTAGGAGAAATAGTTCACTTTTTATTTTTTAAAGGTCTTTCAATTTTTGGGCTTTCGCAGAGGAAAAAAGGGTTGTACCCTTCAATTTTTACAGCATAACACAACACATACTAAGAGGATAGATTCATGAAGAAATGACTAAATTCTAGGGTTGCAAGCTGGTCGGATTCAGGAAGGGGCTTTTGCAAATTTTGGCCGTCCCAGGTCTGATCCCACTCCCCAATGTATTTTATGATCCGAAATCGGAACAGTATGCATCCCTTAAGATTAAGGCATGACTTGTATCCTCTGATAACATGCTTGAACTGCTACAAGACTATATAGCCAAAAATATTTTTGACAACTTACAGCAATTTGTTTTCCTGCATAAACGTAAAATCTGAATGGGAAATCTCTTGGCTGCCTTGACAACTGCAAGAACTAGGCATTTTAATTGTCTCCCTTGCAGCCCATGGAGTAGGATTTCAAGGGTCCAGCTACGTAAAAGTGGTTATCCTCTAATGCATTGTCAGTTGGCACTCATAAGGTGTTACTTCCTGATTTTTGCCAACCATTTGATGAAAGATCAATAGCACCCCCCTGTTTGTATGGCTTGAAATGATATTTTCATGAATGACCATACTAATTAAAGTCTCTGTAACTGTTGTAAATGCGTCTCAGTTTAGTATCAAGTCTGTTCAGGGTGAGATCTCTTTGTATCGTATGGTCTTTATGTGTATGGTACAAAGTTGTCATAAGCATGGACTACTAATTATTTTTGCATGGTTTGCGGGTTGGTAAGTTGCCATTTGTGCAAGTTGAAGTAGACGAACAATCTTTCAACCTTGAGTTTGAACTAGTTGGTGAGATTTCTTGGTGCATTCTCTATGTTTGTGCCAAGAGGTTGTTATAAGACCAACGGGGGAGGGGGGGCTCTGCTTGTCTGGTAGGAGCAGCTAGTGCAAGTCACCTTGTGTCGGGACGTTGCAAGTTCAAAACCCAATGGTATGGTTGTATAACTGGTGTGTGTGTGTGTGTGTGTGGGGCGGGGGGGTCTGTCTAACCCCAGCTTGCCTATCAAAAAAAGAAAAGAAAAAGAGATTGTTATAAGCATTGAAGAAATCTGCAATCTGCAATGATTTTTCATGTTTTTTTTTTAATTATTGGAGAAACAACTGTTATGGTTCGAACATCCCCAATACGATCTGAGAGGTGCCAGGCGCCAAGTTGACGGTGGCCTTGTTTCAGTGCCCACTGCAAAATTCTGCAGGGTACTCCCTCCCTGCCCACTAGGAGAAAGTCTCCCCATCGCTTCAGCCTGATGGCAAGGGGCACACACCTTGACTATTGCTTCAGCCGACCCACCTAGCTAGGTGTGCTGAACCTTTAAGGGGCGTTTGATTGCTCTGACAGCAGCGTCTGCGGATGCTGCTCCGTATCACACGTGCATGTTACAAACCTCAGACATGTGGAGCGCTTGGAACATGATGTCCTGCACGTCTAGTGGGACACACCTTTTAGGTGTCCTACAGTGTTTCACCCCTCCCCCTGGAACAGTGATGTGTGGGATACCTGATCCAAAAACCAAAAAAATAACAACAAACAAATAAAAAAGGAGCAAAACACTTAAGACAAAAACTTGAGTTGTTCAGAGCTTCTCCATGCTCGGCCAACATTGTCCAGACTGGCATGGTCTGCACAGCCTTCTTCACGCAATCAAATGCATTAATTATCATCTGCGCAAGTTGAACTAGGACACCAGTCTTGGATAGGGGTGGCAATCGGGTCGGGTTGGCGGGTCGGGTTGGCGGGTTGGCGTGTCAGCATACCTCAACCCGAACCCGACCTGTTTATTAAACGGGTCGGCTGTGGCAAACACGAACCCGACCCGTTTAATAAACGGGTAACCCGACACGACCCGCCAACCCATTTAATAAATGGGTTGGGTCGGGTAAACGGGTTTTCAGGTTGTCGGGTCGGGTTGGCGGGTTGACGGATCGGGTTGGCAGGTAGTCAGGTTGGCGGGTCGGGTTGACGGGTTGGCGGGTCGGGTTGACGGGTCGGGTTGGCGGGTTGGCAGGTTGGCAGACGGGTTGGCGGGTTGGCAGACGGGTTGGCGGGTTGACCCACCCGCCTAACCCGTTTATTAAACGGGTCAGCCGGGTTGGCGGGTTGGCATACCCCCAACCCGAACCCGCCTAAGAGTCGGGTTGGCGGGTCGTGTCAGAAATTGCCACCCCTAGTCTTGGAGCTTGAGTTTGGGCTGGTTGGTGAGGTCTCTTTGTTTATGCTAAGAAATTGTTTCAAGTATCGTAGACAGCATCTGTTGATTTTTGTGCATGGCTTGCATCTTGTTAATTGCCATTTGTTCAATACTGAATGCAGGCAACAAAAAGGACAGAGGATGCACCATTCTTGTGTAATTTTTTTATTTTATATACTGGGACACGACACGGGGTTCACTTGGAGTATTCCAGTGTCATAGGTCTGAATTAGGCTACCAATATTGAGAATGAAGGCCTATGCTAGGGTTGCAAACAGATTGGGTAAGGGCTGTATCATGCCTGATCCGAATCCAAATTTTGTGCAGTCGATCTTAATCCAACTCCAGATTTTAATAAGATCTGATTAAGGCTTTTTCTGGAACCAATCTAGTGGTTGCCCTTTCTTATATCAGGTAGACAAGGGTGCACAAATTCCGTGACCCAGATCCACTGCATTTGTGGTAATACTGGATCCTGTATCAAAATCAAGGTGTTCAAAATGTAAAAAGTGCAGATGGATAATATTGGATCCTAGCTCAAACATGTATCTGACTTAAAACACTGATTCAAATATGAACCCTATTGCAAATAATCTGAATATAAAAATCCAAATCCTATCCAACACACTTAGGGATCTTATTTTAAGAATCTGTATCTGGAAATAACGAAATGCACAGGATGGAATTGGAGGCACCACCAATCCAGATCCATTTGCACCATGCTAGCCTGCCTTGGATGCAAATCCATACCCACTCCGAAGTCTGAACATAGATACAATTTGACTCGGGCTTGTGCTCGGCCCATTAACTTCATCTGGTGCATCATCTGTCATGGTTTAGGCCCAATTAAAAAGCTGCAGACTTGTTTAAGAATGAAGAATGCCCAGCATGGTTATTGTGTATAAACAGTTGCGACCCTGGTTAGTTCCACGTAGGTCTTGATTATGTTTTGGGTTTAGGGAATCAAGCTCGAACTGATGGCTTCCACCACATCAAGGTGACACTTCCCCACAGTATTATGTCCTTTCTCTGTTCCAATCAGGGAAGTGGAACTCCCTGTTTATGGGTCTTCATCTCTTTCTAACCCTCGGGGTCTATGTTCAAAGCAGGAAACATGCGCGCGTGCACACACACACACACACTAAGACTAGTTTGTTGATGTTCTCATGAAAAACTCACAAATTTATGTAGATGAAAACACTTCTTTATTATAATAATAATATACACCGATATACAGGGGCGGAGTTACATACACCCTGACCTGGAAATCTCCACTAAGGGGGTTTGGGTCAGGCTGAATAGTGCCTGTCCAGACCTGAATGCTGTGCCTTTCCCTCTCTCTCTCTATCTTTCTCTCTCTGTGTGTGTGTGTGTGTGTGCCCACCCTAACTTGGATTTCTGGCTTGCCGATATAAAGAAATGAAAAATACACCAAAAGTTTGAGGCATGATATATAAAACTCCATATAAGTTGGGATTCATAAGGGTGCATTTGAATCACAGACAGTGCTGGACAGGACACCACATCCTGTCCTGTACTCTCTGCAGAAGTTCCAGGATGCGCTGTACTGTTCCTGCCCTTCTGCCATTGTTCCATTGGGTGGGGGGCCACGGAACAGCGGTGGATGCTGTTTCCTCATCCGCGGGACACACCACATCCACATCCACATCCCGCGTTTGCATGGATGCGCATGGGGTCCGGGCTCAGTGCATCCGTGGACCGGGATTCAGACACCCACTAAAGCTCCATATAAGCGAGTTGGGATCCAAGGAGTGCTGAAGTGACCGGCTATATGTGAGAGTGGCCAATCAACATGACAGCATTGGATGGGGGCCCTACAACAACAGATTGCAGGCTCCACATGGAATGCCGTCATGGCTGTGTCACATAGCCCGTTCACTTTAGCGCTCTCAGGATCCCAACTCCATGCAGCTGAGGGCCATTGCTTGTGGTGCAATCGAAAAGTGCTAGTGAGATATCACTGTTTGGAGTCTTCTTGTGACTACCTATAGCAAAAGGCAGAAGGTTAGGGACCATCTCCAGTTGGCCACTTCGGAAGACGGGACCGCACCCCGCATGGCCCTTGCAGGCATGCATGCCAAAAAAAAAAAAACTTGAAAAAAAAAACTTGGTAGAACATGTGGTACCCATGGAATGGAAGTCCCCACATTCCCTGATTCAGTAACCACACGAATGCTCCATCAAAGCTTTGTTGTTTACAGCTTTATGACAGAGAAAGTTTGGTGAACAAATCAGGAATAGTGTGAGAAAGCTGTGGCCATATTCCCTGTTTGGATAATTGGTGGGGTTTGCTTGGCTTCACATGTGGTTAAAAGTGAATGTTTTTCTTAAGATGGCAGCCTTTTACTCACATTATTTTTGTTGGTCCACATGAACAAAACCAAGAAAGCTTTTGTATGCTTTCTCTAGAGTGAGAAACATTTGTTTTTCTCTCGTCCTGAAGCCATGCATTTGGTAGACCTTCAAGGGGGAGCTCACGTGAATGGCAGTGAGAGGTAGCCATCCATAGGAGGGGGACAATGCAGATGAATGAATGAATGAACTGCTGCAATGTTGACCCTTTTAACTATTTGTTTTTCGTGGTTTGGTCTACACAAGAAGTTTTGAAGGCTCCAAAAGAGTGGGGCCCAACCGTGTTGGTTGGGACAGTGGTCAGGTCTGGCCTGGTCTGACTCATGGGTTCATGCATGTGTCTTGATTCTGTGAGCCATCTCGGATCAGATGCAGACCTGCATGTCAGTCATAAAGGAGTTGGGTCTTATTAATTGGATTAGGGCTGGTAAACCAACAGAGCAGCTTGTGACTCAGCTCAGTTCGGCTGATCATCACGAACTTGTTCATGATTGGTTCGTATAGCTGACGACCCAATCCATGAGCAACTCATTTAGCTTAAATGAGTCGAGCCTGTTCGATTCAGCTCGGCTCAGAATAGCTTGTATAAATAAAAAATACATAATTTTTTATGTATAATATATATTTCAAGTGTAATAAAAAAAATGCATAAAATATATATACAAAAAGAAGGATGCACAAAAAATATATATATTAACTATTAAGTATAATATAAAAATACATATATATTTTAAGTGTCATATATAAAAAATTATATTCCATATATAAATAACATGGAATGTTTTAATACAAGCCAACTCGTGTTCGGCTTGTCTCATCAGGGAGGAGTTGAGCTCAAGCTCAGCTCGGCTAAACACGAACATGAGCCAAGTCATAAGCTCAATACACTGAAAAACGAGCCAAGCCCGAACATGCCCTGTTTAGTTCATTTGGCTTGTTTATAAGCCCTTAAATTGGATCCAGACATTGACCTGATCTATGCAACAAACATAAAATAAGACCATGATATTTTCAAAGGCCAATATATATATATATATATATATTACCAAAAATATGGTAATTCATAAATATGACCTATTTGGGAAATATCACATTTTATCATGATATTGACTTGATAATATTATTTATATCTTATGGTTTTATATATACTGATATTTTTATGGGTTTCTCCCATGAAAATAAATGTCCAGTGTATCATGAGATCTTCCTTCACCGAGAATTTCACATTTTTGGTATTGGCCTGGATATATTTGGTCCAGATTGGGCATGATCTGGATAAACTAACAATTTTTACTTCTAAATTTTGTAATTTTTGTGAGGAACCGGGAAACCACTTTCGGTAATAGAGACCCGGCTATGCCTGCCATATTTGCGATCACTTTTTCAGTGGTATAAACCTATGGCACATCTGTTGCCCCAAGAGAGTTGCTTTGCTTCGGCATGAGCAAGGGACATATAATGCCCTTGCCCCTTCTTATATGAAAAAGGTTTTGATGCACATGAGATGAGAGGGAACCCTTGACCACCCGTCTAGTGGCCAAGGTCCCCCAACCACTACACCAAACCCCTTGGGGCTACTCGTAAAGTTTGTTACAAAGAATGTGTGTGTGAGCGCACGCACTTGTGAATGATATTTTCAGACAGCGGCCCTGGATCTATGTCATGAATATTACTGATATTTGTGAAAATATCATAGAAAAATAATGATTTTCTGAAAGGCTCATAAAAAATATAATTTAAAAACATCACATTTTATCAAGATATCGATTCAATAAAAGCATTCTTAAACCATTTATGTTCTTTATATTTTATTTACATTTTCACATGTGCTGAAAAAATTTTCCTGAGATTTTCCCAACAAAAACCAAGCACATCATGAAATTTTCTTTCACCATGATTTCGCCGAGAATGAGATTTGTAGCATTGGCCTGGATGAGGTATATTTGGTTCAGATTGGGCATGCGATCTAGATAAGCTAGCAATTTTTACATGTAAAATTTGTTAAGAAAAAAAAGAAAAGAAAAGAAAAACAGAAGCCGCGCGCACGTGTGCATCGCCGCACGTGTGGGCACTATGGTTTCTAGTAGGCTATGAACTTGGAAAGCAACTACACTCAAGAATGCTTAATAGGCCTAATTGTTACTGGGCCAATGCATTATTCAGCTGCATTATTTGCTTCGAAGAGATCCAATGAGAGTTTATAGCCAAACAAGAACATCCAAAGGGTGCCTGAACATTTTTCTTGCATGGAAAAAGGGATCCAAGCTCGTTTTTTTTTTCTGGTCTTGTATTTCAGATACAAGGAATGCAAGAACATCCAAAGTAGAAGAGGCAATCATCCTTTTTTGGAGTTTCATGGCTCAACCTCAACTCTCCATTAAAAAAACTAAGGTCAGCAGTAAAAAAAAAGCAATCTTCATCTTTTTTGACAATATGAAAGAAAGCACGTTCTCATCAATATCATCATCAAAACTATTCATGCACTTACAATGAATTTGACTGTTCAAGTAGTTCAGCTGTTCAACGAGCCCACTGTCATTGCCTCCCTTCAATATGACCATTTGGCATTTTAGAATCAAGTTAATTATATATAAACACTTGGGTTTTTTTTTCAAAGCAGTCCCCCCCTAATTGACTATCTTGCTGAAACTGAATAAGATGTTGGAATTGTGTCTCAAAATTATGTATTTACCGAGCTTGTATCATGTTTGAGCAGTTACCTAGTCATTAGGATATGACCGCTATATATTTATTTGTGACTGTTGAACTTTTCTTCGTAACCACTAGACATTTATTCATAACCGTTAAGACATTTATTCATCTAAGCTTATATATACTTCGAATCCCTATCTATCATTCTTTTATATCCCATCCCTCACATTTTTTTATCTAAAGCTACTTGTGATGATGTCAAACAGCCTTGCACAAGTTAGGGTCATGTTTAATGCAATAAGAGGTGATTTGGTTGTATCGTAAATTGCAGTCAACCCTATTGCACTAAGGACTCATCCTAGAGAGACATCAAAATTTCTTATGAGATCAAGTATATATTTCAGCGATTTTTTCAACAATTTTTTAAGCAACAACTTCATCTTATGAAAACACATCTCTACAAAGGCAACATCGCAAACCCTTCCCCTTCTCTCTCTTTCTCTCTAAACTGCACAAAATCCTTAATGGCTATGCATACAATTGAGCATGTGTGCGTGTTGCCACAGAAAGAGAAACAAAAGGAGAATTAGCCTCCTGCTCTCCTCCTCGGACCCTGATTTTCTCACCATAGAGAAGAAAATGTCGTTTGAGTTTCAGCATGTTTAAACACAAAGCATTACACAATCACTAGAGAACATAAACCACTTAGGTCCATCCCAGGATTTTGGTTTTTGAGGTTTTTCTTTTCTCATGAACATTTTGAATGACGAAAACGGTATCATGTATCGACAAGAATCGGTCACTGTTGGGGTAATATGTGGTTTTGTCTTGCCATATAAGACCTAAGACCACTTAGAGTCCCTCTCCTATGTTACTAAGAAAACTACACTTAGAGTCTCTCCTATGTTACTGTGGAAACCCCAACTTATTAAGGGTTTCCCTCTTTATTTTGGAAACTAAGTGTTAGACTTCTATATAAGAGGTATCGAGGGTGGTTCCAAGTAATAATTTTTTAAAAGAGGTCTTTGAAGGTTTTTGTTAACAAGGGTGAAGGGCAACTTAATTAGATTACAATAAGGGAGGATAAAAAAGGTGGTGCAGATTTTGGTTCTAACTTGTTGGGTCGAGGTAATCTGCATTATCTTCATATTAGTGTGTTTCTTTTTGCTCTTGAGATCCTTGTAACATTGTATATTTTTCAGTTTCAATAAAGATTTTTCTCATATTCTCTTCATAGATGTAGACGGTTTTGCCGAACCACATAAGATTGGTGTCTTGTATGCTTGATTGCTTTCTTGTTCTTTCATTGCATCGTGTGCTTACACATCTTTTGTGCCCACAGTCAGGATTATACATTTATTGTGACCGTTGAACATTTATTCAAGATTGTGAAAACATTTATTCACTTAAGCTTATATATACCTTGAATTCTTTGTGATTTGTATCCATCTCTTATTCTCTTGTATCTCATTTTTCACTTTTTTTTTAATCAAAAGTTATTCAAAGGTAATTGTGTTGTGGTAAGCAGCCTCCAATGCAAGTTGGGGTCGTGTTTAATGCGAGAAAGTGTAGCTTGGTTGTATCTTAAAAGAAAAGTTGCAGTCTACCCTATTGCATCAAGGATTCATCCTAAAGAAACAACTGTTGCTTTTGAAGAGAGTGCTCACATGGGTCCCTCCAAACAAATTTCTTATGAGATTGAGTATATATTTCAGCAATTTTTTCAATGTAAAATAGAGACTAGTTTGCAAAAAAGTGAGTAGAATCCCGTCTCACCTTACCCCATCTTTACCCAACTATCTCACGGTTCTTTCACCTTCTCTCCTCCCACCCATCATCATTATCTTCTATCTTCCATCTTTTTCAGATTTCACCCACTGTTTTTTTTTTTTCTTCTATTTTTTTGTTCATCTCTTTAACTGTCACGTGTAACCCAGTGAAGTGTAAAAAATAGATGAGAAAGAGAGAGGTTATGGTTTAGGGTTTGCCACCAAGAATGGCAACGGAGCTGCAAGAAAAATTTAGGATCACCAAAGCTGTCAAAAAACGCTGTTGAGGACCAACAGTGAGATGGAGGGCAGCTACGTACAACTGCACACTTTTTTGGTGTGCAATGTGGTTGCACCTGATCCTTACATGTTAGAAACCCACAGGAGGTGTCCTTTGCTGCAAAAGACTAAGTTCGGTGTACTCCCCCGATAGTGATAAGGGCGATCTCAAGACTTTACCAACTGAACACTGACCAATGTACTGTCAGGAGAGAGAGAGAGAGAGAGAGAGAGAGAGAGAGAGAGAGAGAGAGAGAGAGAGAGATCAACATTTTATTTATTTTGCAATTAAAGAACATAGTAGCCGTCATTGACAGTCGACAAAATTATCGAGGAATCATGAGGACCAAGTTTGATAAGGGGTTTGGCATAGTTAGGGGCTCTGTAACAAATATCACGATATTTATGAAAATCTTGCCAAATTGTCTGAAAGTTTTAAACGGCAATTTCTCGTGAGATTTTCAAAATAATTTGAGATTTACGAAAAAAACATAAATACCATGATTTAAACGTGATATTTAGGTTAATCATGAAAATCCGTGTATTTTATTTTTAAATAATTTTTATTAATAAATTTTTTTATAAAAAAGTATTTAAATTATTTTTAAAATTATTTTTTTATTACTGAGATTTTGCCAAAAAAAAGCACAAGTTTTTTTATGAAAAATTTTCAATTTCTCACAAGTTTTTGACAAAAGATATTTTGTCGAAAAAAATGTTTGTCACTATGGTTAGGGGTGTCAACGGGTCCAGACCAAACCCTATAGGGTCTTGGTATGGTGACAAATAAGAAGACCCAATTAATTCGGGTTAATACATGGATCCTTGTATAGTTTGTGAAATTTTATACCAGACTCGTGTCCAACCCAAGTTTCGATTAAGACCCACAAATTTTCAATGTAAAAATGATAAAAAAAATATAATTTTACCGGTTATGGTACGGGTCTGGTTTATGCAGTTCTTATCGAGCCGGGGTATGGTTTTTCTTATAGTAGACCTGATTAGACTCTGGTCAGACCCGATACCATACCCAAAAATCTGGTCCAAGTCTGATTCCACCTGGGTCCATACCAAACCCACCCATTGACACCCGTAGGCGTAGTGGGATGAGGACTAGGCCACTAGGCGGATAGTCTAGGTTCAAATCCCATGGGTGTCACTCCTTGCTCAAGCCGAAACGTGGGGACTACCTGAGGGGCAAAGGGTAAGCCCATGTATAGAGTTTTACGCTGCCAGGATAGCGACCATAAGATCTTAGGGGCAGTTTCTCCATGTAAATATAAAAAAATCCCATCATTTTTTTGCACAAAATGCCTGAGCGGCAACTTTGGCGATAAAACAAAGGGTGGAAATCGTGATTTCTCACGATTCACCCAAGATATATTATGTTTTCCATAAAAAAATCAAGAAAATCATGAAAAATCACATCAAAAATCGATTTTTTAGAGTTATCACCCTAAATTATTGATTGTGCATGCAATCTAGTTGAGATCAAAGGAGCGGTTAAGTGACATAGTCAATCAAATGACAGCATTGCATGGGGCCACAGTTACATAGTGCAGGCCCCACATGAAATGCTGTCCATGTGATTGGCTATAGCACTTAGCCATGTCACATAGCCTCTCCCTGGATCCCAATCTGACACTTTTGCTGGAATGATTCGATTTTGGGTTGTCTATTTGAAAAAATATGATCCCACAAAAAATATTCATTTCTAATTGATTTGTTTTACAAAGCTATTTCTGTTATTTTGGTCACACTTTAGGGTTGCAGAAGCCATTTTTAGTGGCATATGTGAACAACCCTCAACTTTGCAATGTTTTAGGGTTGTAAAACTAGAGACCTTTTCATGCTCTGTTTCCCTATTCACCTTTAACGCAGAGATACTGACAAAGTGTTGCTTACAAAAAGCTTGATGGTTTATAGTATTAATAGAGTTCCCTATTTTAGAAATATATTTACTTTGATGAAGAGTTTATTGTGAAAACATCATACTATTAATGCGATAAAAACAAATATTAAATCATGTATATCTTCCACTTTTTCTTTATTTTCTTATATAATTTCTTTATTTTTAAATATTTTATTTTTGCTGAATTTTCCTGTGATAAAATCACAAAAAAATTTATATCATGGTATTTTCCTTCACCAAGGAAATCCCAAAACCCAATTTTTTTGAAAATAATATAAAATGTTTCTTTGAAACAGAAGTCACAAGATTATGGTACTTGGTAATTCATGGTGTGTAAAACCACCGAGGTGGTATCCCAAGCGAGGTCCTGTGTCAAGCTGAAGGCCCAGGATCGAATCCCTCTGCCACATGGGTGGTTGTTGTTCTGGTAGAGGTCTGCCTAACCACAGCTTGCCTTTCAGAAAGCAAATTTTCATGGTGTATAAACCCTTACAAATGGTGTATGAGGATAACTAATCTGCTCATTCCTGTGTAACACTTAAGTATGTAATAGCTAAAGAACAACATAAATTAATTTGGCTGGTAGATTTGTCATGGTCTGTGGGTTTCTGTTTTTTTTTTCATTAGAACTGAGTAGATGTTATGAGTGAACTCTTTATGTTGTTTCAAAAATTTGATTTCGATTTTATATAATTTGTTGAATTAGGTTATGGATACATAAGATCTATTATAACTATGTAATGATTAATATTGATAGATTATTTGATCTTTCAAATAGTTTCTCTTGTAATTTATTATTTATTTCATGCTTTTCATTGTTAAAATGTGAAGACAATTTTTTTGCCTATTAATTATGATTTTTTGTTATGCCGTTTAATCATGATTTTTTTGACATTCTTTTTTGTCAATTAATCATGATTTGCCTACTATGTTAAAGATGTTGGGAATTACTGGTGGTGGATTTCCGGCGAAGCCCCAATCGGCACCCCTGAGCAACGGTGGCCCCTGCGTAAAAACATAAATAACACAACAACAACGTACCTGATGCCGACATTGGTGGAGCTGTTGTGCTCGTCGGAGATGGTTGCCGAAGTTTCTCTACTCAGCCGGACTGCTGCCCTCCACGAGCCCAGGCTTCCGGATGCAGTCAGTGAGTAGACCTTCTTTTTTACTTCTGGGAAGCATCCGTATCAGGGTCGCTCATTATACCCTGTTTTTATAAGCATAGGGTGGGAACAGTTTGCGTAACTGTTTCCCCTTATCTTAAGCTGATTTATTGGCAGGATCATTCCTTATTGAGGATGTATCCGCATTGTGGATAACGACCACGTTAATCGTGGTGGTTAATCCAACATTCTCCCACTTGATCCGACGATAAATCTTTTTAACCAGAAAACCTTATGAAATAACGTGATGAATAGATTGGCCTTTATAATTAATTCTAAAGGTCTTTAGTTGAATCTCTAATCCTTAGGAGATTGACAACAACCATAATGAGAATAAAAAACTGAAAGTGATCAATTTATTTATATGCATATGTCAAAAAGAGTTTAACAATCTCATCCTCATTACATGTTCGGAATATAATCCCGGTGCTAGCCCTTTAGTAAGAGGATCACCGATCATCTCTTTGGTACCAATATTAACAATATGCACTAAATGATTCTCCGTCCATTCTTTAACAACAAAATACTTCAATTCCATATGCTTACATGACGTAGTACTTTTGTTGTTGTTCGAAAAGGACACCACAACTTCATTATCACAGTAGACCTTCAGTGGCTTCCCAATGGAATCAGTCACCTTTAACTGTGATATGAAGTTCTTTAACCATATAGCCTGCGAAGTAGTCTCGTACAATGCTATGAATTCTGCTTCCATGGTGTGGGCAACAGTAGTCGTCTGCTTCCCACTCCTCCAAGAGATTGCGCCCCCAGCAAGTAAGAAGACGTACCCAGTAGTAGACTTTCTACTATCAAGGCATCCTCCTAAATTCGCATCTGAGTAGCCAATGACCTCGAGGTGATCAACTTTATGATACGTTAACATATAGTCTTTTGTCCCTTGCAAGTACCAGAAGACTTTCTTAGCAGCCTTCCAATGGGGTATACCTGGATTAGACTGAAATCTACCAAGCACCCCTATTGCAAAAGAAATATCTGGTCGAGAACATATCTGCACATACTGCAAGCTGCCAACAACTGATGCATATAGATAAGCACACATATGTGCTTTGTCAATGTCGTTTTGTGGACAATCCTTTAGGCTCAGCTTATCACCTTTTGATATGGGTGTAGAACTAGGAGAACAATTCTCCATCCCATATCGCTATAACACCTTATCTATATAGGATCTCTGGAAGAGGCCTAAAACACCTTTTGCTCTGTCTCAACGGATCTCAATGTCAAGAACATAAGCAACCTCACCCATGTCTTTCATATCAAAATGTGATGCAAGAAACTGTTTTGTCTCTGAAAGCAACTTTATATCGTTGGTTGCAAGTAAAATGTCATCCACATACAACATCAATATAATGAACTTACTCCTACTTTCCTTAAGGTATATACATTGATCAATAATGTTTTCTGTAAACCCGAAATTCATAATGACTTGGGAAAATTTAATATACCACTGTTGGGAGGTCTGTTTAAGTCCATATATTGATTTGTTAAGCTTGCAAACCAAACGATCATTTTCAGAGAAACCAAGAGGTTGTTCCATGTATACCTCTTCATTCAGATCCCCGTTGAGAAACGTTGTTTTCACATCCATCTAATGTAGCTCTAAGTCATAATGAGCTACGAGGGCCAAAATTATCCTCATTGACTCCTTAGTTGAGACAGGGAAAAATGTCTCACTATAGTCAATGCCCTCCATCTGGGTGAATCCTTTAGCAATCAATCTTGCTTTATATCTCTCTATGTTACCTTTGGAGTCCTTCTTGGTCTTAAAGACCCATTTACACCCTACGAGTTTTACTCTTTTAGGTAACGTGACAAGATCTCACACTTGATTTTTAGTCATAGAGTCTAACTCTTCTTTCATGGCTTCTATCCGGTGCGAAGATTGTTTATTTTCAACAACTTCCATAAAAGTCAACGGGTCATCATCCATATCTATGAAATCACCAGACTTCTGAAGGTACACCACATAATCAGGATGTATGGCAGATCTCCTAATCCTTGTGGATCTCCAAACAGGTCGTTCCTCAGGCTCAGATTGAACATGATCATTCTGTTCGTGCTCTTCCGCATTGTCCACAATAGGTTCACTTTGGATTTGTGCATTAACAATCAAATGATCAACCACACCATCATTAGGAATAACAATGTGGTATCTTTCGATGTTTTCCTTAACAGGTGATGAAACTGGATCTTGTTCTTCCTCAAAACCAAGGCTTTGAAGTGCACTTAATCCTACTGAACCATCTTCTAGGAATTTAGCTTTATCCGTTTCAACAATCTGTGGTGAGTGAGATGAACAATAAAACCTATACCCTTTTGATCTTTCTAGATAACCAATGAAATATCCACTGGTTGTTTTTGGATCAAAGGCTTTAATGTGGGGGTTATACAGTTTAGCCTCTGCAGGACATCCCCATATATGCATATAAGACAATGATGGTTTCCTACCTGTCCATAGCTCGTAAGGAGTTTTAGGCACAGATTTCGTAGGAACCTTATTCAAAATATGCACAACAGTCCTTAAGGATTCACCCCACAACTTTATGGGAAGTGTTGAATAATTCAACATGGCCTTGACCATTTCTTTAAGTGTACGATTTCTTCTTCCAGCTACACCATTATGATAAGCACTACCAGACATGGTATATTGAGGCACAATGCCTTCTTCTTTAAGAAATCGCGCTAATGGTCTTTCCCTTTGCCCCATCTTAGTAAACCTACCATAATATTCGCCACTTCTATCAGACCTGACTATCTTAATAACTTTATCAGTTTGTTTCTCTACTTCTTTCTTAAATTCTTTAAACATCTGAAAAACATTAGATTTTTCAAAAATCAAGTAGAGATATATATACCGAGAATAATCATCAATAAAGGTGATGAAATATTTTTCGCCTGTGTAACAGGGGGAAAACGGTCCACATACATCCGTATGGACTATTTCTAATATCTCACTACTGCGTTTGACACCCTCTTTATATGTGTTTGTATGCTTAGCCTTTATGCAATCAACACATGGGTCATTGTCAGTAAAATCTAGAGATTGCAAGATCCCTTCATTTACAAGTCTCTTTATTCTCTTTTCAGAGATATGACCCAACCTTTGATGTCAAAGCATGTAAGATTTATCATTCGTCATGCTACGTTTATTTCCAACCAATGCGTATTCAGAAGTCAAAGACTCCTGAGTTTGGATCTTCACACTCAATCAATATAAACCATCATGAACTGATGCAGAACCAATTTCAATTGAATTTCTGTATATAGATAACTTGGAATTTTCAAACTTAAAACAATATCCAAATTTATCTAACTTTGAAATTGAAATTAAGTTTCTACTATATGATGAAATATAAAAGATATCATGAAGATCTAAAACTACGCTTGTATCCAGAGTAATCATACAGGTTCCAACACCCTTCACATGTGAACGCATCTTGTTTTCTGAATAGATGCTCTTCTTATGCATTGTTGGTTCCCTTCTGCTCAGGAACAACTATAGACAGTTGGAAATATAAACAATAGCACAAGAATCAATCCACCAGCTATTTTCAGGAATATATAATAAATTACATTCATGAGAAACAAATGACAAATTACCTCTCTTTTCCAACCACTTCTTATACTTTATGCAATCTGCCTTTATGTGTTTCTTCTTCTTGCAAAAGAAGCACTTTATGGGAGCAAAGTTGGATTGCTTGTCTTGGGATGACTTATCCTCAGTTGGCTTCTTCCTAGCATTTCTTTTAAATGCATTCTTCCTTGGTCCTACCTTGGACGTATGAGAAGCCATATGTGCACTCTGCACCTTCTCACCTTTCATCCTCTCTTCTTCTTCAACACACTTGGACATGAGTTCATTAAATGTCCATTCATCATTATGTGTGTTGTACGAGATTTTGAAAGGTTCGTATTCCAAGGGTAAGGATGTTAAGACTAAATGCACTAGGAAAGAATCAGAGATGGTGAGCTTCATGTCATTCAACTGATATGCTATGTTCCTCATCTCTAAAATATGTTGGCGAATGTTTCCCCCTCCAGTATATTTCATAGATATGAGTTTTGACATCAGGGTACTGGCTCTAGCCTTGTTTGAACTCACAAACTGTGCCTCAATGGCATTCATGAATTCTCTCACTGTTCTGCATTGTGGGATAACACTACGAATATTTTTAGCTACTTTAGATTGCAAAAGCAACAAGTTAAGCCTATTCAAGTGCTCGCACTTCTCAAAATCAATCTTTTGATCAACAGTGCTCTGATTAGTGAGGGCAGCAGGTTCATCTATCCTTAGGGCCAGATCTAGATCCATATACCCTAATGCAAAAAGAACAATTTCTTTCCAATCACTAAAATTAGATTCATCTACAAAATGCATAAAGCTAGAGCCATCTAAAATCACAGAACTAAAAACTGCATGACAAAAGACACATATCAGGAAGCATTCGTACGAGATTAAAACTTTAATGAAAAAAAGCAAAAGAACAAAGGTTCTTGATGTGCTTCTTTCCAGGCGAGTGAAGGGGGTCATCGAAATCCTACTTTGATAAGAGTTCTGACATGCGGAACCACTTCGCCTACCGACCATATTTGGTAAAACTAAGGTTCTTTTGAAGTTAGACCATCAACACAAAGTACCTTTGGATACACATGTGTGATGTATCTCGACACATTTACCTTATTTTACCCTACTTAAATTCCAAACACAATAAAACTACCTTTGGGTCGTTTATCGTTTCATGAATATAAGTACAACAATAATATTGACTAAAACCATATGATAGTACAACATTTTGACAACATACGTGTATACAATCACTTTGGTGATATGAATACACTAAGTTATCTAACTATCCTTGATGCCAATATTATGTACACATTTATACATGCATAATTACAAATAAATGCATGAGCAATAACCCAAGCCAAACTTAAATGGGTAAAACTTTGGGTCCTCAAACAGAAACCGGCTTGAAAGCACTCTGAACCGGTTTGAAACAGCCTCGAACCGGTCATCCAAGGGTCTGAACCGGTTCTGAACCTTATGAATTGGGTCAAGTATGAACAAAAGTTCATAAAAACCCTATAACCACATGCCAAAATCCAAGTATTTTCTTATATTTAAGAAATTAGGGTCTTAGCATCTCGGAACTGGTGAGAAACTGGAAGGAACCGGTTAAAAATTGCTCTGAACCGGTCCCAGAAGAGGACTGAATCAGTCCTTGATCCGATTCAGGCCAAATAGTGCCTGGACCCTACTGGATTCGGGTTGAAACCCGATTGTAACCGGATCCGGGTCAGACCCGACACAAATCGGATCCGGGTCGAACCCGGTATTAAAACAGATCCGGGTCAGACCCGATATGGACTGGATCTGGGTCGGACCCGATACAAAGCTGGATCCAGGTTAGACCCGACATGGACTGGATCCGGGTCGGACCCAGTAATATCTGAATCTGGGTCGGACCCGGTTGGAGCCGAATCTGGGTCGGACCCGGTAGCTACCAGATCTAGGTCTGACCCGGGGTTTTAACCGAATCCAGGACTGACCCGATTGCTACTAGATTCGGGTCGGACCCGGTACATACCAGATCCGAGTCTGACCTGGCATAACCTGGATCCGAAAACGGATCCCGATATAAAACGTGAAACACGAAATAGGGTTTTTAAAACCCTATTTCACAGTTTCACTCACCACTCTGTAGAGGGCGATGGCCGCCGCCGCCTGCCGGCGACCAACGCCGCTGCTTGCCGGCGACCAACGCCGCTGCCTGCCGGCGATCAACCCCGCTGCCTGTCGGCGATCAACCCCAGCGACCTATGCCGCCTGCCTGCCGACGACCAATGCCGCCACTTGATGGCGTCTCTCCTCCGGCGAAAGCCTATCCATCCGTCGACGAAAACGGGAAACCGCAGAAGCCTTTTCAAAAATCTGGCAACTCAATATAGTCGTCGGTGACGGTTCCAGCAGCCTTTTAATGGCGGATGAAGAAGGGAAACGCCGACGGTGTCCTCGCCGACAGAAAACCCCCAAAAAAAGAGGTAACAATTTTTTTTTATATGCCTGTCTGTCGCCCAATGGCGACAGTCGCCGGCTTTCGGCGACCAGCAGCAGTGTCACCCCACGGTGACTACTTTGTTGGACGACCAAAGGCACACCCCGCAGCGGAAACAGGGTGTGGGCCCATAACCCATTGTTGGGGGTTATCCTGTTTCGGTGGTGGATTTCCGACGAAGCTCCAATCGGCACCACTGAGCAGCAGTGGCCCCTGCGTAAAAACAGAAATAACACAGCAGCAGCGTACCTGATGCCGCCATTGGTGGAGCTGCTGTGCTCATCGAAGATGGTGGCCGGAGTTTCTCTGCTCAGCCGGACTGCTGCCCTCCACGAGCCCAGGCTTCTAGATGCAGTCAGTGAGTAGACCTTCTTTTTCACTTCTGGGAAGTATCCGTATCAGGGTTGCTTATGATATCCTATTTTTATAAGCATAGGGTGAGAACAGTTTGCGTAACCGTTCCCCCTTATTTTAAGCTGATTTATCGGCAGGATCATCCCTTATCGAGGATGTATCCACATTGTGGATAACCACCACGTTAATCGTGGTGGTTAATCCAACAAAAGAATGTCAGTTTTGTAGCTCATCAATTTTTTTTAGCTACTGTTAAACACAAATAAGTATAATTTTAAAAACTAAAAGTAGTACAAACTGTCATTTGGGAAAATTCTTAAAAAAGCAGGCATTTATCTTAATTATCTGGAAACAAGGTACCTAAAAGTAAATTCACCACACATTGCAGAGTAAATGGGTCGGGTTTGACCCGGACCTGACCCTTACCAAACCCAATAGGGTTAGGGTTTGGTGATAAAAAAAGGTCCAATTAGAATTTAGGTCAGATTCAAAGGGTCCGATTAATATATGAAGCCAGGTATGGTTTGTGAAATTTCATACCAGACCCAAGCTTGACCTGAGTTCCGTCAAAGATCCGTAATTTTTCAATGTAAAAAAGATAAAAAATATTATTTTATCATGTATGGTTCGGGTCTGGTTCATGTACCAAAATCTCAAATCACATCTAGGTTTGGTCCCACCTGAGTTCGAGCCAAACCCGACCCATTGACACCCCTAAGAGTAAAAGTGATACCAGCAGTCATCTGAGCAATTTCTTGAAAACCATTCTTTTATCTAAATACCTCAAAACATAGATTGCTAAATATAAATACACCTTACATTAGAGGCCTATAAGTAAATTACCCTATATTCAGTAATCAATTCATAAAGACCAACTAGGATGGAGTCGATATAAAATTCCTCTTCTGCAGAGTCAAAAGAAAAAAGTTAAAAAAAAAAGAGAGCCTGGTTTTATGCTAAGAATATTGCTGATATTTTAAAAATATAATAAAATTATCATATTTGTGAAGGCTAATATAATACTAATTAGCCATGACCTTTCTTTTTTTTATGAAACTAATCATAACAACGTGAGATTGCAATCTATTTTTCCTGTTTAATTTCGCTACATAGGCGGGTTTTTATAAAGCTTCAAAAATCAATGATCTATATTAAGTGATATTTTGTGTGATTATGAAAATATATTTTTCATTGGAAAAACATGATTCAAGAGCAGATCCTTAGCACTTTCAACATGTTGGTCCAATCAGATCAAAACAATTTGAATCTATGATTTTTAGAGGCAACATAACGTCATGGTGCCTTTACCAAATGTTATCCCCTGAAAATATGATAATTAAGAATATCATCTGCCTTGAAAACATCACCTTTTATCATGATACTAATGCAATAAAATTATTTTTAATATTTTATGTTATTTATACTTTGTTTGTAATATAAACTTTTATATATGCAGATATTTTCTTGCATTTCCCAAGAAAAATCAAACACTCAAAAGATGGAGGTTTTCTTGCACCATGATTTTCCCTAGAATGAGATTTGTGACATTGGCTTTAGGGGTGTCAATGGGTCGGGTTTGGTTCGGAATAAGGTGAAACCAGACCTGGCCCTAATTATCAGGTATGGTATCGGTCCGGACTCAGGTGTAATTGAATCTACCATAAGAGAAACCATTAGAACCCGATAAGAACTACATGAACCAGACTCATGCCACACTCGGTAAAATAATATTTTTTTCATCATTTTTACATTGAAAAATTATGGGTCGTAATCGAAACTCGGGTCGTGCCTGAGTCTGGTGTAAAATTTCACAAACTACATCCAAATCCATGTATTAATCAGGCCTTCAAATCCGGACCCGGGTCTTCTTATTTATGTATTAATAGGGTTTGGTTCGGGTAAACCCGACACCCCTCATTGGCCTGGATGAGGTATATTCAGTTCAGTTTAGGCATGATCTGGATAAACTGACAATTTTTACACCCAAAACTTGTTTAAAACAAAAAAAAAAAAAAACCGCGTGTGCATCCGAGCGCCTGCAGTTCTCATTTATTTATGAATTTGGAAAGCAATTACACTGATACCTGCCCCAAGGGGGGTTGGCGTAGTGGGGTGGGGCTTTGGCTGCTAGATGGACAGTCAAGGTTCGATTCACATGTCCGTCCCCCCCCCCCCTTTTTTTTTGGCAATACAAAAGAAAACATATTCTCATCAATATCATCATTAAACCTATTCATGCACTTATGGTCATTGATGATACTGCTTCATTCCCAACTCATTTAGTTTAGCTTTTCACTGCCTCTAAAATCAGGGGCAATTTAATTGATGTTTTAAAATTAAGGCCATAGTTACCAGGAAGCCAAATAGCTACATGAATTGATGCATGAAGAAGTTGAGAAGCAAGTATTAAAAAGTAGTATAAAAAGTGAAACAAGATTGATATTTTCTTTGAAAAAAAAAAGTGAAACAAGATTGGTTTTGGAAGCAATTGTAGAACTGCATGAGAAGCGAAAAAGGAAACACGATGGAAACTAAGGGAAAGCGAGGGGGGAAGCGCATGGTTAAAGAAAGAAAGAAAAAAATAACAGCATGACAAACACAAAAAAGAAGAGTGAAATGAGGGAGAAACGAAGAAGTGAGGGAAAAGTGAAGGAAAAACAAATAGGAAATGAAAAGAATGTCAAGTGATTTGAGAAGCGTGCTTCTCTCAAATGAGAAGCAAATTTCTCCCACTCCTCCTTTCCAGGGAAGTGCTTCATGGTAACTATGATTTAGATGCAGGCACCTAATGTATGACAAATTAATATTTATCTGTTTCTATTTTCAAATACATAGGATAAACACCCAACCTTTCAAGAAGTTGGTCAGATGATCAGCTCAATTGCTCTTTAGGAAAAATTGTTAAATATATACCTCCCAAACGTTTTGGCTTAATTCATGCACACACCAAACTTTTCAGAGTTTGCAAATGCCCACCAAAGTTTTTACCTGGGTTAATCAAATGACCCCAATTTAATTACCTCTAATTATTTCGGTTATAATTTTTTTTTAAAATAACCATGCTACCCATATGTCTTGGCATATGAAAAAGCCTAGTTTTTAGGAAACTTCATTTTTCTTAAGAAACTTCTTTTCTTTTCACTTATCACAAGTCACAGGTCTCTCTCTCTCTCTCTTTCTCTCTCCTACTTACTGAAGTCGACTCTCTCTCTCTCTCACTCACTCTTTTGAAGAACCAAACCGATACAGTTGCGCTTAGAGCTCACATAATCACCATCATGGCAATAGCTAATTGATCTTGATTCTTGAAATAGTAAAACTTTTGTCAAGTATAACCATATTGGCTTTTGGGTCAAATGAAAATACATTTATTTTCGGTTCAAATATTTATCAGGTCAGCTATTGAGAAACCAAACAAATCTAGTTGCACTTAAAGCTCACATAATTACCATCATGGCAATAACTAATTGATTTTGATTCTTGACATAGTAAAACTTTTATCAACTATAACCCGATTGACTTTTGGGCTAATAAAAATGCATTTAGTTTCAGTTCAGATATTTATCAGGTCAGCTATTGAAGACCCAGTTATGCTATTAGTGGGTTGAGTTATGGGTTGATTAGCTTATTGTAATTTAAGTTTTATATAATTTGTTTTTAAATAATCAACAATGAGTTTTATGGTATAGTGGTTAGTGTCTTGTTTCTTATTGGCGAGGTCAAGTGTCAAAATATTCAACTGATTACTTTGTTCATACTTCTACAATAAGGAAACACTAGTAATTTTATTTCATCAGTTATAGGGGTAAAATGATAACTTCAAAACATGAGCTAGGTTATAAATCCAAGATCAATCTTCCGTTTATTAAAAAAAAATAAACATTGCACCTGTGCGATTTTCTTAAAAAAATAACTACACATAAATATACAATAAATTAGGGGCCTATAAATAAATAACCTTATAATCATTAAATAATTCACAAAGACCAACTTGGATTGCATGGCCAGCACTAGACTGGAATGCTTATAAATCAACATCTGCATTGAATATAAAATTCCTCATCTGCAACAAAAAGAAAAAAGAGAATAAAAAAAAAGCTCTGAACTCATTTTAGTGAGTTAATACTTGGCTCTGACGATGTTGTAAAGGGTCAACAGGTCTTAATTGAGTCCCAATTATGTAAAAGATGTGTCATGCAAGTACAAATTTCGATACATGTAAATTTTTTTTATGAGATCAATCAAGAGGTGGGCCCACGTGCTTCTTGCAGGCAAGATCAACCTATAACTTTTTTACCTTAAAATGATTGGCGCCCCTTGCATGGCATGTCGCAAGGCTGCTCATCAAGGGCATGTTTGGTATCCTATGAAACGTAACCAAGTTCATGAAACCCTATTTTTTTTTTTTGCTGGGCCAAAAGAAACCCCCAATTTTAAATACAACTCATGTCGTGTCGTGTCATGTCGATAGAGGTAGATAGAGCTTGACGTATAGTAATGTGCTAGTTCCACCATTTATTTTCTAGACTATCTTAGACTTTTTAAAAAATATATTTGCATGCACTTTTTTACTTAATCTGAAATATAGATACGAGTTATGCTTTATTTACTAGAAAACATGCATTAGATTAAATATTTTTTTAACGTTTTGATGTATTTTTAGCTCAATTAAAAGATCAATGATTCAAAAATTTAATTAATTAAAACTATTTTTTATTAAATTAATTTTATTTAAAATATATTTTTTACTAAATTAATAATAATAAACACATATACAGGTTAAAATTAAGATAAAACACATGCAAATGAGTTTTTTTTAAAAAGGTATGGGATGGTATATCTTACATAAATCGTATACCACCACCTTCCTTTATATATATATATATATATATATATATATATATATATATATATATATATAGAGAGAGAGAGAGGTGGCAGAAGCACATGATTGTACTTGTATCGACAGATGTGCATGTGCCCGAAACATATTCATGAATCTCTATAAATGTCTTTTTTTGGGTATTGATGCAATAATTATAGGGACGTACACTGCAATATTAAAACGTCCATCTAAAATTGTGTACGGAATGGGTTTATGATGCGTTGCTCTCTCCCTGCAACTCCCATGTGCCGTGTGGTCCTTCTTCATTTTTTTTTTCTTTCTATACGTATATATACAGTGAGTGGTAGCAACATGATCACTTTTGAATATGACCAAAATGAATTTAGGCCAGATGGATGATCAGTGAAAGGGTTTTAGCGCTAAGACTTTTAGCGACGATCATGCAGCCGCCACCACTTTTCATATATATATATATATAACAAACAACAACAACTACGCCTTCATCCCATTGGGGTCGGCGATATCTATATATATATATATATATAACCAACTCTTATACGGGAAATGTGATACCCTCTCGTACCCGTAAACACTAGATTTGAAGGACCTTATGATAAACTTATTACGATGATAATTATATGAATTTCTATCTTATGTGATATTATGAAATCCTTCATGCTGTGGATTAGGTGAGAAGGAAATCTAGTGGTACTATGAATTCTAAAAGTAATTCGAAGATTCAGTGGCATCAAAAGATAACATTCACTGCTGGGAATCTGTAACTTCCTGTGGACTAGTTTCAAATATCAAATTGGATTCATGATGATGATGAGGGAGACTGTTGACATGGGGTAAGGAGAGATGCGTGTAGGATTTCATGAACATGAGGGTACGAGAGTGGCTAGCTCTGCTAAACGAACTGAGCAGCTCGTGACTCAGCTCAGTTTGGCTCATCTAGAACTCATTTATGATCAGTTTGTATAGCTGGCGAGCTAAGCCATGAGTAATTTGTTTAGCTTAAACTAGTCGAGCCTAAACATAAGGTGTTGACTTGGCTCCGTTCAAGTAAGCTCATATAGATATAACATATATATATTTTTATGTATAATATATATTTTAAAGAGAATATATAAAAATAGAGAATGCATTATATATATATATACATATATATATAGAGAGAGAGAGATGGGTAGGTGCCAGGACACTTTTTTGGCCTATCGCGTGCCTACCGAGCTTGGATAGGGGTTTTCAGATTGTTTTTCAAAAATCTGGCCCTAAAGATGTGTTCTACATGATCGATTTGCTAGAAAATCACACTTGGATCATGTTTTTTGTTTTTGAGAAAAAGATGATTTTTTAAGCAATGAATATTTTTAAAAATTGTAAACCACTGATTTTTCAATCCTATTAAAGCCTTATTTGGTGTTTGGATCGGACTATCCAAAAGTGGATTCCCACAAAATCAAGCATATAGATCACATCTCTATAGTCAAATTTTAGAAAGAAACAAAAACAGTCTTTTCAAATTTCGGTAGGCACGTAGTAGGCACAAAAAGCATTAGGCACCCACTTATTACTCTCTCTCTCTCTCTCTCTCTCTCTCTATATATATATATATATATATATATATATATATAGAGAGAGAGAGAGAGAATTTTTTACACCAGCAAACTCGACTCATTCAGGGATGAGCTGAGCTCGAACAAACTAAATATAAACACAAGCCAAGTCAGGAGCTCAATCCACTAGTAAACAAGCCAAGCCTGAACAGGCCCTGTTCAGTTTGTTCGGCTTGTTTACCATTAAGAGAGGGTGAACAAATGAATCCAACAACGCTATCCGTCGATTCCCTAGTGATGATAAAGGTTTTGTTTTCTACCTAAACATCAACTAATCTTTCACCATCAGCACAACAAAATTATAGGTAAGTGGATGGCCAAGATTTTGATTGTTTTTTTCCCTATGTATTATGAGTGCAGATCTGCCCTTTGTTGACAAGTGATTTTTTTTTTCAATTCCCAAGGAGAGAAATGGGAAATTCCTCTTACAATGTGTTTGGATGGCACCAAAATCCTAACTTTCTAAGAATTTTAACAGGATCACCTCAATGATCATTGCTCAAAAGCATGTACAGGTTTCTAATTTTTCGCTAGCAACGCGTGCTGGTCATTTGGACAGTATATATGCTATTATATTATCTGGTCTCACTGAAAAAAAGAAATAAAATAACTTATTACACCTGTCATGAAACATAGTGCAAGATAAACAATCCACAATTGGATGATCCACAATAAAAATACAAAGACAAATACAAGTTTTGGCATCGTTGTAGATAATAATATTTGATGATGACCAAGAAAAGGAAAACATATTGTACATAGTAATTTTTTTATTTGGTTTTCAACAATGAGAAGAAAAATATTGATTAGTGGTAAAGAAAAGCTTCTATAAAGTTGAGATGATCAAATATTTATTGGTAATTATTAACATATGAATACATATATACCCACACGGGCACATGAATGCCCCTATGTGCATACAACAGAAACATGATTCAATTGATTTATGCTAAGTTAATTATTAGATTACTGTGTTTTAATTTCTATTAGTTTATCTATGACATCATGAAGATATCACCATCGGGTTGAATGAAATAGCTGCATGGTTAAACCATACTATCATAACCCTTTCGGGTTCGAACTTCAAGAGGTTTATCACCTTCTCTCTCTCTCTCTCTCTCTCTCTCTCTCTCTCTCTCTCTCTCTCTCTCTCTCTATATATATATATATATATATATATATATATATATATATATATATATATATATATATAAAGCGAGAGAGAGAGAGAGAGAGGATAGGTCAAAATCGTTATTTATTGGGATTATAAAATGAATGAGACTAAGTGTAGGGAAGGGGACCTCTTTTGCATCGAATCCTCCAAATGACAGAACAAGTTTTAAGAGGTTGGTCGGAAACGATGATGTGAACCACCTTTCATGAAGCAGACATAGCACATGAAAAAGTAATATGGATCATCTAGATCGGACAGTCCATGTGGAAGATGTTGAAAAAAAAGTTTCAAAATAGACTATTTTGTATGATGAGAATGTACATATCACTTGCTCTTTATAAAGATTTGGTTCATTTATTGTTTTTCACCAAAACACCTTTGAAAATATATTAGTCCCATATATCTAAGATGCCAAAAATTCTTTGGGTTTAAATAGTCTTTTCTCTAATTTTAAATATCTTGAAAACCCTTGTACATGAAGAGACATGCCAAATGTGTGTGTAAAGGCATTTGAGGTGCAACGTGACACTTTGATGGCACACTTTGCACTTTGTAGTAGCACGAGGCGCATTCACAAGCACCTAGGTCTATTTTGATAAAATCATGCCCACCATAGCTATTTTGATCGAGCCAACTTTGACTTTTAGTTTCTCGCATTAATTTGACCCGTGATAACATTTAAATGGTGTTTATGTGGCTTTGTGATTATTGGATAATTTTGGTGGTACTTGATTGTTGGTCAAAGGGGGGTGGCAGTTAAAGGTCATTTTTATCTATTTTTTTATAATGTTGAATTTATGGCTGTTTAATCTTATTTATCACCCAATAACATTGTTAGCCTTCTTAAATTTACAAACCCTTTCATTTTTTACAAAAAACCCTTTTTTTGGTTTTAAAATTTTGGGGATCCACATACCTCCAAAAATGCATTAGAATCAAGAAAATAGTTAGATTTGTTGTTGTTTTCTGTCAACAAGTTCTTGCTTTTTGGATCATATCACATAGCCATTAGAAAATTGAGATCCTGATAAAAAGCTTCTTTGTTTTGAGTTAGAACCGAAAACCCTTCTAGGGTCACCATTTTTGGGATCCAAAATTGAGGCAGATTTCTAGTCTGCAGTTAGTAGTCACCATACAACTTGTTTTCTGGAAGTTGTATCTCTCCAACCGTACATCAAAATAGGGTGATCTTGGTGTCACTAGAAAGCTAAGTTCCTATTCTTTCTTTCCTCTTTTTACTATATTTTTCTTGATTTTTAGTTCTGGTGGCTGAAAAATAGATTAGATCGGTTAGAATCGGTACCTGAGTACCTGTTTTTTCCCATCATAGGTTCATTCTCGGGGTTGTATCTCAGCATCCGTCTGTCATTTTTTAGCAATCTTGTCATCATTGGAAAGCTCAGAGTCTTCTTTTTCTGTTATTTCAGGTTTCTTTCCAATAATTTCATTTTATGTACCCAAAATCAGTATAAAAAATAAAAAACTGATTCTAGACTGTAGAATTTTTTTAGCAACTCCCTAGCTTTGGGGTTAAATCTTGCTTTCGAGTATCATAATCTTATTGTTCCACCACCCCTAAGACTTTGATTACTCTAATATTACTATTTGGGTGCTCTTGTGTTGCGTTTGGACCTAAAAAAAATTTAGGTAAGGGTTTCTTTTGGATCTAGTTCTCGATCCCACGATCCATACTTATAAATTGGATCTTGTGAGAAAGTCGTTTCCCGTGAAAATGGATTTTAGTTTTTCAAAACTCTTTAATTAAAAAAAATGAGTATACTTTTTTACTTTTCTAGGTAGAAACCGTAGTTAGAATTAGGTATTTTCTTACTCATTTTAGATTAGGAAATTTAACTAGAAATCCTTGTTGGAGAAAATCCTGTCATGTAGAATTTCTAAAAAAATATCAAAACCTCCAACAAGTTAGTCTTTCAGTTTGTGCAGGACCTTGCTTGCATCATCTTTTTTTCCTCTTGATTTATCCTTTTCTTAGGACTTTTATTATAGAGCCTCATTTTTTTATTGAATTTTAAAAAAACCCCATCTTGTCCTATATTTTGGATCATTTGATCCCCCCACCCATACCAAAAGTCATCAACTTGAGCATATAAGTAATGGTCCAAGGAGGCTGAGTGCTTGCTCGCACATACCAGCAGACATAGCTCGAGTATATAACAAAAGGTCCAATAGGAGTATCCCTATACCCAGTAGAACCTTGTAGAGTGGCCTCACAAATTCCTAGAGTATACAAGGAGATCCAAAGAAACTTATTTTTCAAAAAATTGATATGTGTGTTGTGTGTCTTATTTGGAATCTTGCTTTGTGGATAGAACCTAGATCAATGGTTATGAAGAAAGATTCTCACATGAAACCTCCTAAACTAGTCAAACCAGGGGCAAGGTTTTGAGAACCCTATCTCAAACTTACAATCTTAGTCAATAGCTCAGAACCCACCTAGGCATCTTGGTAAGAAGGCCAGAGGCACCAAGGAATTGTGAAGCTTATTAGGGAAAATTTATAACTTAGGAGTGATGGTGACAATCCCACCTAGAGTGGATCCTTTTAAACAATCTGATGAGGAAGAAATTGATCCAGAGGGTGAGGAATATGAGGCCCAATATATCCATGAGGTGTTAGACAAAGAAAAAGTAGTAGTCCAAGAAGTCCCAATCGAGTTAATTATTGAAGAATTGGAATGTTCCAATGAGGACCTGAAGTTAATGATGAAAGAAATCTAGTAGAAATTTATGGAAAATGTGGATAAACTGTAAAACTTCAAGCAAGTACAAAAGCAAAAAAGTCAAAGTGTCCTTATCAAGTAAATCGATCTAGACAAAGGAAAAGGAGTAGTCTAAGAAGTCCCAATCGAGTTTACTCTTGAAGAATTGGAATGTTTCAATGCTGCCTTGAAGTTAATGATGAAAGAAAATTAACAAAAAATAATAAAAAATAAGGATAAACTATGAAACTTCAAGCAAGTGAAAAGGCAAAGAAGTCATAGTGTCCTTGTTAAGTAAATCTAAATAGCCCGACATTCAGAGGTCATAGTTCATACGGTCAAAATCCAAAATCCTCCACCAAATAAATATGAAGATTGGGTTTATAGTTTGAAAGAGGAGATAAGAAATATGAGCCATCAGTTACAAATTGTCAAGGGTAAAAGAAGACCCTACGAGATCCATGACTTTATTTTGGGTAAGATTAATGAGCCTCTGGGAACCACCCCATGAAAGTTTGTTAAGTTCAACGAGATAGAGAACCCAAAGACTCACATGACTTTATTCTTAGATGTTTGTGGAGATTGCCTAAAAAATGACTGAGTCTTGAATTGATGGTTCTCTAGAAGCTTGGAAGGAGAGGCCATGTCTTGGCTCTTTATTCCTGACATCCAACACATCAAAAAATTCTAAACCCTTATTAATGTATTCATGAAAAAGGTTTTAGTAGAAGATAGATGTTTTGTCCATTGTCAGTCAGCTTTATCACATCAGACAAAAGAACGATGAAAGTGCTTAGGAACTCATTAATAGTGGAGGTTTGTATACCATCAGATGAATGATCCAATACGTGAATCTCATACGCTCACCATAATCTTGAACAATTTCAATCAACCTCTCAAGGGCCTCCAAGCTACTCAGAGATGTGAGACCTTCATGGATCTAACTGATACCACTGCTTGGATGAAATAAAAACTTAAAAGAGACATGTATAATAGGATTCTAGCTAATACTTGATCTAAAAATGATAGGTCCAATAAGGAAGAATCACCTAAGAGCTAGGTTAGTGTGGCTACTTCTCAGAGAGCAAAAGGTAAGTTTTTCTAAAACCAACTCTGAATCTCTCAAGCAAAACCAAGGGCAAATCTAAAATCATAGACGGCCTAAAGACAGAGAGTTCACCGAGATTTAGCAAACTCAATCTCAAGTGTTAGATATTTTGCTATAAAATGAGGATTTTGAATTGCCTAAAGTGTTAAATCTTCATCAAATGAAAAGAAAGCGTCCAACAAAGTATTGTAGATATCATCAAGTATTGGGTTATGATGCTAAAAAGTGCATTCCCCTTAGGCACATAATTCAAGACTACATTGTCAAATGTGAGCTGGTGTTAGAAAATGAGGAAGATCATAATGAACTGAGTTGCATTCAGAATAAGAAAGTCCACATGATTGGTAAAGCCAAACCAATATTGAAAAATTTTGTCACAATTCTCAGAGTTTACATTGACTTTGCTGATAAAAAAAGAGTCTTACAGTGTTCTGAATCGCTATAGTTAGCTCACACTCAATATGAGATTCAAGTCAAGGAGAAAGAAGAGAATTCTTCTAACCAAGTACCAAAAAAATATATTATGCCTGAGTCATCTACTGAGGCTGTCATTATAAAGGAGAAAGAGGAAGGCCCTACGAAGGCTCCTAAAAAATAAAGTCCTATCAAGGCTCTAAAAGAGGATGATTCTGCCAAGACTTTAGAAAAAGAAGGTTCAATTATACTTGAGTCAACCCTTGGCACTCCTATTTTGGAGGAAAAAGAGGTGTCTAAGAATCTCATTAAAGAGGAAGATTTTGGCTTATTTAATTTGGCAGATGCAGATGATTATGCCCAAATACACTATCAAAATTATATTATGGAGAATTCAAAATTGAAATTCCTCATGTGTCTTTTAAGAAAGAAAAAAGTTCTACTGATAAGATTTCTCAAGACAACTCAAAATTTGCTAAAGAAAGATGCAACCTCATCATATCCATGCTCATGTTATTCCTTAATTTTGTGATCTTAGCTTGAACCATGGGTAGTATGAAGGGAAAACCAATATAATATTTTCACAAGTTCAATTTTAGTTTATGCCTCTGATGTTGAAAATAATGGAGTCGCCTATAATTTGCATTATACATAACAAATTCATGATGAGACATGAGAGCCAAAAGGTCCATAGATATTTTCAATAACGTGGAAGATCAACATCATCTACCATTTTCCAAAGACACATCTAGGGGCAATAATTAAGCAAAATTCCAAATCTCAACCTTTTGAAAAATCAATGTCGAAAAGGAGGAGGACAAAATTAGAACATGGGTCACATTATACCTCAAGAGAAAGATATCATAGACCAATCCTCATAATATCTGAAGTCCTTCATTGGGACAAATTCAAAGCTCATTATGTTCTCCACATTGGGTCAGAGAGTCACAAAAGGTAAAATTGCACCATTTGGACCAGGTTTGCTTTCAACCTCTTGCAGTCCAAGGTCATACATCTATCATTCTCACATCTTTTGAGAATGTGAGTGATTTGTTTTGATCATCTTTTATAAAGTCATTTGAAAAATCTCAAAAAATTCTGAAAATCCAAAATATCAAAAAATAAAAAATTTCAAAAATAGGTTTTCCTTTTTTGAATTTTTTTTTGTCATTTGAATGGATTTTGCCAAGAAGTAGTATTTATGAGAAATTCACATGCACTTTATCCCACTCCTTGCATTGTTAGCAATAATCAAATTATTTCCATTTAAATGTTCTTAACAACCCAAATCAATGCAAGAATTTGAAAGTCAAAGTTGGCTTGATGAAAATAGTCAATGTGGGCTGGCTTCAGTCAAAACATACCTAGGTACCTTTGAGTGTGACTTGCGCTTTTGCGAGCCAAGTGAAAAGTGTGCTATCAAAGTGCCACATTGCACCTCAAATGCCCTTGTGCCCACACACATGCATGTGCTTGGCCAGCGTATTCATTCTTGCACATCACCTTAAAACACAAGGGTTTTCAAAGTATTTAAAATTAGAGAAAAGACTATTTAAGACCCTAAAAATTCCTCTCCTTAGATGCATTAAATGTTTTCAAAGGTGTTTTCACTACAAGGAAAATGTTAATTAGCGACGAAAATTTGCAACAAATTTTTTCCGTCGCAAATTTGTGACAGATTAGCTAGAGAAAACTTTCTTCATGAATTCGTCGCTAAGTAGCGACGGATTAGCGATGAAAGTTTTCTCTAGCTAATCTGTCGATAATTAGCGACGGATTAACGACAACAATTGTTTCGTCGCTAATTCTCAATACAAGAAAAACATTTTAGCGATGGATTTAGCGAGGGAATTTTTCCGTCGCTAATCTGTCGCTAATTAGCGACAAAAAAATTCCCTCGCTAATTTTTTATTTAAACCAAGCGTGAAATTTTCCCTCTCTCCCCGTTCAAAATTTAAATCGATCGCGCTCGATTTAAACCGACTTCTTCGGAGGACGGCGACGTCAGAGAGCGCGTTGGAGAGCATGTACATGAGAGTGGATGACAACAACGCCGAAGGATGGTCGACGATTGCTGGACGACGTTGGCGTCGGTTCACGGAGGACGACGACGCTGGTTCATGGAAGATGAGGGCGACGCCGGTTCACAGAAGATGACTGCGCCGGTTCATGGAGGACGGCGACGCCGGAGGATGGTCGACGATCGCTGGAGGACGTCGACGCTGGTTCATGGAGGATGACGACGCCGGTTCACGGAGGACGGAGACGCTGGTTTATTGAGGATGATGGTGACGCCGGTTCACGGAAGATGACGACGCCGGTTTATGGAGGACGACGACGCCGGAGAGCATCAGTTCACAGAGGACAATTCACGGAGGACGACGATGCCGGTTCATGAAGGACGGCGATGCCAGAGAGCACTGATTCATGGAGGACGATACAAGTCCGGCGACGAGGCAGAACGATCATTCTATGCAATGCCTGTCGGGTGCGGTATAAGTCCGGCTTATTGCTGCCAGAATACCGACCAACAAGGATCATTTTTTTTATTTTATTTTTAAATTTAGCGATGGATAATGTTCATCGCTAATCTGTCGCAAATTAGCGACAGAATTAACGACAAATAAGTTTTTCTGCTAATTAGCGAGCAAAAATTCGCGATGGCCTCTATCCATCGCTAATCTGTCGCTAAACAGTTTATCGATGGCTTAGCGACGGATTAACGATGGATATAAGCCGTCGCTAATCCACGATTTTCTTGTAGTGTTTGGTAGGAAACAATAAATAAACCAAATCTTTATAAAGAGCATGTGATAAGTACATTCTCATAATAGAAAATAGTCTATTTTGAAACTTTTTTTTAACAATCCCCCACTAGTTTAAAAATATTGTTTGACTTGTCTAGAAAACTTATGCATTAGTGAGAGTATCTTTTAGACTCGAACTTTGCTTAGTGAAAAAAAAATCTAAATTAACCAAGGTTCTAAGTAGAATTGCCTTAAACTTAGCCCTTTATATTGTTAACCATTTTTTTGTCACACATGTTTTCAAAATTCGATTATGTGGATTTCAAGTTAACACATTTAGAGCCTTGTGATTGCCTAGATTCATGAGTGTTCTAAAGACATAAATTCTCATAAGAAGGAGCTCACACTACTACACTCACATGGGTGAGTTTATGTATGTATTCTGTAATATACACGCTAGCCTTAAGGCCTATAAACTCATTAAGAGCTATTAGCTCAACCCTTACATTTGTTATAGCTTATGAACATACATCGAGAATGGATTCACATAAATGTGTTCAATATTTATCATTCATCAATTTGTTTTTCATTGAATATCGGCATGTAGAACCTCTAACACATTAGGTTGGGTATCCTTGGACAATGACTTAATTAGCTTAATTCTCATTTCTCTTGATATTTTAATAATGACATCTCTTGAAAGGTCTTTCGTTAGTGAGGTTTACGAAATTTTGACATGACCTCACGAATTTTAAAAATATTACATTGTCATCAATTATTTGTCTGATAAAATTGTATCTTAGACTAATATGTCTAGACTTTTCATTATATTTCAGTTTGTCTTCTTTACATATAACTGAATGACTATCACAAAACATGAAAATAGTAGGTATAGGCTCCTTACCTAGTAGGATATCCACTAGCATGTTTTTAAGCCACTTAGCTTTTGTATAAGCAAATGCCAAAACAATAAATTCAGATTCCATTATAGAATGAGTTATACATGTCTGTTTCTTAGACCCCCTTTTAACTGATCCTCCACCAAGGGTGAAAACCTAACAACTAATTGATTTGAAATCTTCAAATTTAGTGTTCTAACTTGCATTACTATACCCTTCAACTATATAGTGGATCCCATAGTCTAAAGTATGCTTAAGATATCTAAGAATCATGTACATAATATTCCAATATTAATGTTCAGGATTATTAGTAAAACTATATGCCTTACTAATTGCATAGGCTATATTAGGCCTTAAGCAGTTCATAGCATACATAAAACTACCTACCACACTAGCATATTTTAATTGTTTGACACTTATATTGTCATTAGAAACTAATTTCATGTTTGGATCATATGGTGTGCATCCAGGTGAGCAATCAAAATATTCATATTTAAAAAAAAATCTCAATAGAATGTGACTGACTCAATGCAATTCCATTGCTATTTCTCATGATTTTGATTACTAAATAACATTTATAGCAATCAAAAACTTTTTTGTTTAGTTTACACATTCAATATTAGAATCCAAAATAAGTATATTGTCTATATATAAACAAATTATAATAACTAAATTTGAATCTGTTTTATTGTAAACACACTTATCAACATAATGAATTTTGAAACCATGATTAACTAGAGAACTATATATAAACTTTTGCATGTCATTGCTTAGGGGGCTACTTTAATCTATACAATGATTTCTTAAGTTTGATAACTTTGCTCTCTTTCCCCTGCACCATAAAACCTCCAGGCTTCTCCACATGTATCTCTTCATCTAACTCTCAATTCAAAATGGTCATGTTCATGTCCAATTGATAGATTTTAAGCTTATATATGGTACCTATAACAATCAAAATTCTAATAGTCACTATTCTTGTCACAAGAGAAAATATATCAAAATAATCAATACCCTTTTGTTTAAATCTTTTTGCAACCAAATGAACTTTGATTTTTTCAATCGTACCATTTGCTTTCAACTTTCTTTTGAAAATCCATTTGTAACCAATAGTTTTGAAACTGAAAGGTAAATCCACTAATTTTTAAACATTATTAAACATAATTGAATCCATTTCATTATTTACACTCTACAAAAGGCAACATCTTGATAAGACACATCTTCTTGAAAAGACAAAGACCTGATTTGATAAGGAGTTAGAGAAATATGGGTTTTGGAAGACAATCTGTCTAACTACCATCGTTTGCAAGCTAGATTTTTGTATTAATTTTGTAACTCATAAATGAGGACCCTATATGGGTTTTTGATTATGACCCAAAACATTTAACTTTTAGGTTCGCGTCTTAGATTTTCAACTGCTATAAAAACATTGGTTTTCAATACCAGAGTGTTGAGATATAGTCTAAAAAATAGAAACGGGTGTGCAAAAAACAATAAAAAAAGTGACTATCTTCTTAATTTCCATACATTTTTAGAGGCCTTAAAGGCAAAATATGAATCCATGTTAAAAATGAGAATCAAAGATCCAGTTGTATATTTTCTAACAAGTCTTAGAACATAATGATATGAATTATGGATAAGAAGATATGGCCATATCTTCGAGGTGGATTCAATATCCAAAAATAATATAAAATAGAATGTACTAACCTTGCAACGCAAAAAATCATAGAGATGTTGATTTTGAAGTCTAGACATGTGGTCCCACCGTGATCACCATTCTATGGATCCTCAAATTTTGAAAAACAAAAAAGAGTTAAAAAAAGAATTTTTATTTGGATTAAACACTGGATCTGACCTTGAGATTAGAGAGAGTTATGTGGTCCGCTTTTCAAGTTGTGCACCTTTCATCCTTTGTCGAGTAAGGATCAACTTCACCAAGAGCTCAAAATCTTCAACATGGGCTTCAGCTTGTGAGTGCTTGAACCACATACGTAGGTCCTAGAAAAAAAAGTGAGCTTGAAGGTGTGAACCACCATAAAAGCTCGGAAAAAAACAAAAAAGACAAACAATATACAAGGGTTAGGAAGATCTACACTTATAAAATAAATGAAATATGCACAAGAAAAATCCAAATCTCACCTTGAGCTTAGGTAGCCCTTTCTTATGATGATGATAAGAACAGTGGAACTCGAAAAATGCTTTGGCTAGGCACGGGCTCCAAAAGTTGGTGAGATTAGGGATTTAGGTCCTAAGCTAGGCTAAGTGGGCTCAGCTAGGCTAAGGTACCACTACAAGAAACATGTGGATTAGCGATGACCTAAATCCGTCGCTAATCCTACGCTAATTCGTCGCTAAACAACTTAGCGACAGATTAGCGTCGGATTAGAGACAGATAGTTTCCATTGCGAATTTTTCAATGCTAATTAGTGACGAAATATATTTGTCGCCCATTCCGTCGCTAAGTAGTGACAGAATGTATCTATTGCTAGTTATGTCACTAAGTTGCGATGAAATAACGAATGCCAACATCTGTCACAAGGTTGTTGTTACTATATGGCGATTTTGGTGTTGCGACGGATTTATAGTCGTCGCTAATCCGTTGCTACATTCAATGCTAATAGTAATTAGCGACAGATATATCCATCGCTAATCCGTCGCAAACAAGGAAAAAAATAAAAAAAAAATATTTGAAAATTAAATATCAAGACAAAATTTCTCGTGATACAATTTATATTTTCTGTGAATAAAAAACAAAGTACACATCAAAATACATATAAAAGGAAACTAAAACAATTAATCAATCCACTGTAAAATTCATAAGTTCTAATTATTTACAATTCAACATTTACATTTTTGAAACAAAAAGAAGGTAGAACAAATTCAACACATGAATCTAATCATCGCCAAGATTTTGTGCATCCTCTTGTTCATTGTCTTGATTTATCCCTTCAGCTCCATTACACTGATTATCGCTAGCAACCTACACGAGAAAAGAAAGGTCAACATTGATAAACAAAATATACTGAAATAAATTATACTGTATATGTGATTCTATCATGCTCATATGTGTTCTAAGGCAGTAAAAAAGTTGTATATGTGATTCTATCATGCTCATATGTGTTCTAAGACAGTAAAAAAACTGTATATGTGATTCTATCATGCTCATATGTGTTCTTAAGGTAGTAAAAAAAACTTATATGTGATTCAATCATGCGCATATGTGCTCTAAGGCAGTCAAAAAAATGTATATATGATTCTACCATGCTCATATGTGTTCTAAGGCAGAAAAAAAACTTTATATATAATTCAATCATGCTCATATGTATTCTAAAGACAATAAAAAAACTGTTTTTGTGATTCTATCATACTCATATATATGTGCTCTAAGGCACTAAAAAAACTGTAAATGTAATTCTATCATGCTCATATGTATTCTAAGGCAGGCAAAAAACTGTATATGTGATTATATCATGCTCATATGTGTTCTAAGGCAGTTAAAAAACTTTATATGTGATTCAATCATGCTCATATGTGTTCTAAAGGCAATAAAAAAACTTTATATGTGATTCAACCATGCTCATATATGCTCTAAGGCAGTAAAAAAACTGTATATGTGATTCTACCAAACTCATATGTGTTCTAAGGCAGTAAATTTTTTTTATATGTGATTCTATCATGCTCATATGTGTTCTAAGGCAGGAAAAAAACTATATATGTGATTATATCATGCTCATATGTGTTCTAAGGCAGTAAAAAAAACTGTATATATGATTCTATCATTCTCATATGTGCTCTAAGGCAGTCAAAAAACTTTATATGTGATTCTATCATGCTCATATGTGTTCTAAGGCAGACAAAAAACTGTATATGTGATTATATCATGCTCATATGTGTTCTAAGGCAGTCAAAAAAACTGTATATGTGATTCTACCATGCTCATATGTGCTCTAAGGCAGTCAAAAAATTATATATGTGATTCTATCATGCTCATATGTGATCTAAGGCAGGCAACAAACTGTATATGTGATTATATCATGCTCATATATGTTCTAAGGCAGTCAAAAAAACTTTATATGTGATTCTATCATGCTCATATGTGCTCTAAGGCAGTAAAAAAACTTTATATATGATTCTATCATGCTCATATGTGTTCTAAGGCATGCAAAAAACTGTATATGTGATTATATCATGCTCATATGTGCTCTAAAGCAGTCAAAAAACTGTATATGTGATTTTATCATGCTCATATGTATTATAGGACAGGCAAAAAACTGTATATGTGATTATATCATGCTCATATGTGTTCTAAGGCAGACAAAAAACTGTATATGTGATTATATGATGCTCATATGTGCTCTAAGGCAGTCAAAAAAGCTGTATATGTGATTCTATCATGCTCATAAGTCCTCTAAGGCAGTCAAAAAACTGTATATGTGATTCTACCATGCTCATATGTGTTCTAAGGCAGTAAAAAAATTATATATGTGATTTTATTGTGCTCATATGTGTTCAAAGGCAGTAAAAAAATGTATATGTGATTCTATCATGCTCATATGTGTTCTAAGGCAGTAAAAATATTATATTGAAATATTATATAAAAGGTTAGTATTGATAACAAAAATATACTGAAATAAATTATATGCAATGCACCTAAGTTAAGGTAATTAAAGTTATATGAAATCTAATGACATGCAATACATCACATAAAATTTTTATACCTGAGAGGCACCTGCAAACAAAGCTCCCCTGTTCTGCAAAAAACTGTTGAGCTCATTTCGGAGAACGTCAACAATTGTTTCATGGAAGTAGTCATGCATTATGTCCTTAACGATCTGGTATACATCATCCCAAGAATTAGTCGGATGCTTGGAGCTGATGTTGACGGGAGAAGTCTCTGAGTTGTGACTGGCACCACAACAAAGCAGTAGATTAGCGATGACCACATTCCGTCGCTAACAGGCGTAGCGACGAATTAGCGACGACGAGGCAATGGTATGCTTACGTCGCAAATTTTTCGACGCTAACTAGAGACAGAATAAATTCGTCGCCAGGTCCGTCGCCAATTGCGATGGACTAACGAGTGTTGTATTCCATCGCCAATCCGCCAGTACTAAACGGCGACCTCGGCTTGGCAACGGATTTACGTCCGTCACTAAGACGTCGCTAGATTTATATACATACTGACGGATGTTTCCGTCGCAAACACGAAAAAAAATAAAAAAAAAATATTTGAAAATTAAATACCGAGAACGGTACAATTTATATTTCCTGTAAATAAAAAACAAACTACACTAAAAAATTCCATATAAAAGGAATCTACAACAATTAATTGTTTCACCTTAAAATTAACAAGTTTAATTATTTACAATTCAACAATTACAATTAGGAAACATAAAAAAATAGAACTTCTTCAACACAGTTCTCTAATCATCGCCAAGATTTTGTGCGTCTTCTTGTTCATTGCCTTTATCTGTCCCTTCAGTTTCGCTACGCTGATTATCGCTAGCAGTCTACACAAGAAAAGAACAGTCAGTATTGATAAACAAAATATAATGAAATAAATTACACACTATATGTGATTCTATCATGTGCTCATGTGTGTTCTAAGGCAATAAAAAAACTCTATATGTGATTCTATCATGCTCATATGTGCTCTAAGGCAGGCAAAAAGTTATATATGTGATTCTATCATGCTCATATGTGTGCTAAGGCAGTCAAAAAATTGAATATGTGATTATAGCATGCTCATATGTGTTCTAAGGCAGCTAGAAAAACTCTATATGTGATTCTACCATGCTCAGATGTGCTTTAAGGCAGACAAAAAGCTATATATGTGATTCGATCATGCTCGTATGTGTGCTAAGACAGTCGAAAAATTGAATATGTGATTATAGCATGCTCTTATGTACTCTAAGGCAGGCAAAGCAAAAAAATTTATATGTGATTCTATCATGAATGATATATGTTCTAAGGCAGTAAAAAAACTCTATATGTGATTTTGGCATGCTCATGTGTTTTAAGGTAGTCAAAAAACTGAATATGTGATTATAACATGCTCATATGCGTTCTTAGGCAGTCAAAAAACTGAATATGTGATTATACCATGCTCATATGTGTTCTAAGGCAGTCAAAAAACTTTATATGTGATTATAGCATGCTCATATGTGCTCTAAGGCAATAAAAAAACTCTATATGTGATTATAGCATGCTCATATGTGCTCCAAGGCAATAAAAAAACTCTATATGTGATTCTATCATGCTCATATGTGCTCTAAGGCAGGCAAAAAGTTATATATGTGATTCTATCATGCTCATATGTGTGCTAAGGCAGTCAAAAAATTGAATATGTGATTATACCTGAGAGGGACCTGCAATCGAAGATCCTCTATTCAACACAATATTGGTGATCTCATCTCGGAGAAAGGGGGCGACGGTGTCATGGAAGTAATCATGCATTGTGCCCTTAATGATCTGGCATACATCATCACCGAAAAGAATAGGCTGCTGCTTGGAGCTTATGTCGGTGAAAGTAGCCTGTGAGCCATAACTGGTGAAGTGTTCAGATTACTCCCAAACCCAAACACGCGACCTTTTTTGGGTTCACCTGCTGCAGTCACCCATGCTCCAGGATCAAATGATGGATGCTGAGTAGCGTCATCGCCATATCGCTCTACCATCTGTTGCTCATATGCCTCCTACAAAATGATGTTTAAAGTATGCATTAATAATTAATGATAACATTATGATAACTTGCATATTGCAATGATTATTAATAGAATAAATACATACTGTTGTTGTTCTCGCCTTCTTTGATACGAAGACTCCCATGGTCTTCCGTTTATGTGTTTCAACAAACACATCCTTATATGGTACAATGCCTCCTTTTTCTACTTCCTGCGAAGTTAAAGGACAAAAGATTTAGTACACAAGTTTGCAACAATACTTATAAAATTAATATTATATATTAATGAGTTACCATTTTCTTCAGGTGGCTCCCAAATGTCTTAGATCCACCTGTGTGTAGATGGGCTTCAGGCATTTTTGCTCGATTTTGTGCAGCCTTCGCAGAGCGATTTCAAAATGCATCTCCCGCCCACTTATCGCACATTTCATCCCAGTAATCTCTCCTGATAGTAATAGGGCCATGGCCCTTCCACTGTAGTGGATTATCTACTTTGCCAGATGCTTTTTTTGCTGTAGTCTTCATAGTGTGCAGCATGTCTGCAAATCGATTGGCAGCCACCTTCTATCACACCTTCCTTGCATCATTTTCTTCCACTGTAGTTGCGAAGCGATTCAAAGCCTACAAATATTTTCAGAAAGTTAGTAGACATTACTTAAAAAAATTAAATATGAAACACATTAACTATGAGGAACAACTGTATACCGTGAATGAGGACCACAATCTGTCTAACACCTCTTTTGAGTACTCTTTCCATTGAGCAACCGGTCCTGGTAGATGTTGAAGAAGTGAATTCCTAATCTCCCGTACTACTTCTTGTGGCTCAAACCTCGTGCTGCACATGAATTATTACACAATAAATATCAATATAAAATATTTATAAGATAAGCAATAATTGAAAATGAAATACTTACGGTCGATTATCGATATACACTATTCGAATGAGTCTTCTTGTACCAGACTAAGAAGACCATGCTTCCTGTGTTGGCTCCTGACTTGTGTGATCAACTGATGTAGGTGGGTCGTGTATAGGCGAAACATCATCTGTAAAAAAATACGTTAGAAATTCTCAGAATGCGTATTTGAACTAATCAAACATCCAATTAGTTAAATGATATACCTATTACAGGAGCCTATGAAGATGAAGGTTGAGCCTGGCTACTACTAGATTAGCGACCACTGTAACCTCCACGAACCATATTCTAACAAATAAGATATGTCATACAATATATTCAAATAATTCACATCAAGTATTATAATACATTCAAGTCATTCGCATCAAGTATTATAATAATTCAAATCATTAATATCAGGTACTGCAATGCATTCAAGTCATTCACATCAAGCATTGCAATGCATTCAAATCATTCGCATCAAGTATTACAATGCATTCAAATAATTCAAATTATTCACACCAAGTATTGCAATAATTCAAATCATTCGTTGCATAAATTACAATACATTCAAATAATTTAAATCATTCACATCAAGTATTGTAATGCATTCGAATCATTCGTATCAAGTATTACAATACATTCAAATAAAATTTTTAATCATTCACACCAAGTATTACAATGCATTCAAATAATTTGTATCAAGTATTACGATACATTCAAATAAAATTTTTAATCATTCACATCAAGTGTTGCAATACAACTCATGCATTCGCATCAAGTATTACAATACATTCAAATAATTCAAATCATTCACATCAAGTATTGCAATGCATTCGAATCATTCGTATCAAGTATTACAATACATTCAAATAATTCAAATCATTCACATCAAGTATTACAATGCATTCAAATAATTCGTATCAAGTATTACAATACATTCGAATAAAATTTTTAATCATTCACATCAAGTGTTGCAATACAACTCATGCATTCGCATCAAATATTACAATACATTCAAATAATTCAAATCATTCACATCAAGTATTGCAATGCATTCGAATCATTCGTATCAAGTATTACAATACATTCAAATAAATTTTTTAATCATTCACACCAAGTATTGCAATACAACTCATTCATTCGCATCAAGTATTACAATACATTCAAATAATTCAAATCATTCACATCAAGTATTACAATACATTCAAATAATTCAAATCATTCACATCAAGTACTGCAATGCATTTAAATAGAGGTTTGTAGTACAAGATTTTGCTCACTAGCTTGAGAATTCTTCCTCGTCACTAGTTTGACTTTTTTTTTCTTCTTCTTCATTGTTTGCCCATCCACTTGGTACATCATTTGGATCACATTCCTCTATGAATGTTTCATCGGCCAATGGAGATATGGCATACATATCATGCGCAACATCGTGACCATAAGCGAAGTCATAGACATCATCTGATTGATAGTAATCGCTGTCTTCAGCTAACTCATCTTCCCGTAACTGATCATATTCCGGGTATAGTTTGGACTTCACCTTGCAAACTGCCCATCATTCATTGATATCTGACTTTTTTATACTCGGATATGAAGTATAATAAACTTGTTGAGCTTGCGAGGCTAATATGAATGGTTCATATGTTCCAAACCTGGATTTATGACTCACCTCCACAATGCCTGAAGCTTTGTCGAGTCTTGTTGCAGTTGGATCAAACCAATGACACTTGAATAAAGTTACCCTGTTATTTATGCCCAAGTAATTCAACTCCATTATTTCCTCTATAACATCGTAGCAATCATGTTCATTTTCACCGTAGTTGCTACCCTTGACACACACGCCACTATTTATCGTTGATTTGTTTATACTGTAATCTTTTGTATGGAATCGATAACCATTTATGATATACCCGTTGTAGCATTGCACAACTTTGGTCGGACCATTTTCTAAATCACATATTCCTTGATCTTTAACATCACCATGGCGGACCTACGCACAGACATAAACAATGATTGTGATCACGATCAATTAAGTAACTTAGTGTTGTTTATAAGTACAAAATTTATGTTAGCTTCTTTACAACTGTTTCAACCACTCCACAAACTTAGTTTCACGTTCTTTTTATACTTCTGCATCAGTGAGATGTGAAACTTCTTTTTGCAACTCTAGATCAAATCGTCTGCAAACCACAAATACTTATATTACCGAGCCATGTATCCACATATAGAACATAAAAGGATTTATAATTGTGTTGCATCTACATATACTTACTCAATGTATGGGTCAATCGCTGAGCAATTAAAAAGAATAGGATGTGTGCTGCGTCTTGCTCTCGATTTGTCAATAGCCTTGATCGACAACTACCAAATGCATGCCCAAGTGGTTGAAATATACACAGCTTGTCAGCTACAGTTACTTGTTCTCCATCATCGTTACGGGGCGGGCATGTATAACGTGTTGGAATATGAGGTTTGGAGTACATAGATGAGAAATTTGAAATCTCTTCTAAAGTGTATGCCTCACAAATAGAGCATTCTACTGTTGCTTTATTACGAACTTTTTTTTTTAGGTCGAACATGCATCAAACAAGAATATACATTTCAAATTTTAAATATCTATCATTAAAGAGACAAATATAAAAAAACATATACCCTTCAAATGGGTACATCCATCGATATTGCACAGGGCTACCAACCCTTAGTTCATATGGCAGATGTATTATCAAATGTTCCATAACATCAAAAAATGCTGGCGGAAATATCTTTTCTAGCAGACAAACAGTGGTGATGATAGAGTCCTCGAGATTCTTTACATCTGATACTACGACCTCTGATGCACACAATGTTCTGAAAAAACCGCTCAACTGAGACAATACCCCCCATATAAGTTTGTCTAACATATCATGGAATGCTAGGAGTATCAATCGTTGCATAAAGATATGACAATCATGGCTCTTCAACCCATATAACTGTCCATCATCAATCTTCACAGCCCGAGCAATGTTAGAGACATATCCATCTGGAAATCTCAGTTGTCTCAACCATTGACATACATATTTTATTTGATCAGGACCGAGCACGTACTTTGCCTTTGGTTTCAGTACTTTGCCATTATACTCTTTGAGTTCCAATTCTGGTCTTTTACATATTAATTTTAAATCGATACGAGCCTTTGGATTATCCTTCGTTTTTCCTTTAACATTTATTACTGTATTGAACACATTTTCTCCACATGCATCACATCCAAATTATGTCATATCAATAGGGTCGGCCAATACAATAGTTTCCAAAAAATAGATTTCTTCGTCCAATTGTGATCCTTCCCAAATCCACGGAAGGGTGTAGGACTGCGAGCATCTTTTAATACATCTGGAAAGTATCACAATCTTCTTAAAATCTCTATGCCAGACAATCTTGAGGATGGACCTTCCGTTTCAGTTATGTCTGCTTTAAACACATTCTTTTATCGAAGGAATGAATGGTCGCGGGGTAGAAATCGATGATGGCACTCAAACCAGTAAAGCTTCCTTCCATGCCTCAATCTAAAAGCTTTGGAATCCTCCATGCAGTACGGACAAGCCAACCTCTCATGTGTGCTCCAACCAGATAGCATACCATATGCAGGGAAGTCACTGATTGTCCATAGAACAGCGGCCTTCATGTTGAAATTTTGTTTTTTGTGGGCATCATACGTGGTAACACCGTCATCCCACAGTACTTTTAGTTCATCAATCAATGGCCTTAAATATACATCAAGATTTTGTCCAGCTGAGGTCAGACCAGGGATCAACAGAGACAAGAAAAGATTTGGATGTTTCATACACAAGCTTGGTGGAAGGTTGTATGGAGTTACAAATACTGGCCAACATGAGTATGGAGTTGATCTACCCCCAAATAAATTAAATCCATCTGTACATAGACCGAGTCTAACATTTCGCACTTCAATTGTGAAGTTCTAATGAGTACGATCAACGTGCTTCCAAGCTTCAGCGTCAACAGGATGCATGATCTTGTTTTCATCGTGTTGAACTTTATTTGCATGCCATCTCATGTGTTTAGCTGTCCTTGAAGACATATACAATCGTTGCAATCTAGGAGTGATAAGAAAGTAGCGGAGCGACTTATATGAAACTTTTTTTGATCTCGTGCTACCATTGTCTCTTGTCTTTGGCTTGAACCGAGGATGCCCACATGACAGGCATGATATGTTGTTTTCCTGCTCCTTGAAATACAACATGCAGTGATTTGGACAAGCATCAATCTTTTTATAACCCATACCTAGAGCGTTGACCATAACTTTCGCACGATTGAAATTTTGTGGCAATTTCTCATCTTTGGGCAACATACTCTTCACAATCATGCACAAACGGTCAAAACATGATTGACTCAAATTATACTCGGATTTCAAATTCATTAGTTGAAGAACTGCAGACAAGATAGTGTGACTCTCACAACCGTTCAAAAGTGGCTCATTAGCATCTCTAAGTAAATCATAAAATCTATTAGCTGCATCGTTTGGTGATTCTTCATCTATGGCAGTTCTTACATCACTAGAACTCATAGCAGAACCCAATTCTGTTCCTGCGGCATCAAATATCAAATCCGTATATGGATTATTGTGCACCACATTCACCCGTGCATCAAAACTGTTTCTAAATTCTTCTACATGAAATGTCTAGTTCTGATAATCACTCACAAAACCCTTCCTGTATAGGTGATGTCTAACGCTATGAGGTTCTACAAATCGATTATTCTTACAAATCTTGCAGGGACACCTAATCTGACCTGTGGGATCCACTGTACTGACACTTGTTGCAAATTCAATAAAATTGTCAACACCATCCATATATTCATGCGATAACTCATTGTCCACTATCCTACGGTACATCAATTCATGGTTTGCAGTCATTTTCTTATGATGTTACGAATAATAGCCTAACGAATTAAAAAAGAACAATCAGAATACTACGATGAAGAACATATCAAATTTATCATGCAATATATGATGTCATACAATAACAAGAATTTTGATGCATGCATTGATAACTTAATATTTTCATGTGCAAACTATTAATGACACGATACAATTATTTGAAACATGCTTTCAGTATACAATTTCACATAGAAGTCATAATCAAATTGAAAGTAACTACATGCAAGCATGGATATAATTACATCAAACATTGCAATACATCATAATCATTCATATCAAGCAAATGGCAAACATGTACCTGCAGCAAACATACTTCAATATCTCACTAACTACTACCATGCCTTTTTTCGGGCGGCGGGGCCTGCGGACGGTGGAACCGACAGGAGTGGGACCGGCGAACGGCGAGAGCAGAGAAAGAAGAAAAGGAAAAGCTGTCTGAGATTAGGGTTATTCGAAACTTAGCAACAGATTAGCGACGAATTTAATCCGTCGCTAAGCCCACGTAAATCAAATTTACGAAACCAGCGATGGACTATACTTCGTCGCCAAGTCCGTCGCTAAGTAGCGACGGACTAGAGTTTGTCGCAAGAGTCGTCAGTAAATTGTGTGGCCGTAACGACAAAATAGTATGTCGCAAAATCCGTCGCTAAATAGCGACAGACTGGGCGACGGACTATATTCCGTCGCTGGTTTCGTATGCTTCATGGATTATAGCGACGGATGTTTGTCGCTTGTTAATCCGTCGCTAACTAGCGACAGAAATATTTCGTCGCTACCGTCCGTTGCTAACAACGTGTTTTCTTGTAGTGTGGAGGAAGCAACGACTGGTGAGGTGTTCATATTACTCCCAAACTCGAACACATGACCCTTTTTGGATTCACCTGTTGCAGTCACCCATGCTGCAGGATCAAATGATGGATATGTTGAGTAGAGTCATCGCCATATCGCTCTACCATCTGTTGCCTCTACATATACTTACTTGATATATGAGTCAATCGCTGAGCAATTAAAAAGAATATAGATGTGTGTTGCGTCTTGCTCTCGATCTGCCAAGAGTTTTGATTGGCAACTACCAAATGCATGCCCAAGTGGTTGAAATATCGACAGTTTGTCAGCTACAGTTACTTGTTCTCCATCATCGTTACATGGCGGGCATGTGTAACATGTTGGAATGTGAGGTTCGAAGTATATAGATGAGAAATTTGAAATCTCTTCTAAAGTGTACGCCTCATAAATAGAGCCTTCTACTCTTGCTTTATTACAAACTTTTTTCTTGAGGTCAAACATGCATCTGTCAAAAATATACATTTCAAATTTGAAATATCTGTCATTGAAGAGACAAATATAAGAAAATATATACCTTTCAAATGGGTACATCCACCAATATTGCACAAGACCACCAAACCTTAGTTTATATGACAAATGTATGATCAAATGTTCCATAACATCGAAAAATGTTGGCGGAAAAATCTTTTCTAACAGACAAACAATAGTAATGACAGAGTCCTCGTGATTCTTTACATCAGATACTACGACTTCTGATGCGTACAGTGTTCTAAAAAATTTACTCAACTCAGACAATACCCCTCATATAGGTTTGTCTAACATATCATGGAATGCTAAGGGTATCAATCGTTCCATAAAGATATAACAATCATAGCTCTTCAACTCATATAACTGTCCATCGTCAATCTTCACAACCTGAGCAATGTTAGAGACATATCCATCTGGAAATCTCAATTGTCTCAACCATTGACATACTTGCTTTATTTGATCAGGTCCAAGCACGTACCTTGCCTTTGGTTTCAGTACTTTGTCATTATACTCTTTGAGTTCCAATTCTGGTCTTTTACATATTACTTTTAAATCCATACGAGCCTTCAGATTATCCTTCGTTTTCTCTTTAGCATTTATTACTGTATTGAACACATTATCAAACACATTTTTCTCCACATGCATCACATCCAAATTATGTCGTATCAATAGGGTCGGCCAATATGGTAGTTCCCAAAAAATAAATTTCTTTATCCAATTGTAATCCTTCCCAAATCCATGGAAGGGCATCGAACTACGGGCATTTGTTAACACATCTGAAAAGTATCACAATCTTCTTAAAATCTCTATGCCAGACAATCTTATGAGTGGACCTTCCATTTCAGTTGTGCCTGCTAAAAACGCATTCCTTTATCATTGGAACGGATGGTCGCTGGGTAGAAATCAACGATGACACTCCAACCAGTAAGGCTTTCTTTCATGCATCAATTTAAAACTTTTTGTATCCTCCATGCAGTACAGACATGCCAACCTCCCATGCGTGCTCCAACCAAATAACATACCATATGCAGAGAAGTCACTGATTATCTATAGAACAACGACCTTCATATTGAATTTTTTTTTTTTGGGCATCATATGTGGTAACACCGTCATCCCACAATACTTTTAGTTCATCAATCAATGGCCTTAAATACACATCAAGATTTTGGCTAGATGAGGTCGGACCAGAGATCAATAGAGACAAGAAAAGATTTGGACGCTTCATACACAAGCTTGGTGGAAGGTTATATGGAGTTACAAATACTGGCCAGCATGAGTATGAAGTTGATCTACCCCCAAATGGATTAAATTCATTTGTACATAGACCGAGTCTAACATGTCTCACTTCCATTGCGAAGTTCTGATGAGTACAATCAAAGTGCTTTCAAGCTTTCACATCAACATGATGCATGATCTTGTCTTTATCTTGTCGAACTTTATTTGCATGTTATTTCATGTGTTTAGCTGTCCTTGAAGACATATACAATCGTTGCAATCTAGGAGTGATAGGAAAGTAGCAGAGTGACTTGTATGAAACTTCTTTTGATGCGAGAGCTATATCATATATATATATATATATATATATATATATATATATATATATATATATATATATATATATATATATATATATATATATATATATATATATCAACGAGATTCTCTATCATTAAATACCATTGTTAAAATACTTTAACATCAATATTTAATGGCTATAGATTCGCGTTGTTATAGATCAATAATGGAAAAATCTGGATCGTGTTGTTATAGGGTTTTACTTTATAACGATGACAGTTATGTCATTTAAAAAGGGGCAGACAAACCATCTCTGTGTGTGTGTGTGTGTGTGTGTGTGGGCGGGGGGGGGGGGGGGGGGAGAGGGAGACATGGAGCCCCTGTTGGCCAACGACGCTCATCGAAAGCCCCTTGTTTATTCCTTCTCTCTCTCTATCTAGATTGCAATTTTTATTGCATAAAAACAATCAAGGGATTCGGCTCAACACAGTTCGACCCTCATCCCTCTTGCTCTTTCTAAACTTTAGCTTCCCTCACCCTTGTTGCTCGTTGGAACATGCCCAACACAATTCGACCACTATCTCTCTCGCTCTTTCTTTCTCTTATAACAGTCATCTCGGACTTAACTCTTATCAAACGAAAAAACCTTTTCCCTCTCCTACTCTCCCCATCTTTGTTGGATTTGTTGCTACAGAGCACAACCTAGCCAGAATTGTGTTTTAAGGCATCTCACTGCAGCACCATCTTATTGTAGCCCAATCTTGTTGCAGCACCATCTCACTGCAGAGACATTGCTACAACATCATCACAGTTAGCAGAACTTAACTTTGAGACATATTTCCGTAAAACATAAAAAATGCATTCTGCATTTTTTTATCAACCTGTCTGAGAGATCTCTTTGGTCATAATGCTTTGATCAATATGTTCAACTTGATTTTAGTCCATAGGGCCCTTGCTTTTATCTGTTTATGTTAATTTGAATGCATTGTTGTTTCTATTTGTTAGAGTAGCTGGTTATGTACTTTCTTCTCCCATTGAACTGCTTTACCTATCATGGTCGGAAAACTTTAGCCCCCAATTCCATATGAACTTTCTTGTAGTCTTTATTGCCAATCTTCTATCAGGTGCATCAGCTGTATATACATATTTTGTTTATTACAATACAAGAATCTACTATCGGGTTTTTATATCAGGTGAAACAAGTTATCAGTGAGGCACAAAGTATGTCACTTGGAAAGTCAATTGTAGAAAAAATGATCACTATGAAAACTAGGTAATACTGTTGAAGAAAGCATCCAAGAAATATGCATTATATCTGAGCATGTATAAAGCATCCATGTATTTTCATATGAAATATTTGCTTTATAATAGCGAACTATTTTGCAACTATGCATGTAATTCAGTATCATTTCACGTATGCAAACATATAGCAGGTAAGGCAAGAAAATTCTTCAGGACAATAAAAATGTAGCCATTCACTAACCGAATGTTGCCAATAGACACCTCCCACACCACAACCAACCAAATATAAGTTTTGTCCAACTGAATGTGGCCAATAACCACATATTCTAAAAGACCATCTAAAACAATACATCCTGAATTTACTGATCACATTTACAAATGTCATAGAAATTCAGGTTGCAATTAATGAGATGAATACTAATTAGGTATTTTTGTTGAATATAGTGGGGTTGTCCTCTATGAATATGGAAAAATTATGGATACACATTCACGACAGAAGATTTGAGCGTGAATCACAATCTTATTAAACTTGTAATGTGAATGAAATCAGGTTTCATATATAATCTCGAGGTCAAGACCGTAGTTTTCAAAACTATGGGATAATGATTATGTATAAAGGCGATGTAGGAGAGCCTGATGTAAACTATTATGACGTTTTGCATACTTGAAGAGGATGAAGGGGATTATTTTTTGAAGATTATATTTGAACTGTATTTAAAGTTTTTGTTGAATGTATGTCACTACTTTAAAATGTGTTAAGGATGTATGTCTGAAGTATATATTTGAAGTGTATTTGAAGTATTTGTTGAATATATGTTTCAGTTATAAGTTTTTGAATGTAAAAAAAAATTTAAAACTAATTTTTACTTTTCAATTTGTGGGTTTATAGCCTATAACGGTGACATTTTTGTCTCACCATTATAGGCTATAATGGTGAGACAAGAATGTTATAACTTATACATAGCATATAACGATGAGCCAGAGATCTTGTCGTTATAGGGTATCTCACTGTTAAAACAACTTTGCCATTATAGGCTAACTCGCTACTATTAATATTTTCAGTTCTTGAGAGATTCTTCGTTGGTATTGGTTCACCCTTTGACAACAACCTATAAATATCATTGTTATTGGTTAACAAAGGTTATTTTTTTATGGTGACTTATCGGCAAGAATTCTTGTTGTTATAGGCCAATAGCGGCAAGAAATTGAGCATTAGCAGTAAAAAAAATCACCACTATTGTCGTCATCCTTATAGGGAATGGGTAAGATCTAGGATGGATGTTTTACAATTTTTGGTTGTTCTCGATTTGGCCCGGTCTGACTCCCCCAAGTATTTAGTTGTTCCTGAACCAATCTATTTGCATCTCTACCCTGGACCTTAGACCCCCAACACTACAAGAAAAATGCGTATTAGCGATAGACGCTATCCATTGCTACATAGTCGCTAATCCATCGCTAAATATGTTAGTGACGCATAGCGTCCGTTGCATAACCCTAACCGCTAAATTGTGGCAAAATTTATATGTGGCTAATCCATCGCTAAATAGCGACAGATTGGTGAAAGATCATGTTCGTCGTTAATCCACCGCTAAATAGAGACTAATTTGGTTATGCGACGGAATTTAATCCATCGCTACTATTTAGCGAGGGATATACATCCATCTCTAATGTTCGTCACTAATTTGGCGACGAACATTAGCGACAGATTTAATTTCGTCGCAAACTGATGACTGCTTCAAATTGGCAACGGAGTAGCGATGGATATTATCTATCGCTAAGTTTTTTAAAAAAAAATAAATTTTTTTAAAAAAATATTTTTTTTTTAAAATTAATTTTTTAAAAATAATTTTTTTTTTAAATATTTTTTAAAAAAAATAAATTTAAAAAAAATAAAAATATTTAAAAATAATAATTTAAAAAAAAATCTAAAACTCGAGAAAAAATCCTCGTTATACAATCATATAACATGCTTATAAAAAACAAAATACACATAAAAAATACATATACTGGTGGAACAAATGTAACACAAGTTCTAAGTTAGGCAAACTTTAACAACCAAATACAGTCCTTGCCAAGTTATAATTAGTTACAAGTATGTCAAAGAAATTAAACAAATGAATCTAATCCTCGTTAAAATTTTGGGCATCATCCTCTTCATTTTGTCGATTTGTGCCTCCCTTCATGCCTACATCAGCTCCTCTAAGTTGATCATCTATATCATCCTATAAGAGAAAAAAATGTTAGTATAATAAAATAAATTATATGCAATGCACCTAATCTAATGCAACAAAGTAAATGGCTGAATGACACAGAGAATAGTAATAAACTGAAGGACATTAACAGAATTCAAATGTGTTCTAAGATTGAAAAAAAACGTATAGTGACTCAATCATGCAGATATGTGTTTTAAGTTTGTCAAAGAATTTCACAGTGATTCGCGCATGCATATATAGTTTATAAGGCTATCAAATAAATGTGTTATGTATCACAATCATGCATATATGTGTTGCAAGACAGTCAAAAACCTTCCATAGTGATGAAATCATGCTTATATGTGTTCTAAGGCAGTCAAAAAACTTTATATGTGATTCAATCATGCCTATCATGTTCTAAAGCAGTAAAAAAAATTTATAGTTATTCAATCATGCATATATGTGTTATAAGGCATTAAAAAACTTTCATATATGTTAATATCAGGCTCATATGTGTTATAAGGCATTAAAAAACTTTCATATATGCTAATATCAGGCTCATATGTGTTCTAAGGTTGTCATAGTGATGAAAGCATGCTTGTATGTATTCTAAGGTTGTTAAAAAACTTTTATAGTGATTAAATCATGCATATATGTGTTATAAGGCACTAAAAAAAATTTATAGTGATGAATTCATGCATATATGTGTTGTAAAATTGTAAAAAAACTTTCATAGTGATTCAATCATGCATATATGTGTTATAAGGGTGTCAAAAAATTATATAGTGAATCAATCATGCATATATGTGTTATAAGATGTCAAAAAAAAATCATAGTGAGGCAATCATGCATACATGTTTTCAATCATGCATATACTAGCTTGAAATCTAACGACATGAATCTTTATACCTGACGGGCACCAGAACTCATGTTGAATGCATACGAAGTTCCCCTGTCCTGAAAAAAGTTGCACAACTTATTACGGACAATGTTGGGAATGACTTCATTTAAAAAGTATAGCATTTTGTCCTCAAGTTGCTAACAGACACCATCCCAAGACATAGCAGGGTCAATCGGACGTTGAGAGTTGATGCTGGCGGGAGAACTCTGAGAGTCGTGGCTACAAGAGACAACAACTGGTGTGGTGTTCATGTTACTTCCAAACCTGAACACATGACCCTTTTTGGGTTCACCAGTTGCAGTCACCCATGCTGCAGGATCAAAAGTCGGATGCTGAGTGAAGTCATCGCTATATCGTTGTATAATTTGTTGCTCGTATGACTCCTACAAAGTAATGATTACAATATGAATTAATAATTTAGAATTATAATATTTATGATAACGTAATTCAAAGTAACTTGTATATTATAATGTTTATTAATATAATAAATACATATTGATGTCGCTCTCGCCTTCTCTGATACAAAATCTTTCGTGCTCTTATGTTTATGTGTTTCAACAAACACATCCTTGTAAGGCACAATGTCTCATTTTTCTGCTTCCTGCAATGTTAAATGATAACAAAATCGATTAATAGGTATACTGAAATACTTACAAATTTTATTATATATATATATATATATATATATATATATATATATATATATATATATATATATATATATATATATTGATGAGTTACCATTCTCTTTTGGCGGATCCCAAAAGTCCTAGATCCACCTATGTGTAAATGGGCATCGGGCATCTTCGCTCGGTTTTATGCAACCTTTGCTGAGCGATTTTGAAATTCATTGCTCGCCCACTCGTTGCACATGCCCTCTCAATAATCTCTCCTGATAGTAGAAGGCTCATGGCCCTTCCACTATAGTGGATCATTTATCCCACCAGCTGCCTTTTTTGCTGCAGTCTTCATATTGTACAGCATGTCGGCAAATCGATTGGCAGCCAACTTCTGCCACACTACACTCGCGTCTTTCTCCTCGTTTGCAGTCGCAAAGCGATGGGAAGCCTATAAATACTTTTAGAAAGTTAGCACACATAAGTATGAAACACTTCGTGTTATGATAAACGATTGCATATCATGAATGAGGACATTAATCTGTCCAACACCTCTCTCGGATACTCTTTTCAATGTGCTATCGGTCCTTAAAGATGATACAATAATGACTTTGTAATTTCTTGTATTACTTCTTGCTGCTCAAACCTCACACTGCACATGAATTGATACACATTAACAATCGACTATCGATATACTCTTTTTATAGGTTAAGTATTGGACAAGTGACAATGAAATACTTATGGTCAACTATCGATATACACTATTTGAATTACTTGTCGTGTGTCACACTGAGAAGACCCTACATCCAGCGTAGGTGGGTCATGTATAGGCGAAACAGCGCCTACAGAACAATGGGTTAGAAATTCACACAATGCATATTTAAACTAATCAAGTATACAATTATTTAAATGATATACCTATCGAAGCAGCCCATGAAGATGAAGGTTGAGACTGGCTACCACTGGGTTCTCAACGATTGTGACCTCCACGAACCATATTTTAATAAATAAAAAACATCATGCAATACATTCAAACATTGTAAAACATTTCAATACATTCAAATCATTCACATCAAATATTGCAATACATTAAAACATAAGATATCTTCATGGCCCTACATTAAAACATAAGATATCAAATATTGCAATACTTATCCTTAAGTTGCAATACAATTGAATCGATTACACAACTCTATATCTTCATGGATACATAATCAAATCGAAAAAAACTTCAAGCAAGACATTCAAATATTGCAATACATTCAAATAATTCCAACACGTTATAATACATTCAATTCAGTAGTTGAAACCTATCGAAGATACATAATCAAATCGAAAATAAGTTCATGCGATACATTCAAACATTGCAATACATTTCAATACATTCAAATCATTATAATCATTCAGATCAAATACAAGTATGTATTACAAGATATATTTCACTAGCTCGAGAATGATCCCTTATCACTTGTTTGACTTTATACTCTTCTTCTTCCTCCTCCTCATCTTCGTCGTCATCATCTTCTTCTTCTTCATTTAGCACCCATCCACTTGGTATATCATTTGGATCACATTCTTCCATGCATGTGCCATCGGACAATAGAGATATGACATGCATACCATGTGTGATATCGTGACCATAAGAGAAGTCATACATATCATCTGATTGATAGTAATCACCCTCTTCAACAATCTTGTCTTTCTGTAACTGATCATACTCGGGGTATAGTTTTGACTTCACCTTACAAACTGCCCACCATTCATTTCTATTTGACTCTCTTATACTCGGATATGAAGTATAGTAAACTTGTTGAGCTTGCGAGGCTAATATGAATGGTTCATATGTTTCAAACCTTGATTTATGATTCACCTCCACAATGCCTGAAGCTTTGTCAACTCTTGTTGTTGTGGGATCAAATCAATGACACTTGAATAAAGTTAAGCTATTATTTGTGCCGAAATAAGTCAACTCCATTATTTCTTCTATAACACCGTAGTAGTCATGTTCATTTTGACCATAGTTGCTACCCTTGATGCACATGCCACTATTCAACGTTGACTTGTTGACACCGTAGTTTTTTGTATAGAATCGATAACCATTTACAATGTAACCGTTGTAACACTGCACAACTTTGGATGAACCAATTTATAAATCACATATTCCTTGATCTTTAACATCACCATGGCGGACCTACAAGCATAAACAATGGATGTGATCACAATCAATTAAGTATCTTATTGTTGTTTATAGAGAAAGAATGTATACAATTGTCCTTATCAACTCTTTCAACCATGCCACAAACTTATTTTCACGGTCTTTCTGTACTTCTACATTAGTGACATGTGGAAGTTTTCTTCGCAAATCCAGATCAAATCGTCTGCACTTAACAAAAACTTATTTTACCGAACCATGTACGCACATATAGAACGTAGTGATACATATTAAGTATACTTACTAGATGTATAGGTCGATTGCTGAGCAATTAAAAAGGATATAAATTTGTGTTGCGTCTTGCTCTCGATCTTCCAAGAGTCTTGACCAGCAACTACCAAATGCATGCACAAGTGGTTGAAATATAGATAATTTGTCAGTTACAGTTCATTGTTCTCCATCATCATTACGATGTGGGCATGTGTAACATGTTGGAATGTGAGGTTCAAAGTACATAGATGAGAAATTTAAAATCTTTTCTAAAGTGTACACCTCACAAATAGGGATCTCTACTCTTGTTTTATTCCGAACTTTTCTTTTAGGTCAAACATGCATCTGTCAACAATATACATCTCGGATTACAATAAATTTCTCAATAGCAATAAAAAGAAAATTTTTAAAAATATATATATACCTTTCAAATGGGTACATCCATCGATATTGCACAGGTCCACCAACCCTAAGTTCATATGGCAAATGTATGATCACATGTTCCATAACATCAAAAAATGTTGGTGGAAAAATCTTCTCTAGCTGACAAATAGTAGTTACAATAGATTCCTCGAGATTCTTTACCTTAAATACTACGACTTCTGATGCACACAATGTTCTAAAAAATTTACTCAACTCCGACAATACCCCCCATATAGGTTTGTCTAACATATCATTGAATGCTAGAGGTATCATGAAATTCCACTAGAGGGGGGGTGAATAGTGAAATATGATAAAGATCGATAAAAATAATTAAGCAATAAGGCACAACACATAAAACACAGAAGTTATACTGGTTCGGTCAGTATCCAGACCTACATCCAGTCCCCAAGCAAACCACTTGAGATTTCCACTATAACATCCGAGTCACCGGATAAATAGTACAACACCCTCTTCCCAAGAGGTCTTCTTCTCTCAACAGAGAAGGGGCACACCCTCTTCCCAAGAGGTCTTCTTCTCTCAACAGAGAAGGGCAACACCCTCTTTCACAGAGGTCTACTTCTTTAAACAAAGAAGGAATACAGTGAATAACAGAGTTACAATACTTTCTATAGAACATTCAGAATGATATGAATGCACGAATGAAGGATTCTCAGAATGATCTGTTTGTCACTCAGAGGATACTCTTTGTCAAAGAGCTGGACTTGACTTTTTCTCTTTTCTTTCTTTTTCTTTTTCTCTTTCTTTTTCAAGGCTCTCTTTTCAAATCACGAATAGAAATTTTTCTCTTTGTAAGCTCACACGTCTATTCCATTCCGTTGTTTGAATAGTTTATTTGAGTGTGTTTATATAGCTTTTAAAAAGTAGTCGTTACATTTTTGGAATTGTAATTTTTTGAAATGTGAAATGTTATGTCATTTCAAAAAATATCTTTTAGATAAATTTGAGAATACCTTTTTCCATAAAAGTAGAATAGAGGGTACACTAGTCGTTGTAATATTTTAGGTAATACATATTTTATGTAAAAAGTCTATTTCTTACAATAGTACATTGAACGTTGGGTTGTAATTTTGTCTTTATTCTAATTAATGATTTGAGATACATTAATACTTCTTTGCTTTAAATGAGTATAAGTATAATGAGTGCTTTGAAATATTTATTTGTACATAGTCATGTCAAGTGTTTTCTTTATGTTGTGTATTTCAAAGTCTCCAGAGAGAATGAGGACCAAAAGAAGGTCGACATTCTTTGAGAAGGATATTTAACATGGATTTGTTACAGGAGGCATTTAATGCTTTGCAAAGAGAATGATGACTTCAAGTAAGTCGACATTCTATGGTTATGAAAAAAGTAACTAGAGTCCTTTCAAAAACATATTTTATTTGTTTTTCTTTTGTAGTCGATTTTATGTTTTTGTCTTCTTCTTATATTAAAAAACATTTCTTTAAAGAAGATAACTAAAGTCTTGTTAAAACATATTTTATTTGTTTTTTTTTTTGTAGTTGATTTTATGTTTTTGTCTTCTTCTTATATTAAAAATATTTCTAGTCTTTTCAAAAAACATATTATATTTGTTTTCTCCATGTAGCAGATTTTATGTTTTTGTCTTTTTCCTACATTCCTTTTCATGTTGTCTTGTAAGGTACAATTATTATATGACAAAATGTCTTTTTCATGAAAGGTTGTAAGAAGGTACAATTATTAGTTTTCAAAAAGGAGCTTTTTGAAACTATCGTATACTTTTATGATATAGTGTTTATGAATGAGTATGTAATATGCAATATGCAAGTTCCTGAAGGTTCTGTTACATATGACTCTAAAGAAGAAAAAAATCTTCAACTTGAGATAGCCGATCTCTTCATTTGAACTTTAGGAATGCATGGCTCATCAAGCTTTTTCTTCAAGGAGTATGATTGCACCATAGTTGTACTTGAACAGGAAGTCTCCATCCTTATTGGGTGAGATATCCTTGCATCAAATACTCGTTAGATTTAAGGCAAAACATATTCAGTCATAATATAACATTTTTCAAGATGACATATTATCATATCATATAAAATCAAATGAGACAGTGTATCATATTATGTGACATCAAAACCGAATTTCTCAACATATCAATCATTGCATAATGACATGACAATCATGGCTCTTCAACCCATATAATTGTCCCTCATCTATCTTCACAACCCGAGTAATGTTAGAAATGTATCCATTTGAAAATCTCAACTGTCTCAACCATTGACATACCAGCTTCACTTGATCTGGTTCAACCACGTACCTTGCCTTTGGTTTCAGTACTTTGCCATAGTACTCTTTGAGTTCCAATTTTGGTCTTTTACATATTACTTTTAAATTCATACGGGCCTTCAGATTATCCTTTATTTTCCCTTTCACATTCATTATCGTATTAAACACATTATCAAATACATTTTTCTCCACATGCATGACATCCAAATTTTGTCTTATCAATAAGGTCGACCAATATGGTAATTCCCAAAATATAGATTTCTTTATCCAATTATGATCCTTCCCAAATCCAATAAAAAGCGTTAGCCAACGGGCATCTATTAGTCCACATTGAAAGTATCGTAATCTTCTTAAAATCTCTATGCCAGACAACATTGTGGGTGAACCTTCCGTTTCAGTTGTGCTTGCTCGAAACACAATCTTTTGTCGTCGAAACAGATGATCGCTGAGTAGAAATCGATGGTGACAATTAAACCAGCACGACTTTCTTACATGTATTAATCTAAATGATTTTGTATCCTCCTTGCAGTACGGACATGTCAACCTCCCATGTGTGCGCCAACCAGATAACATATCATATGCAAGGAAGTCACTGATTATCCATAGAACAACAACCGTCATATTAAAGTTTTGTTTTTTGTGGGCATCGTACGTGAGAACACCATCATCCCAGAGTATTTTCAGTTCATCAATCAATGACCTTAAATATACATCAAGATTTTGGCCCGAAGACATCGGACCAGGGATTAATAGAGACAAGAAAAGATTTTGACGCTTCATACACAAGCTTGGAGGAAGGTTGTATGGGATGACAAATACTGGCCAACATGAGTATGGAGTTAATCTACCCCCAAATGGATTAAATTTATCTGTACATAAACCTAACCTAACTTTTCTCACTTCTAAAGCGAAGTTCTGATGAGTACGATCAAAGTTCCTCCAGGATGTGTGATCTTGTCTTCATCATGTCAAACTTTATTTGCATGTCATATCATTTGTTTAGCTGTCCTCGAAGACATATAAAGACGTTGCAATCTAGGGGTGATAGGGAAGTAGCGGAGTAACTTATATGACACTTCTTTTGACCTTGTGCTACCATTTTCCTTTGTCTTTGGCTTGAACCGAGGATGTCCACATGATGGACATGATCTGTTATTTTCTTGATTTTTGAAATACAACATGCAGTGATTGTGACAAGTATTTATCTTTTGATACCCCATACCTAGAGCATTGACCACAACCTTCGCACGGTAGAGATTTTATGGCAATTTCTCATCTTTGGGCAACATACTCTTCACAATAGAGCACAGACGATCAAAACAAGATTGACTCAAATTATACTCTGACTTCAAATTCAATAGTTGAAGAACTGCAAACAAGATTGAGTGACTCTCGCAATCATTCGACAATGGCTCATCAGCATCTCTAAGTAAGTCATAAAATGTACTAGCCGCATCGTTTGTTGCTTCTTCCTCTACCCCAGTTGGTGCATCACTATATCCCATAGCCAAACACATTTCTGGTCCTATGACATCAAATATCAAATCCACATATGGATTATCATGCACTATATTTACCTATGCATCAAAATTATTTCAAAATTCTTTACCATGAAGCGTCCAATTCTGATAACCACTGACAAAACCCTTCTTGTATAGGTGATGTCTAACGTCATGAGGTTCTGCAAATCGATTGTTCTTACACATCGTGCAGGGGCATCTGATCCGACCGATGTGATCCACTATACTGACACTTGTTGTTGTGAATTCAATAAAATTGTCAACACCATCCATATATTCATGTGACACCTCATTATCAACTATCCTACGGTACATCCATTCACGGTTTGCAGCCATTATGTCCTATAATATTACAGATATTATCATCACCAGTTAAAAAAGAATCTTAATAATTCTATGATAAAAAAATATTTAATTTATCTTTTTATTCTTTTTTGGTGATTGTTTGTGAGCAATTTTTTGAATGCGTAAATTTTCGTGTGTAACACCATCACATCATATTTATACACATCACAAAGATATTTAGAAATATGAAATCACATTTCATAAAACGATACATTTATTTGAAGTATGTTTTCAGGATACAATTTTACATGGAAGGCATAATCAAATGGAAAATAACTTTGTTCAAGCATGGATACAGACACATCAAACATTGCAATACATTCAAATCATTCATATCAAAACATATATCATGTATGTACCTGCAGCAAACACACTCCAATATCCCACTAAGTACTACCATGCTGAGCATGGAATCTATACTCCAAAAATAAGAATATTTTTATTCTCATACATTAAAATCATGCTCAGCATGATCTCCAAACTCCATCAAAGCAGTCCTAGATATCCACAACTAAGTGAGTGTGTGAACAGAAAAGTGTTGCATTCAATAAATTAAATAACATGTGATGCGCTTGCAACACTTACACTACAAGAAAATTGTTAATTAGCGACGGAAATTTGCGACGGATTTTTTCCGTCGCGAATTAGCGACAGATTAGCTAGAGAAACAATCTGTCGCTAATTCGCGACGGATTAGCGAGGAAGCAACTTTTATCGCTAATCTGTCGCTACTTAGCGACGGATTAGCGACTGCATTTTTTTGTCGCTAATTCTTATTACAAGAACACCATTTCAGCGATGGATTTAGAGAGGGAACTCTATCGTCGCGAATCCGTCGCTAATTAGCGATGGCTTAGCGACAGAGTATATTCCGTCGTTGTTTTGGTTTTTTGAATTACGATGGCTTTGCGACGGAATTAATCCGTCGCTAAATGTCGCATTACCCCTAATCCCAGCCCTCTTTTTCCTTTCTCCTTTCGCTGCTCCCGCCCGCCGCCCTCTCCCTCCTGTCGCCCTCTTCCTTCGGCCGCCCTATACATCCCGTCGACCTCTCTGCCAGCCCCCACCGTTCGCCGGAAGTCGATCTCCGTCAACCTTCCGCTCCCGCCGCCGCTGCCCGGAGCAACCGCAGGTATTTCACCGTGAAATGGATTGGGAGTCGACCCCCTGCGTTTTCCGGCAGGGGGTCGACTCCGCCAGGCGGTCGACCCCGGTAGGTGGTCGACCCCCTGCCATGTCCGACCGGGGGTCGACCCCCTGTCGTGTCCGACCGGGGGTCGACCCCCTGCCGTGTCCGGCCGGGGGTCAACCCTGGTAGGGGGTCGACCCCCTGCCGTGTCCGGTCGGGGGGGGGGGGTCGACCCCCCGCCATGTCTGGCCGGGGGGGGGGGGGGGGGGTCGACCCCCCACCATGTCTGGCTGGGGTCGACCCCCCGCCGTGTCCGGCCGGGGGTCAACCCCCTGCCGTGTCCGGCCAGGGGTCAACCCCCTGCCTTTTCCGGCAGGGGGTCAACCCCCTGCAGTGTCCGGCAGGGGGTCAACCCCTTTTGATGTCCGGCCGGGGGTCGACCCCCTGGTTTCTTGCTCTTCTTTTTCTTTTTTCAGAAATTAGGGTTTTTATTTTATTTTCATTGTTTAGTTTTCTTTGATTTTCATTGATTAGGATTTTTTATTTTGATTTTCATTTATTAGGCAATTGAATCAAATTTCTTAAATTAAGGCTATTTGTAGTTAATTTAATTAGGGTTTTTTATTTGATTTTGTTTTATTAGGGCTTTGAATCAAAATTTAAAAATTAGGGCATTTTATAGTTAACTTGATTAGGGTTTTCTTGGATTTGATTAGAGCTTTTATTTTTATTTTCTATGATTAGGGATTTGAATCATAATTTTTTTAATTAAGGATTTTTAGTTAATTTGGTTAGGACTTTAAATCAAGATTTTTTATTTTATTTGAATAAATTACAAAAGCCTGTGCACTCTGTTTGCAAAAACTAGCTCAACTTTTAGATTATTACATTGTAGTGTCTGCTTATCCATGATAAAATTCAATAGCCACTTGGTGTATAAAATTACTCCTTTTCCTTCATTGTTAATATCCACTCTTACGTTCTTTTGTTATTGGAATAAGAGATAAATATTTTAACATTTTTTTTTTCTAACCATATATGGCTAACCAATTAGTTTATTACCAGGCGTGTCCTTTTTATAAATCATTTGTTTAGAGTGAGTTTTTTTTCATGCTGACTTCATTTTAAAACATCATTTTTTTGTGCAGATTTCTCAACGGAACTCGCTTGTGCCCCGCCACCCGTGGTAAGTAAGTGACAAAAACAATGCAAATTGGGTAAATACCCGTGGTGAGTAAGTGATGCAAGTGCATCACATGTTATTTAATTTATTGAATGTAACACTTTATTGTTCACACACTCACTTAGTTGTTGATATCTAGGACTGCTTTGTTGGAGTTCGGAGATCATGCTGAGCATGATTTTAATGTATGAATATGGAAGTGTTCTTATTTTTTGAGTACGGAGTCCATGCTATGCATGGTAGTAGTTAGTGGGATATTGAAGTGTGTTTGTTGCAGGTACATGTTTGACATTTGTTTGATATGAATGATTTCGATGTATTGCAATGTTTGATGTGATTGTATCCATGCTTGCATGTAGTTGCTTTCAATTTGATTATGTCTTCCATGTGAAATTGTATAATGAAAGCATGCTTCAAATGAATGTATCGTGTCATGAATAGTTTGCACATGAAAATATTAAGTTATCAATGCATGCATCATAATTCTTGTGATTGTATGACATCATATATTACATGATAAATTTGATATTTTCTTCATCATAGCATTCTGATGGTTCTCTTTTAACTGGTTAGGATACTATTCGTAACATCATACGACAGAATGACTGCAAACCGTGAATGGATGTACCGTAGGATAGTAGACAATGAGTTATCGCATGAATATATGGATGGTGTCGACAGTTTTATTGAATTTGCAACGGCAAGTGTCAGTACGGTAGATCCCACAGGTCGGATTAGGTGTCCCTGCAAGATTTGTAAGAATAATCGATTTGTAGAACCTCATGGCGTTAGACATCACCTATACAAGAAGGGTTTTGTGAGTGATTATCATAACTGAACGTTTCATGGAGAAGAATTTAAAAACGATTTTGATGCACGGGTGAATGTGGTGCACGATAATCCATATACGAATTTGATATTTGATGCTGCAGGAACAGAACTGGGTTCTGCTATGAGTTCTAGTGATGTAAGAACTGCCGTAGATGAAGAATCACCAAACGATGCAGCTAGTAGATTTTATGATTTACTTAGAGATGCTGATGAGCCACTTTGGAACGGTTGTGAGAGTCACACTATCTTGTCTGCAGTTCTTCAATTAATGAATTTGAAGTCCGAGTATAATTTGAGTCAATCATGTTTTGACCATTTGTGCATGATTGTGAAGAGTATGTTGCCTAAAGATGAGAAATTGCCACAAAATTTCTATCGTGCGAAAGTTATGGTCAACGCTCTAGGTATGCGTTACAAAAAGATTGATGCTTGTCCAAATCACTGCATGTTGTATTTCAAGGAGCAGGAAAATGACATATCATGCCCGTCATGTGGGCATCCTCGGTTCAAGCCAAAGACAAGAGGCAATGGTAGCACGAGATCAAAGGAAGTTTCATACAAGTCGCTCAGCTACTTTCCTATCACTCCTAGATTGCAGCGATTGTATATGTCTTCAAGGACAGCTAAACACATGAGATGGCATGCAAATAAAGTTCGACACGATGAAAACAAGATCACGCATCCTATTGACGCTGAAGCTTGGAAGCACTTTGATCGTACTCATCAGAACTTCGCAATGGAAGTGCGAAATGTTAGACTCGGTCTATGTACAGATGGATTTAATCCATTTGGGGGTAGATCAACTCCATACTCATGTTGGCCAGTATTTCTAACTCCATACAACCTTCCACCAAGCTTGTGTATGAAACGTCCAAATCTTTTCTTGTCTCTGTTGATCCCTGGTCCGACCTCAGCTGGCCAAAATCTTGATGTATATCTAAGGCCATTGATTGATGAATTAAAAGTACTGTGGGATGACGGTGTTACCACGTATGATGCCCACAAAAAACAAAATTTCAACATGAAGGTCGTTGTTCTATGGACAATCAGTGACTTCCCTGCATATGGTATGTTATCTGGTTGGAGCACACATGGGAGGTTGGCTTGTCCGTACTGCATGGAGGATTCCAAAGCTTTTAGATTGAGGCATGGAAGGAAGCCTTGCTGGTTTGATTGTCATCGTCGATTTCTACCCAGCGATCATCCATTCCGACATCAAAAGAATGCATTTAAAGCAGGCACAACTGAAACGGAAGGTCCATCCTCAAGATTGTTCGGCATAGAGATTCTAAGAAGATTGCGATACTTTCCAGATGTATTAACAGATGCCCGCAGTCCTACACCCTTCCGTGGATTTGGGAAGGATCACAATTGGACGAAAAAATCTATTTTTTGGAAACTACCGTATTGGCCGACCCTATTGATACGACATAATTTGGATGTGATGCATGTAGAGAAAAATGTGTTTGATAATGTGTTCAATACAGTAATGAATATTAAAGGAAAAACGAAGGATAATCCGAAGGCCCGTATGGATTTAAAATTAATATGTAAAAGACCAGAATTGGAACTCAAAGAGTATAATGGCAAAGTACTGAAACCAAAGGCGAAGTACGTGCTCGGACCTGATCAAATAAAACATGTATGTCAATGGTTGAGACAACTGAGATTTCCAGATGTATATGTCTCTAACATTGCTCGGGCTGTGAAGATTGACGATGGACAGTTATATGGGTTGAAGAGCCATGATTGTCATATCTTTATGCAACGATTGATACCCCTAGCATTCCATGATATGTTAGACAAACCTATATGGGGGGTATTGTCTGAGTTGAGCGGATTTTTCAGAACATTGTGCGCATCGGAGGTCATTTTATCAGATGTAAAGAATCTCGAGGACTCTGTCATCACCACTGTTTGTCTGTTAGAAAAGATATTTCCGCCAGCATTTTTCGATGTTATGGAACATTTGATCATACATCTGCCATATGAACTAAGGGTTGGTGGCCCTGTGCAATATCGATGGATGTACCCATTTGAAAGGTATATGTTTTTTTATATTTGTCTCTTTAATGACAGATATTTAAAATTTGAAATGTATATTCTTGTCAGATGCATGTTCGACCTAAAAAAAAAGGTTCGTAATAAAGCAAGAGTAGAAGGCTCTATTTGTGAGGCGTACACTTTAGAAGAGATTTCAAATTTCTCATCTATGTACTTCGAACCTCATATTCCAACACGTTACACATGCCCGCCCCGTAACGATGATGGAGAACAAGTAACTGTAGCTGACAAGCTGTCGATATTTCAACCACTTGGGCATGCATTTGGTAGTTGCCGATCAAGGCTATTGACAGATCGAGAGCAAGATGCAGCACACATCTATATTCTTTTTAATTGCTCAGCGATCGACCCATACATCGAGTAAGTATATGTATATGCAACTCAATTATAAATCCTTTTATGTTCTATATGTGGATACATGGCTCGGTAATATAAGTATTTGTGGTTTGCAGACGATTTGATCTGGAGTTGCAAAACGAAGTTTCACATCTCACTGATGCAGAAGTACAAAAAGAACGTGAAACTAAGTTTGTGGAGTGGTTGAAACAGTTGGTAAAGAAGCTAACATAAATTTTGAACTTATAAACAACACTAAGTTACTTAATTGATCGTGATCACAATCATTGTTTATGTTTGTGCGTAGGTTCGCAATGGTGATGTTAAAGATCAAGGAATATGTGATTTAGAAAATGGTCCGACCAAAGTTGTGCAATGCTACAACGGGTATATCGTAAATGGTTATCGATTTCATACAAAAGACTACGGTATAAAAAAATCAAAGATAAATAGTGGCGTGTGTGTCAAGGGTAGCAGCTACGGTGAAAATGAACATGATTACTACGGTGTTATAGAGGAAATAATGGAGCTGACTTACTTAGGCATGAATAACAGGGTTACGATATTCAAGTGTCATTGGTTTGATCCAACTGCAACAAGACTCGACAAAGCTTCAGGCATTGTGGAGGTGAATCATAAATCCAGGTTTGGAACATATGAACCATTCATATTAGTCTCGCAAGCTCAACAAGTTTATTATACTTCATATCCGAGTATAAAAAAGTCAGATAGAAATGAATGGTGGGCAGTTTGCAAGGTGAAATCCAAACTATACCCCGAGTATGATCAGTTACAGGAAGATGAGTTAGCTGAAGACAGTGATTACTATCAATCAGATGATGTCTATGACTTCGCTTATGGTCACGATGTTGCGCATGATATGCATGTCATATCTCCATTGGCCGATGAAACATTCATAGAGGAATGTGATCCAAATGATGTACCAAGTGGATGGGCAAACAATGAAGAAGAAGAAAAAAAAAGTCAAACTAGTGACGAGGAAGAATTCTTAAGCTAGTGAGCAAAATCTTATACTACAAACCTCTATTTAAATGCATTGTAATACTTGATGTGAGTTGTATTGCAATACTTGGTGTGAATGATTAAAAATTTTATTTGAATGTATTGTAATACTTGATACGAATGATTCGAATGCATTGTAATACTTGATGTGAATGATTTCAATTATCTGAATGTATTATAATTTATGCAATTAACGAATGATTTGAATTAGTGCAATACTTGATGTCAATGATTTGAATTATTTGAATGCATTGCAATGCTTGATGTGAATGACTTGAATGCATTGTAATACTTGATGTGAATTATTTGAATGTATTGTATGACATATGTTATTTGTTAGAATATGGTTCGTGGAGGTTATAGTGGTCGCTCATCCAGTAGTAGCCAGGCTCAGCCTTCATCTTCACGGGCTCCTGTGATAGGTATATCATATAACTAATTAGATGCTTGATTAGTTCAAATGCACATTCTGAGAATTTCTAATGTATTTTTTTACAGATGATGTTGCGCCTGTACACGACCCACCTACACCAGTTGATCACACAAGTCAACAGCCAACACAGGAAACAACGTCTTCTCAGGCTGGCACAAGAAGACTCATTCGAATAGTGTATATCGATAATTGACCGTAAGTATTTTGTTTTCAATTATTGCATATCTTTTAAATATTTTATATTGATATTTACTGTGTAACAATTCATGTGCAGCACGAGGTTTGAGACACAAGAAGTAGTACGGGAGATTAGGAATTCACTTCTTCAACAACTACCAGGACCAGTTGCTCAATGGAAAGAGTACCCAAAGGAGGTGTTAGACAGATTGTGGTCCTCATTCATGGTATACAGTTGTTCCTCATAGTTAATGTGTTTCATATTTAATTTATTTAAGCAATGTCTACTAACTTTATGAAAATATTTGTAGGCTTCGAATCGCTTCGCAACTACGGTGGAAGAAAATGATGCAAGGAAGGTGTGGCAGAAGGTGGCTGCCAATCGATTTGCAGACATGCTGCACACTATGAAGACTGCAGCAAAAAAAGCATCTGGCGTAGTAGATGATTCATTACTTTGGAAGGGCCATGGTCCTATTACTATCAGGAGAGATTACTGGGACGAAATGTGCGATAAGTGGGCGGGAGATGCATTTAAAAATCGCTCTACGAAGGCTTCACAAATCGATCGAAGATGCCCGAAGCCCATCTACACACAGGTGGATCTAAGACATTTGGGAGCCACCTAAAGAAAATGGTAACTCATCAATATATAATATTAATTTTATAAGTATTGTTGCAAACTTGTGTACTAAATCTTTTGTCATTTAACTTCGCAGGAAGCAGAAAAAGGAGGCAGTGTACCATATAAGGATGTGTTTGTAGAAACACATAAACGGAAGACCACGGGAGTCTTCGTATCAGAGAAGGCGAGAACGACAATAGTATGTATTAATTCTATTAATAATCATTGCAATATATATGCAAGTTATCATATTGTTATCATTAATTATTAATGAATACTTTAAACATTATTTTGTAGGAGGCATATGAGCAACAGATGGTAGAGCGATATGGCGATGACGCTACTCAGCATCCATCATTTGATCCTACAGCATGGGTGACTGCAGCAGGTGAACCCAAAAAAGGTCGCGTGTTAGGGTTTGGGAGTAATATGAACACTTCACCAGTTATTGGTTCTTCCAGTTACGGCTCACCGACTTCTTGCGCCGACATAAGCTCCAAGCAGCCGAATATTCTTTCCAGTGATGATGTACGCCAGATCATTAATGAATCATTGAATAACTACTTTCAATACACCGTCGCCCCCTTTCTCCGAAATGAGATCAAGGCCGCTGTTCAGGATAGGGGATCTTCGATTCCAGGTCCCTCTCAGGTATAATCACATATTCAGTTTTTTGACTGCCTTAGAGCACATATGAGCATGCTATAATAACATATAGAGTTTTTTATTGCATTAGAGCACATATGAGCATGTTATAATCACATATAAAGTTTTTTTTGTCTGCCTTAGAGCACATATGAGCATGCTATAATCACATATAAAGTTGCTTTGCCTACCTTAGAGCACATATGAGCATGCTATATTCACATATTCAATTTTTTTACTGCCTTAGCACACATACGAGCATGATCGAATCACATATATAGTTTTTTGCCTGCCTTAAAGCACATCTGAGCATGGTAGAATCACATATAGAGTTTTTTTAGATGCCTTAGAACACATATGAACATGCTATAATCACATATTCAATTTTTTGACTGCCTTAGCACACATATGAGCATGATAGAATCACATATATATATATATATATATAACTTTTTGTCTGCCTTAGAGCACATATGAGCATGATAGAATCACATATAAAGTTTTTTTGACTGCATTAGAACACATATGAGCATGCTATAATCACATATTCAGTTTTTTGACTGCCTAAGAACACATATGAGCATATTATAATCACATATTCAGTTTTTTGACTGCCTTAGCACACATATGAGCATGCTATAATAACATATAGAGTTTTTTTACTGCCTTAGAACACATATGAACATGTTATATATCATTTATGATAGAATCACATATAAAATTTTTGGCTTTGCCTGCCTTAGAGCACATATGAGCATGCTATATTCACATATTCAATTTTTTTACTCCCTTAGCACACATACGAGCATGATCGAATCACATATATAGTTTTTTGCCTGCCTTAAAGCACATCTGAGCATGGTAGAATCACATATAGAGTTTTTTTAGATGCCTTAGAACACATATGAACATGCTATAATCACATATTCAATTTTTTGACTGTCTTAGCACACATATGAGCATGATAGAATCACATATAGAGTTTTTTTATTGCCTTAGATCACACATGAGCACATGATAGAATCACATATAGTGTGTAATTTATTTCATTATATTTTGTTTATCAATACTGACTATTCTTTTCTTGTGTAGGCTGCTAGCGATAATCAGGGTAGTGGAGCTGAAGGGACAGATAAAGACAATGAACAAGTAGACGCACAAAATCTTGGCGATGATTAGAAGACTGTGTTGAAGAAGTTCTATTTTTTTTATTTTTCCTAATTGTAATTGTTGAATTGTAAATAATTAAACTTCTTAATTTTAAGGTGGAACGATTAATTGTTGTAGATTCTTGTTATATAAATTTTTTTGTGTGGTTTGTTTTTTATTTATAGGAAATATAAATTGTACAGGAAATAGAAATTGTACAGTTCTCAGTAATTAATTTTCAAATAAATTTTTTTTAATTTTTTTTCGTGTTTGCGACGGATTAGCGACGGAACCATCCGTCGCTATTCATATTAATCTAGCGACGGCATAGCGACGGAAGTAAATCCGTCGCCAAGCCGTGGTCGCCGTTTAGTACCGGCGGATTGGCGACGGAATATAGCGCTTGTTATTCTGTCGCAATTAGCGACAGACCTGGCGACGGAATCATTCCGTCGCCAGTTAGCGTCGAAATATTCGCGACGTAAGCATATTGTCGCCTCGTTGTCGCTAATCCGTCGCTAACCATGTTAGCGACGAATTAGCGACGGAATGTGGTCGTCGCTAATCTACTGCTTTGTTGTAGTGTTACTCACCACGGGTATTTACCCGATTTTAATTGCTTATGCCTTTGCATTTTTTTTTTATTTTTATTTCATTGCATTTTTAGCCACATGTGATGCTTAGCACTAAGCATCGCGCAATTAGCTCAGCAATGTAACTGCGAAGCACAAATATACAGTGCAGTACAGGGAGGCGGGCTGGGGGGTTACCTGCGAGGTCGCCGGAGACAGGGGTAAGGCGTCAGGGATGTTTGAAACACGAGCGGAAAAGATGGGGAAAGGGGATGTCCGGACGAGGGTGTCAGCCTAGGTCGGGTGTACGTCAGAAGGGGGTCGGCAAGGCTACTGGAGAGGGAGGGGTAACATTGAGTTAGGTAGGAGGGTCAACGATGATGTTGCCGGACTGGGGGGGGGGGGGGCGACAGGAGGCAGGCCAGGGGACGACGAGAGGTGGGCCCGGGAGCGACAGGAGGTGGGCCGGGGAGCGACAGGAGGTGGGCCGGGAGCTGACAGGAGGCGGGCCGGGGGGGCGACGGGAGGCAGGTCGGGGGCCAACAAGAGGTGGGCCGGGGGCGACGAGAGGCGGGCCAGGGAAATGCGGTGGAGATGAAACATAAAGAGAAAGAAATGGGGAAAACTAGGGATTTAAGGAAAAATTAGTGACAAATTCGTGATGGCCACGGAATAGTTCTGTCGTTGATCCATCGCTAAGTGTCGTTGATTTGTCGCTAAGTTGCGATAAATATGAAGACGGAATAAAATTCATCGTTAATCCATCGCAAAGTAGTGACGGATTAACGACAAAATATTTTTCGTCGCTAAAATCGCAAATAAATGATATTTTAGCGACAAATATCTTTCTCTCGCTAATCTGTCATAAATTATCCATCGCTAATTAGTGTTTTTCTTGTAGTGCAAGGAACCTAATAGTAATGTCCAAATTATAGCTAGAGAAGTAACAAGTTCTATTTTTTTTCTGGTTGATTGCATTTTTTTTGTTTTGGCACATTGGTGATTCTTTCTTTAGCTAATATAGGGATTCACCATCGAGGTTAATTGTTGACCAAAAAATCCATTATATAATTAAGGTTTCCAAGTACCATCCAAGAAAAATGCAGGACTCTTGGAATCCAATATATGTCTCTACTCCAATGTACAATATTCAGACAGGCAATCATAGAAATGCCATTAGGCTAAGCCTGATGAGGGGAATATTGGACCTGCACTAAATTTGGCCACTGTGTAGCTATGTTGTTGTTCATTTCAACATAGTGAACATCTAAAAAGGTGTACAACAGTAGAAGGACACAAAGAGCTATAGTTCAAGCTCAGTTGAGGGGGAGACCTTGAGATGAAAAGTTTGAGAAAATTGAATTCATATGGAGCCGGGTAAATTTGCCCATCCTTTTGTTTTCTTTCTTTGATTATCTGATTTGTGTTATAGCAATCATACTTACTTAATCTCTATAATTTGAACAAAGTATTCAATTTAATGAATTCAATGATTAATGAATCAATATTTCACTTTAGTAGACCGTGTGCTGTTTGCTTTTAGTGAGCAATTTTGTTGGTAATTACCATTTAGGAAATTAATAAGTATGTCTAAAATATTCTTAGCAGAAAACATGTATTAGATTGGTAAAGTTTTGGGTGTTTACTTGGGCATTTTTCATGTTTACATTTTTTTTTATAAAAGGAAGCCTCAACGAGAACCGGGTCACTTAAGGGCTCACCTCCCAATGAGGTAAAACTCCGGGTTGAGGACACGACCACCTAGCCTTCGGTTTAGATGCATTTTGTGAACGACTTAAAATTGACTACTCATCTTGCACTAAAACTTGAATGAATAAAAATCAAGTTTTTTTTATTAAATTTATTCAATTTAAAGTATTGGTTTTAGTAAGTAAGCAATAATAAACACATGTAGAGGATTGAACTAATCAAAAAACACCTAATGCTATGTTTTTTTAAAAACTTTATAATGTTTAAAACGTAAATTAAACTGTTTAGTAGGAGCTACTGTTTATTCCCATTTTGGAGGCAAAAGTTCCCGACATCCTTGTAGAACAAATATATATATATATATATATATATATATATATATATATATATATATATATATATATATATATATATATCAAGTTGGACAAGACCTTTGCTTGCCTAATCAGTTTGTCAAGTCATTGATGACCTAAAATTGATTTGAACAAACTGAACCCGTTGGCATGTTAGGATAATGCATGATGTTGATTTACATCGTGCAAACAAAAAAGAGAGAGAGAAACACATACCAAGAAAGGGTGGCAAAGATGATTATTTTCAAGCACCTTGTGGATGACATGCACAAACCCACCTAGCTTACTTGTCTTTTGGTTTACCCTCAACTCCACTTCCAAAACATTCTCTCTCTCTCTCTCTCTCTCTCTATCTATATATATATATATATATATATATATATATATATATATATATATATATATATATATATATATATATATATATATATATATATATATATATATATAGAGAGAGAGAGAGAGAGAGAGAGAGAGAGAGACTGTAATATGTAAACCAGCAAACTAGTAAGAACTGATTTTTTCATAGGTTTTTTGCAAATCTAACCCTGCAGATGCATTTGGCGTAGTCCATTTGCTTGGAATAGACTATTGGATCATCCTAATTGGATAAAAAAAATGTGATTTTGTATGCTTGAATATTTACAAAAATTTTGAGTGGTTGATTTTCAAGCTATAAATGATCGTTCTTATACATCATAATTGGATCTAAGAGTGTTTCTATAAAACCAAGCATCTAGATCTGTATGGTAAAAAATCAGAAAAAAAATAAAAAATCATGAAAATTCTCGGTGCATACCAATTTATATATTTTGTTGGTTTTCATATTTCAATTATCATCTATATATATATATATAGAGAGAGAGAGAGAGAGAGTAATAAGTGGGTGCCTAATGCTTTTTGTGCCTACTACGTGCCTACCGAGATTTGAACAGCCCATCCCACTAGGGCCATGGGCTGGCCTTTTGGACTGCTCCCTGGGTCGAAGCGGGTTGACACTAGTCGGCCTGGCCCAGCCCGTGTATGCATGTATATATATATATATAGATAGAGAGAGAGAGAGAGAGAGAAACTGGATATATTAAGCCTTTTTTTTGTTCTGCCCCATTAGGCTCCATAGTTTGAAGTGTTTTATGATAGATCTGAACCATTAGATGTGTTTAGCATGCTCTATTTAGTGAGAATTGGCTCTTGGAACAAGTTTTTTGACAAAAAAACATATTTTTATGAGCCAAAAAATTGATGCCTTCATAGCCATCTATTTTGGATCACTAAAAAACCTTGTATACATGTCATGATCCAAAAACAGGTTCCCACTAAACAAAACCTATAGAGGTCAGATTCTGGTGATCCAAAAGCCGGTTCCTACTAAACAAAACCTATAGAGGTCAGATTCTGGTGATCCAACAGACGGTTCCTACTAAACAAAACCTATAGATGACATGGTATTAGATGTGAGAAAAAACTCAAAAAACTACTATTTTTTAATGTGCTTAACAGAGCAGAACCACAAAAGGGGGCAGCACCAGCACATTACACACACATATATATATATATATATCATTTGGTCATGGCGACCTGACCATCCGAATGAGCTCCAAATCATGGGTTTAAGTTGTGTTGACCCAACTAAAAAAGGATTTTACGAGCCAAAAAGTCATCTCATATTATATGTCCAATGATTTTTGAAGCCTCATAAAATCAATGAAACCTCTGTAAGGTTAGTTTTCTACAAAACAACAACAAAAACTTGATTGAAAAAAATTATCCGAATGCGTAGTGACACGACTAAATCTTCACACACACACACACACATCTCAAATTAGGGTTTCTCCATGACTCACTGTGCAAGATGAGCCCATCTACATCAGTGGTTCATAAACAAACAAACTTTCTAGCTGCTCCACCTAGTTCTCCAGGGACCAACTGCACCAGCAGTCCCATTCAAATGTTGGCAGCTAAAATCCAAAAAAAAAAAAAAAATTGTACCCTATGACAGATGATACATATGTCAATCCAAGCCATCCAATCAAATGCATAAAGATGGCTAGGATTAGTCCACATACCCATTTGTACCTGTGATCCTAACAGTCCAGATTCGTTTGTTTGAACGGCTAGGATCTACACATGATGCACAACTATCATACGTCATAAGATACAATCCTAGCATTTGGTTGGACGGCTAGGATTGACATATGATGCGTAACTATCATGTCATAAGATACAATCCTAGCATTTGGTTGGACCCTGGCATGTGTGCCCCATCTGAGATGGGTCTGATCCAAATCGTACTCTCTGAGATAACAAAGAACCAGTCTTGTTTTGTTTTTTTATTTATGAATCCAATGTGGTCCGGATTGGTTTCTAAAGTGAATTGCTTCTTCAAAATGAATTCAGAAAATCAGAGAAAATCCAATTGAATCTGTTTATTTAAAGAAATTGAAATTTAAAAAAAAACAAAAGATAAAAAAATCTAGAATAAAGTTTCTAATGACTTAGAGGTTCAGTCAAATTCTCATACATGTACTAAATTACTTTAAAAATATTAAACAAATATAATAATTATCACAAATAATAAAAAAAAAATGATTCAGGCTGATTTTCAATAAATTAATCTGTAAAAATGTTAATTTTGATTCAAATCAGTCGATTCGGGCCATTTTCGTTCCATTTTAACAACATTGGTTGAATTACCACTGTGGGGGTCGTCTGCGCAACCAGCAGGGTGGTTATGAGGGTGCTGAGATGAAGGCACCAGATCAAACCCTGCACGGGTGTGTCCATAGCTTTTAGGGGTGGGTCACGTAAGGCAGGGTGGTCGCGGGGCCCCTACCCAGGGTTTTCCTCACTTCGGCAAGGGTTCCTCATCATAAAAAAAACAATGGTTGAATTATACCCGGGAGATTGCGAATATATCAAGATGGAAATACTCATCCACCTCATACACATTCAGCAACACAATAATTCAAGGTTAACAGAAATTATGCAGTGATTTATAAGTATAATCATCATTTAAGAGTGTCTCGCAATACTGCTGATCTTATAAAAGATTCATTAACAATAAGGCCTGCAATTATGTACAGATCTAGATCTGAATCCATTTAGATTTGATATCAATCCATCTACAACCTGCTTTGGGCCATTAATAAATGGAGCCTAGACTAGATAAAACCATTATATTGACCAACGCTACCATAGTGTAGCAAGCTCTCTTGCTTTGCATGGATTTGATTTCTAAAACCAAAACTAGTTTTTGAATCACGTTTAATTTCTTTGTTGGATAGCCACCAAAAAAAAGGTCTTGTTCACCCAATTTTATTGGTGTAAAACGTTGGGTCTTCTTCGCCTACTAGAGAGGACAACTAGCTTCAATCTTGTGGCAAAAGACGTGCCCTTGTTGGTTTTGAACTAGTGACGTCCCGTCAACTTGGTGATCTTTATGAGTCTTCCTCATCAGATGAGCAGGTCCCTCATGTCCTTTTTGTTAATCATGTTTGTCATATTATGTGCAAGCCAACACGTAGCCACGGGGGGGCAGGGGTCCTAGCCTCGAACTTTTATGCTGCCGACATGATGATCGTAGGTATGGTAGGCTGAGCCAGTACAACCAAGTTTTCATGCCGGGTGTGGTTTCTTTGGGTTATAAATCCAAAAAAAATGTTGGTCATATTTTAAATTGCTTACCTACCACTTTTCTAGCCTATCGGCATTTTGAAGGGTTTTTCATATATATATATATATATATATATATATATATATATATATATATATATATATATATATATATATATATAGTAATGTGTTCCTTAGGCCCCTTTTTCGTTAGGCTCCTTCAAAAATCATAGTTTTAAGTGTTTTTTCTCACATCTAACACCATTGATGTAATCTATAGGTTTTGTTTAGTGGGAGCCAACTTTTGGATCTCCAAAATCTGACCTCTATACAGGTTTTTTCAATGACCTAAAATCAATGGTGAAGGTACCAGTTTTTTTTGTTCATAATATCATGTTTTTTCATAAAAAAAACATGATTCAAGAGTTGATTCCCACTAAATCGATCATGCTAAACACATCTAACGATTCAGATCTATCGTAAAACACTTAAAAACCTATAGCTCAGAATGGGTCAGAAGAGAAAATAAAGCCTAATATATTCAATTCTCTCTCTCTTCCTTTTCTTGCTCCACATAATATATAATAAAAAATAAGTTTTAGAGAGCATCCTACCACATATATATATATATATATATATATATATATATATATATATATATATATATATATATATGAAGTCTTTTTATTTGAAATTTAGAAGCGGAGGCTCTGTACAGCTAGTGCATGAACGTCGTGCGGGTTTCAACCAATGACGTCACACTTACGTTTCACTGAACAACACGAGATCCCCTTCTGCCTCATGCCCTCTCACCTGGAAGCAGATCAGGTCATGCTGAACATGAGCACTTTTGCTCATGCTGACATCGTGGCCGTCTGTTTGTATTTTGGATGAATGCCACGTGGTTTTGTTGACTTTTGAGCTTTTTTAAAATGCAAATCGGATGGCCACGATGTTGGCATGAGAAAAAACGCTCATATTCAGCATGACCTGATCTGCTTCCCTCTCACCTCACCATTTGTGCAATACTAACTCAAAATATTGCATCAGGCTGAGCGACTGAACCATCTCCCCACCCCCACCCAATTCCTTTTCCCTTTTCTTCACCCTTCCCCTCTCTCACACGCTCCTCTCTTACGTAGCCAAAATCAAGCAACCTCATTAATTGCCCCCGCACAGAAACCCGAATCAACACAAAAAAAAAATTAATTTTCTTATTCCTCCTAATTACAAACACATCTTCAAAAATAAAATATATATATATATATAAACTAATAGTAATAATAGTATCATAATAACTAGAATAATAATTGACCCTCATGAAAAACCATCATCAAATTGCTCATGACGAAGGATGATGCACAGAGAAATCTATACTCTTTCCTCTTCCACCACCACCACCTATTGAGGCAATAGTGGTATTGGAACTAGCCGTTAGGTTATAAAGAAGCTCCATCAATGAACCAGATTGCATGTTCTCCTCCTCATCTTCTCCTTCCTCTTCCTCCTCTTTGTTCTTGTCTTTCTCTCTTTCTTCCTTTTCTTGCTCTTCACCATCATCATCTTTTTCATCCTCTTCATCGCCATCTTCTTCTTCTTCCTCCCCATTATTCTCATTATCAATGTAGTTCAAAGACCCCACTTCCTTTTTCTTCCTCCCCATCTTCCCAACTGCCCCAGTTTTCTGATGGGTCTCTCTCTCTTTCTCCCTTCTCAGCCTGGAGAATCTTTTCCAACAGCATTGAACTCGCCGGAGTGCCACCGCCGGCGCATGAGGAGGCCTTGGTGTTGTAGAGGAGGTCCAGTTGGTGGAAGTAGGGGCACGTTTTGGATGGTTGGGATCTTCTGTTTGCCTTATCCTTAGTCTTTCTAAAGTACTTGTTGATGTTCTCCCACTTTTCCTTGCACCTCTTGGCGCTCCGAGCGTAGCCCATTGCAGCCATCTCCGAGCTCGCCTCCTCCCAGAGGGGTCCCTTCAGCCCGGGCTCCTGGAACCTAGACTCGAGCCCGCTCCGCACCTTGATCAAGGCGTTAACCTCAGACTTCGGCCACCGCCGGTTCTCGCTGCTTCCCCGGTTGGTCTCGGAGGTTTCCGGCTGCAAGTTCTCGTGGCTAACGATGTCCCTCTTGGGCAGGTGAACAGTTTCTCCGGTGAACTTCTCCAAGAGTGAGATGATTGCTGCCTCTCGAGACGAAGATATGGCTTCCTCTTGAGCCCGGAGGGCTCTCTCCCTGTTGAGCTTTGCAGCCTCTTGCCGCCGCCACTCTTCTTCTCGGCTCTGCCTCTCTTGATCCCTCTTCTCCATCACCTCCATGAACTTGCGGTGCAGCGCCTCCTGGTGCGCCATCAGCTGGTTCACCATCCTCTCAAAAAACGCTGCTATGGACGGCAACTGCTGCTGCTGAGCCTTTCCTTTTCGTTTCTTTTTTTTATGTTGCTTCTGCTCTTGCTCCTGCTGTTGTTGCCGTTGCTTTTGTTGTTGTATCTTTCTCATGGACGCCTCCTCGTCCGCCGACGTTTCTGATGCCAGGTCGACGTGGGTACTAGCCGTTTCTGGCGCTAAGCTCGGGTTTTCGGCCGGAAGGGGAGGAGGGTTGTCTCTGATGAGGGCCGAGCCAGAACCCGTTTGCAGCTCGCCAGAGAACCCCACGTTATAGATGGCCTCGAGCTCGCCGAACATGCGGAAGCTGGTGCTGCTGCTGCTCTTGCTCTCCGGTGGCTCGCTCTCCTCCGCACCCTTTCTGTATCTCTTTGCATTGGTGGCTGCCCTATTGTTGTCGTAGCTCAAATTTGAAAACCTGCCGTGGAATTCAAAACATGGTAGGATGAATGATGAATGGCGTTGCAACTCGCAATGAATCAAAAGCAGTGGATCTGTGGTTAAATTCATCAATCTATTGAACACCCATGTTTGGAGATTTTGTAAACAAGCCATTAATTACCATGCTATGGAGATATAGTTTTCTTTCTTTTTGGACTAAAATATATCTTGGAAGTATCAATTTTGTTTTGAGTTACAAAACCCAAAAAGTAAAAAATAAAAGAGAAGTTGTTTTTGAGAACTTAGACAATCTGCCTCTTTTCATGAGCTGTAAAAAGTGTGAACCAGGAATTAAAATCACCAAGAAACTCTTAACTTGATTCCCCACAAATCTTTTTTTAATTTCTTTCTTTTTTACTTTTGTGGAGGGCGAGTGAGAAACGTAGACTCTAGAAGAAATTAAAAGGGGAGATCCCAATCGATTCAACAAACATTATTATATATCTCGTCTCACTTTTATATCTGAAGCTTTCTATTGAAGTACTAAAGTAGAAAAAAAAAAGATGGAAAAGGAAAACCCCGAAAAGGAAGAAGAAGCAAAAGGAGGGGAAAAGAGCACAGTGGTTTCTTTATTTTTCTTTACCAGAGTGGTCCTCTAGTGGAATTATCAGGACTCTTGACGCCAACTTCCTCTCTGGGCCACCTCGGATCCGAGCCCTCATCGCCAAGAGACACATCTTCATCTGCAAAATTGTGCGTCCCTCTGCTACAACCGGGCTCGTTTCCGTCCACCACCTGCCGGAAATTCGATATGAAAGTAAGAAGCCGAGAGGGAGGGTTTTCCGGATCCGGCTCGAGAACAAGAAGCGGCTGCGGCGGTTGTGGTGGCTGCTGCTGCTGCTGTTGAGGGTGCAACCTCCTTTCCTGCTGCAAGTTCTGAAACTCAAGGACTGTCTGAAAATGATGGAATTGGTAGCCCCTATTCTGTGGTTGCTGGTGATGGTGGTGGTGCTTCTGTTGGGAAGATGGATTCAAGTCATTTGAGAGTGTGAAGCCATCCACCAAGAGGTGTTGGAGCTCAGGAATTTCATACCCTGGTTGCATTTTCCTCCCTTTTGCTCACCCTCTTTTCCCCTCTTTCAGATCATAAACCCCATCCTAAGCCTATTCCTCAAAAATGGTTGTTCGATCGGGTATCTCAAGAACAAGAAGACGATCAACAACAAAAAGAAGAACGAGAAAGGGGAGGGAAAAAAAAAAGTAGAAAGATCTCCTAAAATATTGTAGCTCCTGCTAGCTTTATCAGCTCTTCTGCTATAATCTTCTGAAAACCCTAAAGCTCTCTCTTTCTTTCTCTCTCTAGAGAGGTGGAATGGGGAGAGAGGGTTTTGTCTTGCGTGACGTCATGTAAATATACAGGAGCCTGAGAAATAAAAGAAGGATTAATAATGAAAACAAATGAGTTTGTTTACAGTATATAATTAATAATAACGATTTACGTTGGAGGAGAGTCTACAAAAGTGGGAACAGTATCATTGGACTCTCGATTACGCTCGTCGTCTAGGAAACCACGCTCTGCCCCCCCCCCCCCGTCTCATTTTTTACCATTTTGTCTTCCAAAGGACAGAAAATTTACCGTTACCCAACTCAAGATTATGAAGCTTCTGAAACGAAGATTTACTCAAAACAAATGAGTTTGAATTTGAGAGATCCTGGCCTTGTTTTGAATTTTAACAGTAACATTTTGAATGGTATTTTTTTGTAAAATTCAGATGGTAACTTGGATATTTCTGTCTGTGTGGATTCTTGCACAAAAGTATGATCCATAAGGTCTACAATTAGATCTTCCTAAATGAGGCTCTTTGATTAATAAATTTTTTTGTGAGTTTGAGAGAGAGAGAATGAGTGTAACCACTATATTGCAGAGGCAGCATTGAATGCTCTCTCCAACTTGGCCCAGACTCTAAGAAACCCAAAAACAACTATTTTTAACTCTCTCTCTCTCTCTCTCTCTCTAAACACTAACTCAACCAAGCTACCCTAATTGTTAACGCTTAAAAAAAAGTAAGGGTAGCGTTGACATGCAGTAGAGGTGGCTAATGGGCCGGTTAAATCCCTTAACCGGATTGGAATCAACTCATTGGAATCAGAATGAGAATGGCTCAAGAGCTACAGTAAAGGGTCCAAACTCAACCTGTAAATCCTGTAATAAGTCATGTCAGTTTCACCTCTCGTTCTAAAAACTTGTTATGACACAGACCCGTTCAACGAGTAAACCAGACGGAACCAACCCGCAAACTCGCCTCAACTCGTCTAACAGTAAACCATATCCATACGAAGAAGAAGGCAAAATAGTCTTAATTTTATTTTTAGTTGTAATATTTATAGTTTTAGATTTTTTCCTTTTTTAATTTTACTTTGTAATCTAACTTGTAATTCTTTTTTCATTAGTGAAATTTTGGACTTTGGTCCCGTGATTTTTTTTCTTTCTTTTGGGGGGTTTTCCTACGTAAAATCATAATGTCCATTTTTTTATTTTTTTATTTTTTTATTTTGATTTTTTTTCAGTTCTGCCGGTTCAACCCACTTAAGCTTGACCCAACCGTGCCGATTTCACTGAGCCGGTGTGGTTTGGCCTTCTCACAAACGGTTTCGATTTATGAACCGGCCCATTAATGGACCTGAATCGATGGGCCACAGGCCGTGCCGGTTCAGGCCCGTCTGCCACCTCTTCTACCATGTAGCCTCATCCTGCTCCTTACATAACCAACTTAAATTTTTATTTCATGGTTGAAATTGAACACCAAGGGTATATCTCCCGTAAGGGACACCTCCGTCACTTCGAATATATCTCCCAGCATTCGGTGGTCAGCCGAGTCTGCTCCAGTAGACTCGGCTGACCTGGCCGAGCCGAGCCGATGAGGGGCGAGTTTTGTTCTGGCCTTTATTAGACAGCTGGCCGTGTCATCGACATGTCGAGGCAATGTGGGGCCCATGTGACCCACTGGCTGCGGTACCCACCATCCTTTAAATTTTTTTTTTTTCGGAACGGATGAAACAAACCGGTAATCCCAGAGAACCGGAACGGATGAAACAAACCGGTAATCCCAGAGAACGCCTTTTCCGGAACTGATGACCACCTGCCTCCACCCCTACCCGTCCATCCCTGCACGGGTTTTGATTTTAACCTTCATCTCCACCTCCGTTATTTATAACAGTGAAAAGTATTGATGTCATAGTTGAAACTTTGGTTTGGATAAGTTGGATCCTGATATTGATTTTGTTTGATTAGTATTTAGATTAACTGTATGGCCCATATCCAGTACGTATTAAATGACATATCCATATGTGGCTCACTTTTTTACATGGGTGTTAACATGAAATCTGTACCCTGGAGGATTGATACAGGTCGGGTGGGTACCCGACCCATATCCAAGCTGTTGTTGGACCTACTTTGACATTCTTGTCGGGGTTAGAACAGGATCCAGGTAAAAAGATGCTAACCGATCCTGACCGCAACCCATTTTTCGTAAGTTAGAGAGAGAGATTTGATACAGGGCTAGCATGTATAATCCGGATCCCGGTCCATCCTATACCACCTCATTCTCGAATTTCATCTGCAAAACAGTGATCCAACCTTGATCTTAACACTTTTATTGGCCATGGTTTTATAGAGGATGGACCTTGAATCTGTTCTGGTTTTCTAGAACCAGATTCTGGTATGGTCCAACAAGTAAAGCTTCTATTAAGAACTCAATATCCAATATATTCCAACCCGGATCCAAACTGGTAATAGCTTTGAGGATGTAAACCGATGAATTTGTCACACCACCGACTGGCATAACCGAGTTTAATCGGTTTGCATCAGATCCAATTAGGCAAACATCCAGATCTACTTACAGCTGAATTTGTAAAGATTCAATCGAATCCTAAGTAGATCCAAAGCCAACCATGCTGGCCAAGTTCTAGATTGTACATTGTAAAAGCTATGATTCGAGGATTTAAGATTCATGTATCTCTGACCCGACCTACATCAGACTAGAAATCCGTGAATTTGATCTTCAAAAGGATTTAGTGCGGTCCAATGCAAATCGAATCCCTAGGATCTCCCCAAGTGGATCCAAGAACCTAAACGCTTTGTATTGGTTCTACCTAGATCCAAATCCAAATCCAACCCGTTTTCATATAAGGGCACGGCCAGTGGTGCGTAGTGTAAGGGCTTCATAACGAGGGAAATAAATTGGAGGGTCGTCACACGTGCGAGTGTCGCCCCGTTGTGGCCAGCTTCGATCGTCCGCACGTGTCTGTCAGCCAATGACAGACCTCCTGTCTCGTGCGTGTGCCCGGTGCTGTGGTGGGGCCCACGTGGCTTGAGTCCCACGTGAGAGTGGGGCCCACCGGGGAGGGGCTTAGCGTCTCGTGAAGATTGCGACGATGTCCCCCTCAACGTTAGGATCACCCAAGCGTCAAGGCTCGTTTCGGGACTGATCTGGTCTTTGACTCTTGGTTATCTAAACCCAAATTGAGGCTAGTTCAGGTTGTGGAACCAGACCCGGGTCAGGCTGGTCTTCGGACTTTGGGGCTTGGGAATTGCAAGACCCGTCTTTGGATTGCCTGTACAGAGAACCTACAACTAGGGCATAGTGACAAATATCGTGAGATTTATGAAAATCTCACGATAATATCTCAAGAAATTGCCTGAAAGTTTAAAAGGGCAATTTCTTGGGAGATTTTAAAATATCGTGAGATTTATGAAAAAACATAAATACTGTGATTTAAATGTGATATTTATGTTTTAAATGGCTATTTATCATGAAGAAAAACCATGTATTTTTATTTTAAAATAATTTGTATTATTATTTTCTTACATAAAATATTTTTTTATTGACGAGATTTTGTTGAAAAAACGTGATATTTATGAAAAAAATTTCAATTTCTCACGAGTTTTTGAAAACCGAGGTTTTGCCAAAAAAAAAACGTTTGTCACTATGAACTAGGGCTGTCAATGGGTCGGGTTTATACTGCATACCCGATGCGACCCATAACTGAATCCTCGATCATGGTCATAAAAAGTTCCAACCAGAATAATATTTGAGACGACCCGAGCAATAATCTGATCAGGTTTGATTTATGATTTTTTCCGGGTATCCGATCCTACTCGGATTTTTTGCCAAGTACCCAAAGCAACCAGGAGTATTTTATATGTATTTTATGTAAAAATATTCTTCTTAAATTATACGGATCCAGGTTTCAGATTTCATTTTTGCAACCTGGCAAAACCTGAACCCGGCAAAACTTGATCCGGTTCAGATATACCCTGATGAGTTCGATACCTAACCCATTGATAGCCATACCTATAACCCGTTTCCTGCCTTATTAGGGTTATAAGTAAGAGTTCTAGCCAAATTATGTGTGTTTTTTATTGCTTAGAATTTTGGGTCGGAGGTAATCTGACATCCTAGGATCTTTAATACACGAGATCTCTAGTCCAACTCCTCCAAGGTCAAAGATCCAGGCATTTAGACCAGTTTTATGGGTTTTAGATCCAAGGATTTGAGATCCTCTGTTTGCAAAAGCAAGGATCTGGCGTTGGCAATTGGAGACAACCAAACGCTCTCTAAGAGATTGGGTCCTTGGATCCTGATGGGGATTGAAGGATTTTTATAATGTTTTAGTGCTTGAAAGTTAATAGGCTTGTCAACAATATAGATATCCGATCCATCATCGTGCACCGAAACCCGCCCAAATAAGATGAAGTCAGTTTCAGGTTCAAGTTAGGGTTATGTTGGTTTGAGAAAATGGAATCCGAAATCCAACCCATATAATTTAAAGAGTGTTTAGAAACACATATTTTTACTTAAAATATATATGAAAAACTCGAGCTAAATTTTCTGACAAAAGTCATAGCTCATGAAATCTGTCAGGCCCGAATGCCCAATACAGTTATGACACGTTGACATTACTAGTAGTGATGTAAAGGAGTCGGAGTCGGATCGGATCTTATTGGATGTAAGGTAATTGCATTTGAACTCCGATGCTTACAGCCTATACCAAACCCTGATCCAATCGGACATATACATAATTGGGTTGGATCTTGTCAACCTTTGTGTTGGACTTGGATTCAGATGTGAGAACGCTACTAGGGCTGGCAAATGATCCTAACAGCTTGCGACTCTGCTCGGTTCAACTCGCCATGAACTCATTCGTGATTGGTTTGTATAGCTGGAGAGTCGAGCCATGAGCACCTTGTTAAGGTTAAATGAGTCGAACCCGAGCACAGGGTGTTTGGCTCGGCTCAGAAGAGCTCTTATAGATACTTTTTTATGTATAATATATATTTTAAGTGTAATATATAAAAAGAAGAGTGCATAAAATATATACAAAAAGAGAAAGATGAATATATATATATATATATATATATATATATATATATATATATATATATATATATATATATCATGTGTATATAACATGAAATGTTTTTACATGAGTCAGCTTGTGTTCGGCTCGTCTCATTCACAGACGAGCTGAGCTCAAGCTTGGCTTGGCCAAACACGAACACAACCTGAGCCATGAGCTCAATCCACTGGTAAATGAACCGAGCACGAACATATGCCATGTTCAGTTCGTTCAGCTCATTTACCAGCCCTAAATGCTACAACAAAATCTGACTAGACGAACTGTAGAGATGTATACGGTATGGGTTTGGGTTTAAACATGTAAAGAGTCTTGGGTTTGGTATCAGAGATCTGATTGACCCGGATCTATTTAATCTGATTCCATTACAAGTTTTGGACCAAATTACTTAATCAGGCCAGATTTGGTTTTCGGTTTTCACAACATAATTTGGATTTGCCTCCAAAGACAGATATGTTTAGATTTTAATTTAGTTATGATTAGGATAAATTGTTAATCAGATCGAGGTTGGGTAAGTGCTTTCATAATCAGATTCCGAATCTTATTGAGTTATATCCAATACTATCCAACCCAAACCCAATCCATTTACATCCCCATCTATATGGTTTCTAGAATGTGAATGATGGTACAAGTGGGGGTAACCCTATTTGTCCAGAGTTCAGTAAAACCTGGGATCATAAATTATTTTTTTATTGGAAAACTCGAAAATTCCAGAAAATTTGGGTTCCTATATGGTTTCAAATTGTACCATTGTCTTATTGGATTGAGAGGAGGAGTTTGGCAGCAACTTGAGTGTGAAAATTTGGACTGACCATATAGGCTTGATAGCTGTAGCCTTTTTTACTTCTCTGTTTGGCTCCCATTCTTTAATCATAACCCTATTATTTCCTTGTCCTACTGGTTTGTTCAGGAAACCCGTGACCCATGTGGGTAAACACAACGACTCACCCAATTCATTTTAATTTCCTGGGACATGGAACGTATCGGCCGATACGTATGGTATAGTATCGGCCAGAAAATCAATACGATACTATTTTTTAATAAATATAAAATTACTTTAAATTAATTTTTAATATTATTTTAATAGTTTTAACACATCACAAAATATTTTTAATTGTTTTTTAGCTGATTCAGAATGATTCACCTGAGTCGTTGGAGGGCCGATACCGATACTGACAACATTGGATGGGACAACAATAGCTCGAAATCCACTGGAATTGTTGCTTGCTACAGGATAGCGTACTCAAGAGGAGGAAAAAAGGGTGGGTGAGCACGGCTTATAAAGGTGTGCAAACCTCGAGTTCACCAATATTAGATGTGGTTACCAACGGGGGCTCTACTTGTTTGGTAGGAGCAGCTAGTGCACGTCACCTTGTGTGGGGATGTTGCAGGTTCAAAACCCAATGGTATAGTTGTATAAACTGGTTGGGGTCTACCTAACCCCAGCTTGACTATAAAAAAAATATGTTAGATGCCGTTTTTCATGATTCGACCGTATGAATGTCTTCAACTTGAACATATTTTATTTGTTATAATTATCGACCCTTGGTTTTGTGTTTTTTAATGAAAAAATATGCTTTTAGAGCATTTTAAATTTAACAAAATTAGGATCAGCTGAATGGAAACAAAAAAAAAACAGTATTGGTGAAATATTGACTGAATTTTAGTGTTCAGGGATGGTGGTGCACGCCTACCCTTAACTCTATGTAACCTCAAATATTTTTTACCTACCGGTGGCTTAGTTGGCTTACCCTTCCTTCTCTCTCTCTCTCTCTATATATATATATATATATATATATAGAGAGAGAGAGAGAGAGAGAGAGAGATGGGTGTGTGTAAATGAAATATGCTAAATAAAACATGTTAAATAAGTTTTTCTGATTTTTTTCATTTTACTTTCAAATTCTGATTATACAGATGTAATCTATGTACTTGATTTTATAGAGATCAGCTTTTGAAATGTCCTATTCCTACACATGGGTGGAAATCAACCGTCCAAAATCTTTGTAAATTTTCGAAACTTATAATATCATTTTTTCATCCTTACTGTCTCTATATATAGAGAGAGAGAGTAACGGGTGCATGCTAAATGAAATGTGCTAAATGAGTTTTCCTGTTCTACCGATGTTTTTTAGTAATTTCGACCCCATAAATGTGTTGGGCATGGTCGATTTACCAAAAATCCACATCGGGATCATGTGTTTTCAATGGAAAAAATGAAATTTGGAGCCTCAAAAATTTATAAAGATTTTGGACCGTTATAAAAACCCACCCATGTTTCCAAATAGAACACTTCAAGACCTGATCTCTATAAAATCAAGTAAATAGATTACATTTGTATGGAAAACTTATTTAACATGTTTTATTTAGCATGTACCCATCCATCTCTCTCTCTCTCTCTCTCTCTCTCTCTCTCTCTCTATATATATATATATATATATATAAAGAGAGAGAATGAGGTAAGTGCTTAATGAAATATGTTTAAGGTATTTTTTATCGCAGTTTGGACCCCATAAATGTGTTGGGCATGGTCGATTTACGAGGAAAGCACACCTAGATCATGTGTTTTCGATGAAAAAAATGATATTTGAAGCCTTGAAAATTTACAATGATTTTGGACAGTTGATTTTTTGAACCTTATAAAAACCCACCCATGTGTGGAATCAAACACTTCAAGAGCTGAACCCTATTAAATCATGGACATAGATCACATTTGTACAGTAAAAATATAAAAATAACACGAAAAAAAGAACTCAAAACCCCATTAAGCATATTTCATTAAGCACACCTCTCTCTCTCTCTCTCTCTCTCTCTCTCTATATATATATATATATATATATATATATATATATATATATATATATATATATATATATATATATATATATAGTGTTAATGTTTACTACTTTCATGGGTAAGGAACTGTTACTCCAACCTTGTGAAAAATGGATTTTAGAAAAGAGATTTCAAGCCTAGAGGCACGTTCTTAAGATCACTATCTTTAGAACTTCAATCGCCCCACTCCGAAAATTTCGAAGATGCGAAAAAGGGTTTTGTTATGACTGAGTTCCCAGGATACAACTAGGCTTGAACCTCAAGAGAGTCACTGCTTCGCAAGAACAGATGACCTCTCCCACACATGAACTCTGCAAGCCAAACCGAGAAGAAAGAAAGGAGAAAACTGGAGAGTCAGAAATTCTGATGTTTTCAAAAGACGAAAATAGAAAATATTTATAGACTTTTAGAGAGGCCAAAACGTTTTGCGATAAATGAGATTAATGGCCATAAATCTGATAGTTTGAAAATAGGAGGAAAAGGTACCTGAACGGTCACTCACCTTTGACTGTCAATCAAAGTCCTTCAAAATCGTCCAACAGTCACAAAGCGCCTTAAACTCAATATAAATGCTATTAAAACCTTTCAAACGGCCAAATATCTCAAAACCGAAAAAATCAAAACGGATATTTGCGCCTCATATGCACCTCGCATCGCTGCGAGCATGCGAAGTGCAAAACGCCACATCAAAATGCCACATTGCGCACACACGCGAACGGGCGCGTCTGTTGTTGCACGATACGCAGCAACATCCGCAAGCCACCCAAAGACACAAGGCTTACCAAAGTAAAGAATAGGAAACAAAGCTTGTATTTAAACCACTAGAAAAATTGATTTCTCTTAGATATGGGACTAAACCTTTTAAAACACTTTTGGTGGAAAGAAATCACCAAATTTAAAAACTTTCCTAACAGGAACTCCTTAGTAAGAAAAATGTAATATTTGTGATCCACACATCACTCTTAGTAGAAACTGACTTTGATGAGGTTTTTCTGGAGTATATGTTAGATTCTACAATGATTGAAAAATCCATGGCCTACAATGTACCAAATTCTCAAACCTCATGAAAATGTGTTTTATGTCCAAAAAATATTATCCAAGAGTTATTCCGGCTATTTTGACCATGTTGAATACATCTATAAGGTGAGATTTTGTCAAAACAACCTTCGCTGTGAGTTGTAACTAGGGTTTCCATACGAATGAGGGTAGCAAATGCTCTCTCTCTCTCTCTCACACACACATATATATATATATAGAGAGAGATGCTCAGTTTTTTAAAGATTTTTTTTTTTCAAAAAGGCACCTAAATTTTTGCCCCTTTAATAAAAAAGAAACTTTCATCCATTTAACCCAAGATGAGTTAAGAGAGTTAATTTACTAGTTAAACTATCCATGACTCCTTTCCTCTTTTTTAAATCTTAGTCCTCGGTAATTAACCACCGTATTTCCTAGGTACATTTTCTTTTTATTAATGCTCAAACTTTAGGTGCTTTTTTATTTTTTTTTAAGTAACGTGAGATTTTTCCTCGCCCATACTCTCCCAAGAAGGAGATTTGTGACTATATGGGTTGAACCATCTTTTTTACTACATAATAAAACTAAGTGGACACCTGATATCTCTATTATTTCGTATCCGCTGAAAGATCCCTCGGATTTGGAATCCAAGGATCTTAGAGGACAGTGCCCCAAGGGAGGGTTAGCAGAGTGGGGGTGGAGCCTTGGCTGCTAGATGATCAGTCAAGGTTCGATTCCCATGAGCGTCACCCTTCTGCGCAAGCCAACGCGTAGCATAGGCCCCAAGGGGCAGGGTCCTAACTTTAGAATTTTATGCTGCGGACATGACCGCCATAGGTGCACTACCCGGTCTTCATGCTGGTTGTAGTTTCATCATGTTATAAATCATAAAAAAGGGAAAGGATCAGTTCTTAAAATCCCCTCTTTTTTCTTTTAATTGCTCTCACAAAATGAAGATCTCATTTACGATCCTATGTTTGATAAACCAAGGATCTTGACGTGGGGCCCACACTTTATCAGCAACCCCCACACCAGCTCAGACCCAAGATCTGAGATCCCTAACTACCAAACACACCCACAAATTACATATCAAGTGAGTAATTAAGAATCGTCTCGGACCCTGAAATCAATTCATGGAATCTGGTGATTCCGATTCGGATTCATTTTGAATCAGGCAGCTTTTAACCACAGAAAGACACATGTCAAAAATATTTAAATAATATTAAAATATTAAAAACTATTTTAATTATTTAATATATTTGAAAAATAGCCAGGTCAGTTTGGTATCGCATGTACCATACAAATCGGCCGATTCACAACGACACTGACAACATTGATTTCTAGTAGGGGTGGCAATCGGGTCGGGTTGGTGGGTCGACCCGGCGGGTTGGCGGGTCATCATACCTCAACCCGAACTCGACCCGTTTATTAAACGGGTCGACTGTGGCAAACACGAAACTGACCCATTTATTAAACGGGTAACCCGACACAACCCGCCAGCCCGTTTAATAAATGGGTTGTGTCCGGTAAACGGGTTGGCGGGTTAGCAGGCAAGCTGACGGGTCGGGTTGGCGGGTTGACCCACCCGCCTAACCCATTTATTAAACGGGTCAGCCAGGTTGGCGGGTTGGCGTACCCCTAACATGAACCCGACCCGTTTAATAAATGGGTTAGGCGGGTCGACCCATTTACAAACCCGCCTAAGAGGCGGGTTGGCTGGTCGTGTCAGGTTTTGCCACCCCTAATTTCTAGTGATTGGAAATTCTCATCTATGTTTTTTTTTCTTTTTTCTTTTTTGCTTTTTATTTCTCTTGTCTTTATCTGGTGCTCCGTCTTCCACCCATATACTATCATACTACAGCAAATATGATGTGACAGAAGCCATTAAGGGGCGTGTTTTGGTGTTCTTTCCATGGTACTAATTTGTCTGTATTTTGCTACATTCTTTGGTTCCTTCCAACAGAGACTACTAGCTTGCCTTTGTGGAGATGTGAATCTTTATGTGATAACAGCATGATTGAAATATCTCTAGATGGACGGCCATGATAGCACCTTCAAGGTGACAACAGCTCTGCCGTATCCACCCTTGAGATAGACAACTCATTGCAGCAGCATGAAGGAATGCACAATGCTAGGCTGGGGCTGGGGCTGGGGCTGGGGCTGGGGCTGGGGCCCGGGCCCGGGCTCGGCTCCGGCTTATCCTCATGCACTAATGAGTGGAGCTCAGGCATGAGACCCAGGATTGGTTATATAAACAAGCCGAGCTTGATCAAGCAAAGATTATTCTGGTTAAGCTTGGTTAGGCTCAGTGAGGGAGTATATACAAAGGTTTTGTTCACAGTCAAGGGTAGGTCCTCTGGCTTTGACTCAAGAGGTGACAGGTTCGAATCCCAACCTCTCAAATTGAATGGAAACAACACATTCAGGATAAAAGTGACCAGCTTATGCTGAGCCAAGCTGACCTAGAGCTTGCTCAAGCTTCAATGGAGCCGAGCTTGAACAGTCATAATTTCAAGCCCCGCTCGAGCTTGCTTCTTTTTCAGCCAAGCCGAATTTGACAAGCCCAAGCCATGGTACATGGCACAAGGAATGAAAGCTTTGAAGAACAATAGCTCTACCGTCAGGGCTCCATGATTCTAATAAATAAACTGTAGTAAAACACTCCTGATTGCTAGCATATTTCTTGGTTCAACATACCATCGAGGTGGTATCCCATGTGTTCAGCGGGGTCCTGTGCCAAGTTGAAGGCCCAGGTTCGAACCCCTCTGCCACAGAGAGCTTAAGAGTTATCTGATAGGGGCCTGCCTAACCCCAGCTTGCCCGAAAAAAAAAATTTGTTTAGCAGCAAGACCCCCAACAGTTTGCTTAAAGCTCCACTTGGCAAAAAAATAATAAATTTTCTGTAGTGTATTTTTATGATTTTTACTTTAGACTCCCTGTTAACACTAGTAGACTTCTCAGGAATCCTTATAATGAGTATTTATAGAGAAACAAGATAAACCCTAAGTTTACTTTGGATCAGACATGGATCTATTACATAAAAAATCCAAATAAAAATCTTAAACTAAATTAGATCCAAATAAATCTTTATGAACTGGGTCTTTTGCTGCATCACTTGCTCTAAATAAGAAATTGGGGAACTGTGCCTTTAAGTTAGCTATTCTTCATTGGCTAGCAAACGCTGGCTTGTGAGCATAGTTTCATGGAAACATCATCTTGATAACAGGTGGATGAGAGTAAGACACAACTTGCCCAGACTAAGGGTAATGGACGATAAATCATCTCTCTAGGTAGGTCTTTTGCTATTCATGCAAATGGACTTGGGTGGACCCTCTAGAAGAATAGGCCCCAAGATTAGGATGTGGTTCTTGAGTGTAACTTGACTTGACTTGATTTTTTGTGTTGTATATAGTTCTTTTTAGTGTAGATATAATTAATAAAGGAAGGGGACCTCCCCCCCCCCCCCCCCCCCCCCCCCCCCCAACTCTTTTCTTATGAAAAAAAATTAGTAAGTGGATCGGATCCAGATAAGATATTTTACCTAACCGGAAATATTTCTCGTGGATATGGTTCATAAAATAATATATGTCCAATAGAAGGTCGAATTTGAACCAAATAATGGGGGTTTAGTCGGATTTGAGACGAAATCAGATGAATAAATAGGTTTAGAATGGGTCTGAATTGGATCTGACTTGACTCACCTCATCTATTCACATGTAAATGACATGTTTGACATGTTCTTCAATTGGAGAGTAACAACATTCACGTCACACTGTGTGTGTGTGTGTGTGTGTGTGTGTGTGAGAGAGAGAGAGAGAGAGAGTCCTTGTAAAGTGGAGATGCTGAGAACATGGGACCTAAAAATGCTCTTAACCCTTTTTTGGATATTTTATATGGTCTTAAGTAACTTTTGATGAAATGCATGAATATTCATATTGTTTTGGTATTATATACAAAAAATCTTATCTTGTTTTTTATCAATTTTGGTTACAATATGAGTTCATTTGGAAAGTTATACATCTAGTGTTAATTTAGATAAAAAAAACCTAGCTTTGGCTGCAATTTATTGTCTTACAAATTAGGTTAAGCTTGAGCAAGTTGTGGGTGACAATGCATTTCATTTCTTTTCTGCAATAAAGTCTCTTTAAAAAACTTTAAAAAAAAAAATCCAACCGGTGTCACCTTGCCAAGCCATTTCCTGACAAGTGGTTGGCCAAAAAATGGCCAGCCAACTATTTTTCAAAAAATGTAACACAAAAAAATCCACTTTCCAGACATTTTCTTGGTGGCAGGAAATGGTCCGAGTGGTACTGCTTGGTGGGGGAGGTACTAGTTCGGCCAGAAATGGCTGGATTCAGTTTTGGGGGTGGTGGGGCTTTATGGTGTAGAAATAAAGAAAGGGAGGAAACAGGTCTCCCCAATAAACCTGGTTGGAGAAACAGGGGAGGACCCAAAATGCTACCAAACTTGGTTTTGTGGCTTAAACCTAGTTTGACAAAACCAGTTTTCCAACCAAGTTTTGGGTGTCATCCAAACGGTACCTAATTTAATCTGATCTTGGTTTTGTTTTAAAGTTTGTTCTTTTTTTTTTTTAAATTTATACTCGGCACGAAGACCTGGTCGCTCTGGCTCAGCCTGCTATACCTACGGCCGTCGTGCTGACAAGCGTAAAACTCCGAAGCTAGGACCTCTGCCCCCGGGGCCTATGCTAAGCAGCTTGTTTAGGACAAAACTAGGGTATCAATGGGTAAACAAAAAAAAATACAATTTAAGGGTTGATTTCCACTAAATCAAGCATGTTGAATACAAAACCAGATTGAGTCAGAATAACACATATCATCGGATAGCCACTAGATTGTACATACAAATGATTATATAGCAAATACATATCCTGTTTTTACTCTGCAAGAGATATTGGAGAACTTCACCTGCATGGATCGCCAATGGCAGTGGGCCTGGGGAGAAGTTCTGACCACTTCATCCTAGTTTCGACTCTCACCGGCTGTGCAGGTTCCTTTAACTGGTGGGCTTTATAAGGGCTTGGGTGTTGGTGACCCCACCCAGGGTTTACCTTGCAAGGGGCTGGGCCCATTACGTGACTTGGGTCTCAGTGAGGGTTTCTAGACATAAAAAAAAGGGGGGAGTACTATGCAGTTATTACACATGGTTAGCAACAAATATCCTACAAATTTTACAATTTTGTTTTTTGAGGTTTAGGGTTCTTGACATATTAAATTAAGCTCACTTGAAAACAATCCAGGTCTAGGTCCATTGTGCTATGGAGAATATTAAGGTGATTTTCTCAAGAATGGCTCAATTACCAAGAAAAGAAGCTATTATGTGCATTGAGCCCAGTTATGATATAAACAATTATTTCTTTTTTTTTGCTTCATAAAGTACTCTAAAATGTAACATTTTGAAGATGGATGTATACAGTTCTTCATAAGTTTATAAATAATTTTTTTTATCAACTTGGACCTGTTCAATGCCACCAACTTCAAACTTTGGCTCAAAATATTTATTTTTTTATTACCAATTCTGGGATTTTGTCCTTCAACAAAGGACATTGAAAACCATTTCTAATGAAAGATGAGGGGAATCCACATCAGTAAGGACTTGGACCCACATCCAAATCCATGAAAGATGCAGACCAGACCACATGGAATTCAATTTAGAGGGCCCTAGAGAGCCACTCCCAAAAGAATTGGTCCTAAATAAGTTACTTGGAAATGAAAATTTAAAACCTACAAAGTAACATTTCTTGGCTTTATTGATGTGAGTAGAAGATAAAGAATTGTAAAAGCAAGAAGCTTGCAGCCATCGATGAGGTATATTTCAAGGCAATTTTTCTTCTTTAAATATAGAGGATCAATCCTTGATAAATCAATCGCCAAAGAGGTTAGCATAGTTGGAGCAGGCCTTGGTTGTCATATGAGCAGTAGGGTTCGATTCTCGTGGGTGCTACCCCTTTGCTTAAGTCGACGCCCAGCATAGGTGCAAAATTGATTGGTGCTAACTGGGTTTTTATGTTCTTCCCCTATTTGTTTTTTTTGCAGTTTTGACCTCATAAATGTGTTAGGCATGGTCGATTCACGAGGAATCCACACATGGATCATGTGGTTTGGATGAAAAAATTTATATTTGGACCGTTGATTTTTAGAACTTTATAAAAACCCATCCCTGTATCATAATCGAACGCTTCAAAAGCTAATCCCTATAAAATCAAGTATGTAGATCACATGTGGACGATTAAAATTTAAAAATAAACAAAAAAAAACTTGAAAAACTCATTTATCACATGATTTAACAACTATCATGTCACATTACTCTCTCTCTCTCTCTCTCTCTCTCTCTCTCTCTATATATATATATATATATATATATATATATGTATATATATATATGTATATATATATATATATATATATATATATGAAAAAAGTGATAGGTATTTGAAGACTAGATACTTGACAGGTACTTGAACATGTTGGCTATCCATCGTGCTTGAAGAACATTTTGTTTACAGATGTTCAAGTATGTGTCAAGTACCTAAATGTTCAAGCACCTATGCACTATATATATATATATATATATATATATATATATATATATATATATATATATATATATATATATATATATATATATATATATGAGAACTGAAAATAAATGAATTAATGCGTGAACCACAATTTTCATAGATTTTTTATTCTTTTTCTTGAATCTAAATGTATGGATATGATCTACATGTTTGGTTTTATAAGAACACACTCTTGAATTATCCAATTTTAATCCATAAATGAAATTTTTTTAAGGTTTTAAAATCAATGGCTCATATTCTTCATAAATATTCAAGCTTTCAAAAATCTTGTTTTTTCATAAAAAAAATACACGATCCAATGGTTGATTCCTAGCATATTCATCATGCAAAGCACATCCACATGGTTGCATTTGCAAAGAAAGTGTTGAAAATGCTTGTATTTTTAGTTCTTATATATATATATATATATATATATATATATATATGAGAGAGAGAAGGAAACATATTAGGCCCTCTTTTCCTGTTCTACCCCGTTAGGCCGCATAGTTTGAAGTGTTTTATGAAAAATCTGAACTGTTAGATATGTTTATCATGCTCTATTTAGTGGAAATCAACTCTTGGATCATATTTTTCGATAAAAAATGTATTTTTATGAGCAGAGAAAACTTGACGTAGCCATTGATTTTGGATCACCGAAAATACATGTATACAATTCGGATTCTGATGATCCAAAAGCAGGTTCCTACTAAACAAAACATATAGATCACATCTATGTTGTTAGATGTGAGAAAAAATACCAAATACTAAGATTTTTAAATGGTCCTAATAGGATAGAATGAAAAAATGGAGCACAAGCGCATCACTCTCTCTCTCTCAATATATATATATATATATATATATATATATATATATATATATATATATATATATATATATATATATATATATATTGAGAGAGAGAGAGAGAGACTCAAATATGTTTACCAACCAAATATCTGGTATATATGAATAGAGATTTTCATAGCTTTTTTGCAAATCTAACATTGCATACGCATTTGGCGTGGTCCATTTGCTAAAAATTGACTATTGGATCATGGTAATAGGATGAACAAATGCAATTTTTTTATGCTTGAATATTTATGAAAATTCTAAGCCACTGATTTTCAACCCTTACAAGATTCTTCCTACACATCTTAATTGGATTATCCAAGAGTCTGTTTCTATAAATCCAAGCATCTACATCACATTTGTACGGTAAAAGTTTCTAAGAAAAAGTAAAAAAAAAAACTTATGAAAAAGTTAGTTCATACCAATAACATATTTGGTTGGTAAATATGTTTTAGTTACCTTTATATATATATATATATATATATATATATATATATATATATATATATATATATATATATATATATATATATATATATATATTATAACAGTTTATCAAAACATAGTACTTGGTGACGGTTTGCCAGTCGTGGCATTGACAACTGATAACATATATTGCTAATTATACACATGATTTTTTTAAATAAACAATGGTTATGATTTATGATTATGTTGATTATAATTGTTGAGAATAGGTGGTTTTAAGTAAAGTTATTTTATAGTAAGATGTCATTAGTATTTTAGTTTTTATAATTGGGGCTTTATTGTAATTATGCTTCTTAAGCCTCTCTCTATTTAACATAGAGAAAGGCCCTAATATCGATATGATGTTCTGAGTTTTTGTGCAGCCGTCTCTCTCTCTCTCTCTCTCTCTCTCTCTCTCTCTCTCTCTCTCTCTCTCTCTCTCTCTCTATCTATCTATCTATCTATCTATCTATCTATCTATCTCTTCTCTCTCTAGGTCTCGGGTTATCTTCTACATGGTATCAGAGCACAGCCGATCGTGGGAGCGTGATCGACTGTGACGTGGGAACGTGATCGATGCTCAGCTGATCGTGGGATCGTGATCGACTGTGACGTGGGATATTTTTTTTATCGAGCGTGATCAAAGCTCGACGTGATCGAGTGTGATCAAGGCTCGGTCAATAGTGATTACATCTTGATCGTGATCAAACTCCTATCCCATGAGTAAAAAGAAATCAATACCTAATCAGGTCAGCGATGAAAATTAATTTTTTTTTTATCTGATGACAGATCTGGTCATGTGACTAGTCGTGGATGCTTGCTGTGGGTTCGCAGCTCTTTGTTTTCATTGTTTCGTGAATACCTACTGCCTCGGTGGTATCTCCTGCCGTAAGTCTCGTGACTACCTGTTGGGAGTTTGATTGTTGTTGGTATAGTTTACACTGAACATGTCGTGTGTGATATTGATATCGTTGTTGTTGGGAGTGTGATTGCTGTCGGTAATTCTATATATGGTTGGGGCCCTGTCTTGTTTATCTGGATATCGTTGCTGTGGGAGTTTGATTGTTGTTGGTACAATCTACTCCGGATATCGTTGATGTGATTCTATATATGGTTGGGGCCCTGTCTTGTTTATCTGGATATTGTTGCTATGGGAGTTTGATCGTTGTTGGTACAATCTACTCCGGATATCGTTGTTGTGGGGAGGTTGATTGTTGTTGGTATAATCTGGATATCATTGCTGTGGACATGCTGTGATTTCAGGTCGTGACTTTCTGCTATTTTTTTTTGGCAGCATCCAACACGTAGTGGGCTGCTCGTGAAAAGAAAAAAAATGCATGACTCATTGTCGAACTGTATATGTCTGGGGAGCTGCCCCTGTTATGAAAAAAAAAAAATTTGTGCTGCATATGCAGAAGTCATGTTAGTTGTGATTCACTGACGTGCTGAATTATTTTTCTGTTTGTGGGCTGCTGCTCACTACTGTCGTGGAATTTTTTTTGTTCGTAAGTGAACAACTGCTGCTTGGAATATCAGTTGGTGTGTGAGTGTAACACACGGGTTTCCCTGTTTTAGCTTGGAGACTGTCCATTTTTTAAAAACCAGAAGTATGGCTGAAACTTCGAAATGTGATTCAAAATTGGAGCATATTGGAGAATATAAGGCATTTGCCAATCCATTTTCATATGGCTCGTCTGTAAGGCTAAATGAAACTAACTATGCAAGGTGGTCCAGAACATTTATGATGTCGGTATCTGGACATCATCGAAAACATATCTTGTTGGAAGATGAACCCACTGAAAAGGTGGGAAAATATGTTACCTGGGATGAAGATAATGACATAGTTATGTCATGGATTATGAATAGTGTTGAACCCCATATTGCAGATGGTTTAATTTATTATAATACAGCCAAGCAGATGTGGGATAATCTTCGCGATACATACTCACAAGAGACTAATGTGAGTCGTATCCTACAAGTTGAACAGGAAATATACAATTTACAGCAGGGAGATCAAACCTTGGCCCAGTACTATGCCTCAGTAAAAGCTGCTTTTGAAAGACTGAATGCTCACAGACCTCTTTGTTGTTCAAAACAAAAAGATCATCAAGAACAAACTATGGTTGCTAGGTTTCTTACAGGTTTATCTTCAGAATTTTCTGTTGCAAAAGTCCAAATGTTGACTGGTTCGGATGTACCTACTCTTGCTGAGGCATATAACCGTCTAAGCAGACTTGCTATATCTCTTCCACATTCTCAGCCTGTGACTCAGTCATCTGCCTTAGTTGTCTCATCTGGTTATGGACGTGGAAATCTTCAGAACATCAGAGGATGAGGTCGTGGACGAGGTGTGGGAGGCAGAGGAAAGCTTCAATGTACATTCTGTGGAAAATCTGGACATTTAGAGGATCGTTGCTGGGATAAGCATGGCCGACCAACACCAACCTCCTCTTCATCAAAGTCATATGCTCCTAAAGCTAATACTACTACTCTCGAGGTAACAAAGGCACAAGAAAATATCTCTGCAAGTGACAGTAGTATAACTCTCAGTCGTGCTGAATATGATGAGCTGATAGCTCTTCGTCCTTTGAGTTCTACCTCTCCTGTTGCTGGTGTTGCCTATTCAATCGAGAATCTTCTTCATCCGACTGATCGTAAGTGGATTATTGATTCTGGTGCATCCAGACATTTATGTGGCAATTCCCTTGCTTTTTCAGATCTAAAGGATATTAAGGCTCAGCTTGGAGTCTCATTAGCCGATGGGAGTACCTCCCCAGTTGTTGGTCAGGGAAATATTTCTATATCCTCCTCATTACAGTTGAAAAATGCTCTTCATGCTCCAAAATTTCCTCAAAGTTTACTTTCTGTTAGTTGCCTTGTAAAAGAACAACACTGTAGAGTAATATTTGATCCAATGGGTTGTCATTTTCAGGATTTGCTGACGGGGAAGAAGATTGGTAGAGGCTATGAAGAAAATGGAATCTACTACTTACATCATCCAATGGGTATTGTTCATGCTGCAGTGGAACATTCATTTAGTCCTGTTCAGTGGCATCGTCGTCTTGGCCATCCTTCATTGTCAAAGCTCCGTTCGGTCTTTCCTCAGATTCCCTCCACCACATCATTTCAGTGTGAAGCATGTCAGCTGGGCAAGCATCATCGAAGTTTGTTTCCTTCGAGTTAGAGTCAGTCTAGTAATAAAGTCTTTGAACTTCTTCATGCAGATGTATGGGGTCCTAGTAAGATTCCTACTAGGACTCAGTGTCGATACTATTTAGTTATTGTTGATGATTTCTCTAAGTTATCTTGGGTGTTTTTAATAAAGGAACGATCTGATGTTCCAAATATTATCAAATCTTTAATTCTTGAAATAAAAACTCAGTTTGAATCTACTGTCAAGATTGTTCGCACTGACAATGCTCTTGAGTTTAAATCAAAAGGTCTGTTACAATTTTACCAAGATAATGGCATCCAACCCCAAACTTCTTGTGCTTATTCATCTCAACAAAATAGGGTGGCTGAGCGAAAACATCGTCACCTACTTGATGTTGCCAGGACCATTATGATTCAATCAAATGTTCCTGCAGCATACTGGGGAGATGCAATTACAACTGCTTGCTATCTGATCAACCGCATGCCCTCCTCTTTTGTGGGTGATCAAATTCCAATTCATATCCTAAAACCCAATACCCCCTCTCTTCTCCCTCTCGCTCAAAGTGTTTGGATGTGTTTGTTTTGTACACAAACTTGGCCCTGACCGTGATAAATTAGTTGCTCAAGCTACAAAATGCATATTTATAGGTTATCCCAAAAATCAAAAGGGATATCAATGTTATCATCCTACTTCTCGCCGAGAGTATATTAGTGCGGATGTATCTTTCTTGGAATCCACTCCATATTACTTTAATACTGGTTCCCTGCTGTAGGTTGATCCAACTGAGTCTTGTCCATTACCTATACCTCCTTTTCCCTTGGAATTTGTGCCCTCATTCCAGAACCACACTTCATCCTCTTCCAGATTTCATAATCCTCCATTGGTATATGTGCGTAGAGATCCACCTCCGCAAGTGCCTCCATCTTCTTATTCCCCTGAGGTAAGTTCTACTGACAATAATGATCTTCATGATGATGATAACAGGCCGATTGCTCTACGAAAGGGGACAAGACAATGTACCTTATATCCCATATCTCATTTTGTCTCCGAAGACAGAATTGGCAATCAGATGAAATCTTTTATTTCAACTTTATCTGCTGAAATTATTCCTCTGAACTATCAGCAGTCAGAGCTTGATACTCGCTGGAAGCTGGCTATGCAAGAAGAAATGGATGCCTTAATATCTCAGCATACTTGGGATCTAGTTGATTCCCCAGCAGATGCTGACATTGTTGGATGTAAATGGGTATATACGATAAAGTACAAATCTGATGGTTCAATTGAACAGTACAAGGCCAGATTAGTAGCCAAAGGGTATACTCAGACATATGGTATTGATTTCTTTGAAACTTTTTCTCCTGTTGCACGGATGGGTACCATTCGTCTTGTTCTCTCAGTAGTTGTTCAGCATGGGTGGAGCCTGTACCAATTAGATGTGAAAAATGCATTTCTATATGGAGACTTATCTGAGACTGTTTACATGCAACAACCTCCAGGATTCGAGGTTGAGGGGGAGTGTCAGAAGGTGTGTAGATTGAAAAAAGCAATTTATGGCTTGAAACAAAGTCCTCGTGCATGGTTTCAGAAGCTGTTTGAAGTGATGTCATGTTTTGGCTTTAATAGGTCAGCAGCAGATCATATACTATTCATAAAGAAAACTAGCTCTGGCATAGTTGTTATGGTTGTATATGTGGATGACATCATTCTTACAAGTGATGATGTGAAAGCTATTGAATCCACAAAGGATCATCTTCAAAAACACTTTGTTACAAAAGACCTTGGTTCACTCAGGTATTTTCTGGGTATAGAAGTTGCCAGGAGCCGTGAAGGGATGGTTTTGTCTCAACGGAAGTATGTTCTTGACTTATAATAGGAAACAGGAATGTTGGGAGCTAAACCAGCAAATATACCTATGGACCATAAAGTTCAGTTGTTTGAAGAAGGGTCAAAACTGGTTGATAGCAAGAGCTATCGCTCCCTAGTTGGGAAACTATTGTATGTAACTGTGACCAGGCCGGATATTGCTTTAGCAGTAAGTAAAGTCAGTCAGTTTATGGACAAACCAACTGAGGTACACTGGAATGCAGCTATTATGATTCTCAGATATCTAAAATCTTCTCCTGGAAAGGGGTATTGTTCAAGAAAGGTGGAACTCTGGATATAGTGGCCTATTCTGATGCTGACTATGCAGGGTCTGTAGTAGATAGAAAATCTACCACAGGATTTTGTGTGTTCCTGGGAGACAACTTGATCTCTTGGAGAAGTAAGAAGCAAAATGTGGTTTCTAGGTCGAGTGCAGAATCAGAATATCGGGCTATGGCCCAAACAGCTGCTGAATTGATATGGGTTCGTACTGTTCTTCTTGATCTTCAAGTGAAGGTTTCCTCTCCCATGACCATGATGTGCGATAACAAAGCTGCAACATATATAGCAAACAATCTTGTATTTCATGAGAGAACAAAGCACATTGAGGTTGATTGCCACTATGTAAGGGATATGGTTCAAGCGGGTCATATCACTACCAAATATCTAAAGTCGAAAGACCAAGTTGCAGATATGTTCACAAAACCTCTTGCTAGACCAAATTTTTCAAAATGTTGTGACAAGCTGAGCATGATTGATATCTATGCTCCAGCTTGAGGGAGAGTGTTGAGAATAGGTGGTTTTAAGTAAAGTTATTTTATAGTAAGATGCCATTAGTATTTTAGTTTTTATAATTGGGGCTTTATTGTAATTATGCTTCTTAAGCCTCTCTCTATTTAACATAGAGAGAGGCCCTAATATCGATATGATGTTCTGAGTTTTTGTGCAGCCGTCTCTCTCTCTCTCTCTCTCTCTCTCTCTCTCTCTCTCTCTCTCTCTCTCTAGGTCTCGGGTTATCTTCTACAATAATGATGAAAATGGTCGCTTGATCGCACATAAGATGGTTGCCACCGAAGGTTATTTGTATTTCCCTGGAAACCCTCCAAATGAATCACTTATCAAAGGATCAGAAAAAATGGGTCCAAATGATGATGCTGATAAGTACATTTAACTGAAAATGATACTGATTGTCACAGTCAGATAATAATGTTGTTAGCACATGATTCAGATACTTGTTATGTCACAATGATGAGTTCGGGATGCATGTTCGAAGAGTTTTTCAAAAATAAGATACGCTATCACAGATTTTCTGAATATTTTAACCAATAAAAATATTTTGTTTGTTATTACATAAAATTGTGTTTTCTATTGAAATGTTATTAAAAAAACTAATAAAATGTTTTTTTAAATACTAAATAAATATCCATATGTGTCAAGGTCATGTCAGCTTGCGTATCAGACTCGTGCCACCCATGACACGCCCCTTAAATGGGTGTCATTGTGACATAATGCTATTAAGATTGTGGGTTGGTATATATATAACCAACTGGGGGCACCGCTTTCTTAGCAGGAGCAGTTAGTGTACGTCAGCTTCTGCTGGGACGTTACAAGTTCAAATCCCAATGGTATTAGTTGTATAACTGGTAGTGGTCTCAGTATACCGGGAAAAAATAGGGTTTCGCCCTGCCTCACCCCATTTGGACTCCCCTGCCTTGCCCCATTTGGACTGAAGATGAAGGACATGAAAGAAGGATGGAGGAGGGATAGAGGTTAAAATCAAAACCCATGCAAGGATGGAGGCGGGGATAGACTTACGCTTTCCCCCACCCGCCTCACCCCATTTGGACTGGGGATGGACAAGGGCGTAGCTAGGGGGGCAGGACTGGGCTGTAGCCCAGTCCTGCCTCTCGAAACAATTAATTTTTTTTGTTTTTTTTTAAAGCCCAGTCCTAGCCCAGCCCTGATTCCATATGAAATAGATTTTTATCCATTTTTGTAGCCCAGTCCAGTCCTAACTCAGCCCTGACTGCAGCAAATAGTTTGATTTGTTCATATGAAATAGATTTTTATTAATAATTGTAGCCATTTTTTTATCTCAAAAAAAATTTTGGGGTCGCTGCCCCCAAACCCCCGACTATCGCACAAATGAATTTTTTTTTGTTACACCCCTGTTTGCCCCCCCTCACATGAATCCTAGCTACGCCCCTGGGATGGAGGACATGAAACGATGATGGGCGCGAGGATGAAGGTTTAAATCAAAATCCGTGCAGGGATGGAGAGCAGAATTTTGAGATGGGTGGGGGTAGAGACCTTGTCCTCAGTCCCCGCCCCGGTCCACTGCCATCCCAAAAAAAATGGTGTAATTATATATGATAATGAGATGATTGAATGTGACCCGTGTTTTAATATGTTTAAAAATTATGTTGAATTTATGCTTAGTCGTATAGGTTTCAAATCTGTAAACAAAATTTTTCTCGCTTTTTAAAAAATTACTCGATGGGCCACGTACCATATGAAATTACTTATTTGCCTTTAAATATAGCTATAAAAATACCAACGGGGCTTGGCTTGTGTGGCAGGAGAAGTTAGTGCATGTCACCTTGTGTTGGGATGTTGCAAGTTTGAATCCCAATGGTATAGTTATATAAGTGGCAGGGTCTGCCTAACCCCAGATTTCTCAGTCCAAAAAATATATATAGCCATAAAAATGGAGCACTACAAAAGTGGCATTCAATCATTTTTAAAAAAATAAGTAAAAAGTTAAAATTATTATTGTTAAGAGTTACCTAGAGTTTTATTAGAAAAAAAATATTTGAAAAAATAGTTAACTAGAGTAATTAAGGTGAATAAAAAGAAACATCTCAACAATTTCTCAAAAGTTAAGGCAAAATATTTGCTATCCTCCTGACCAATGTTGTCAGTATCGTTTCAATTTGGCAAATTTATATCGTATCGGTTAGAAAAATCTCTATAATAGTTCAAAATAGTTTTTTTAGCATTTTTAAATATTATTTTAATATTTTTGACATGCGTCTTCTTCTATAGTTAATAGTTGGCCTATTCAAAATGATTCAATCCTGAATTTGAATCGCCTGATTCTCAGAATCGATTTTTCAGAGAAGATACTGGCAATAGTGCTCCTGACTAAAGAACCCCGTAATTGAAACTCATAAGGTGATTGTTTTTATAAGGCCATATGGCCATAAGGTGACTGACTCTTGGGGGTCATTCCAATAGTCAAAATACTCATATGCAAGAGACGTGTCTCTTGAGGGATGAAGAGATTTCTCCCAGGAATGTATCCCAAAAACTTGAACTCTTTACAACTATAAATGCAGTGAAAGTAGTATGGTATAGAGATGATGAATCATTCAAGGAATCATACATGCATTCATAGAAAGTAATGATTTCAGTTACTAAAGACATTCAAACTTATGAAAGGGTTGAGAGTGTGGACTCCCTCACAATTTCGAGCGTAACAGTGACATCTTCACCCCCGCTGCAATTATGCATCCATGTATAAAGGTCCCAACATTGGTATCAGAGTCAGGTTTGACAGGTCCCTGACAATGCCGAAAGCAGCTTGTGAGTGTGGGGATGTTGACGCAGGAATTGAACGTCAATGATGGCAGTGTCTCATCGCCAAAAAAAAAGCACATAAAGAAAATTCAAAACAAGAGGTCAAATTTATTTTTCTGATTTAGACAAATCAGTGAACCAAGCATTCTCGATTTGCATAAAATCCAAAAAAAAAAAAAGAGAAGAGGAAGAGGGTTCAATTCCCTCTTTCCTCTCTCTCTCCGCTGAGAGGCGTTACCGAACGATAAATGCCTACAGAGGCGTTACCGAACAAAAAATGCCTGCAGAGGCATCAGTTGAAGCCATTGAAAGAAAAAAAAAAGAAAAGATGCCCAAAATCTCTCACCCTTTTCGATTGAAGGCTGGATTTTTGCCTACAGTGGCATACAGACAACAAAATGAAAAAAAGAGAAAAAAGAGAAGAAGAAGGGGAACAAAGTCTTCACCTCGTCGGGGCATCGTCGAACAAGCCAGAGGAGGTGGTTGTTCCTTGCTGGACTATTGGGCATCGAAAAGCCTGACGCCTCTCCAGCGTCGCTCCAGAGGGTTCCCCTCTTTCTCAAAATAAAAGAAAAAGAAAACAAAAAAAGGAAACCCAAATCGGGGTCCCCCTTCATTTTAACACATAAGCTTTTTTACATAAAATAGAAATAAAATTTTCAGTTTAAACCACTACAAGAAAATATGGAATTAGTGACGGAATAATTCTGTCGCAAACTAGCGACGGATTAACGAGAGAAACAAATCGGTTGCTAAAATGAATACTATTTACAAAAATAGCGACAGAATCTATTATGTCGCTAAATAGCGATGTATTTGGCGAGGGAATGGATTCTATCGCTATTTTTGTATTTTGACTTAATAGTCGAGCCATTCAGCGACGGATTTGACGACGAAATATATTCTGTCGCTATTTTGTATTTTTGATTTACGACAGCTTAGCGACGGAATTATTTTGACGCTAAGTCGTCGCGTAAATCTCTAATCCCAGCCCTCTTTCTCTTTTCCTGTTTCGCTGCCTCTTCCACTGCTCCCGCCTGCCGCCCTCTCCCTCCCGCCGCCCTCTCCCTTCCGCCGCCCTCTTCCTCCCGCCGCTTGTCGGGCTCGCTTTGGCCCCCACTGCTCGCCCGTCGTCGCTCCCCGTCAGCCTCTCGCCGTCGCTCGGATTAGCGCAGGTAAACCTTTCTGTCGGCAGGGGGTCGACCTCCCTGCGTTTCTGGCAGGGGGTCGACCCCTTGCGTTTCTGACAGTAGGGGGTCGACCCCCCTGCGTTTTCAGCAGCAGATGGTCGACCCCCTGTGTTTTCAGCAGCAGATGGTCGACCCTCTGTGTTTTCAGCAGCAGGGGGTCGACCCCGCCTGCATTTTCGGCAGCAGGGGGTCGACCCCCTGCGTTTCCGGTAGCAGAGCGCAGGGAGGTCGCCCCCCTGCGTTTCCGGCAGGTAGGGGGTCGACCCCCCTACGTTTCTGGCAGGGGGTTGACCCCCTGCGTTTTCGACAGGAAAGGGTCGCCCCCTGCGTTTCCGGCAACAAGGCGCAGGGGGTCGACCCCCTGCGTTTTCGGCAGCAGGGCGCAGGGGGTCGCCCCCCATGCGTTTCCGGCATGCAGGGGGTCACCCTCCCTGCATTTCCGGCAGGCAAGGGGTCGACCCCCCTGCATTTCTGGCAGGGGGTCGCCCCCTGCATTTTCGGCAGGAAGGGGGTCGCACCCCCTGCGTTTCCGGCAGGCAAGGGGTCGCCCCCCAAGCGTTTCCGACAGACAGGGGGTCGCCCTCCCTGCGTTTCCGGCAGGGGGGTCGCCCCCTGCGTTCTGTGAAACTGCATCATTCTGTGAAACTGCAAATGACTCATTAAATCAGTTATAGTTTGTTTGATGGTTCTTGCTTCTCAGATAACTCTAGTAAAGCTAGAGCTAATACGTGCACCAAAGCCCGACTTCTAGAAGGGCCGCATTTTTTAGATAAAAGGTCTATGCAAGATTTTTTCATTTGCCTCAGGGTTTTTTTTTTCGGCAGGTGGTGACTTCATTTTAACACAATGTTTTTTGCAGATTTCTCAACGGAACTCGCTTGTGCCCCGCCATCTGTGGTATGTAAGTGACAAAAATAATGCAAATCGGGTAAACACCCGTGGTGAGTAAGTGATGCAAGCGCATCACATGTTATTTAATTTATTGGATGTAATATTTTATTGTTCACACACTCACTTAGTTGTTGATATCTAGGACTGCTTTGTTGGAGTTCGGAGATCATGCTGGCATGATTTTAATGTATGAGAATAGAAATGTTCTTATTTTTTGAGTACGGATTTCATGCTAGGCATGGTAGTAGTTAGCAGGATATTGAAGTGTGTTTGCTGCAGGTACATGTTTGACATTTGTTTGATATGAATGATTTCGATGTATTGCAATGTTTGATGTGATTGTATTCATGCTTGCATGTAGTTACTTTCAATTTGATTATGGCTTTCATGTGAAATTGTATAATGAAAGCATGCTTCAAATGAATGTATCGTGTCATGAATAGTTTGCACATAAAAATATTAAGTTATCAATACATGCTTCATAATTCTTGTGATTGTATGACATCATATATTGCATGATAAATTTGATATTTTCTTCATCATAGCATTCTGATGGTTCTCTTTTAACTTGTTAGGATACTATTTGTAACATCATACGACAAAATGACTGCAAACCATGAATGGATGTATTGTAGGATAGTGGACAATGAGTTATCGCATGAATATATGGATGGTGTTGAAAGTTTTATTGAATTTGCAACGGCAAGTGTCAGTACAGTGGATCCCACAGATCGGATTAGGTATCCCTGCAAGATTTGTAAGAATAATCGATTTGTAGAACCTTATGGCGTTAGACATCACCTATACAAGAAGGGTTTTGTAAGTGATTATCAGAATTGGACGTTTCATGGAGAATAATTTAGAAACAATTTTGATACACGGGTGAATGTGGTGCACGATAATCCATATATGAATTTGATATTTGATGTCGCAGAAACAGAACTGGGTTCTGCTATGAGTTCTAGTGATGTAAGAACTGCAGTAGATGAAGAATCACCAAACGATGCAGCTAGTAGATTTTATGATTTACTTAGAGATGCTGATGAGCCACTTTGGAACGGTTGCGAGAGTCATACTATCTTGTCTGCAGTTCTTCAACTAATGAATTTGAAGTCTGAGTATAATTTGAGTCAATCATGTTTTGACCGTTTCTGCATGAATGTGAAGAGTATGTTGCCCAAAGATGAGAAATTGCCACAAAATTTCTATCGTGTGAAAGTTATGGTCAACGCTCTAGGTATAGGGTATAAAAAGATTGATGCTTATCCAAATCACTGCATGTTGTATTTCAAGGATCAGGAAAACAACATATCATGGCTGTCATGTGGGCATCCTCGGTTCAAGCCAAAGACAAGAGGCAATGGTAGCACAAGATCAAAGAAAGTTTCATACAAGTCGCTCCGCTATTTTTCTATCACTCCTAGATTGCAACGATTGTATATGTCTTCAAGGACAGCTAAACACATGAGATGGCATGCAAATAAAGTTCGACACGATGAAGACTAGATCATGCAACCTGTTGACGTTGAAGCTTGGAAGCACTTTGATCGTACTCATCAGAACTTCGCAATGGAAGTGAGAAATGTTAGACTCGGTCTATGTATAGATGGATTTAATCCATTCGAGGGTAGATCAACTTCATACTCATGTTGGCCAGTATTTGTAACTTCATACAACCTTCCACCAAGCTTGTGTATGAAGCGTCCAAATCCTTTCTTGTCTCTGTTGATTCCTGGTCCGACCTCATCTGGCCAAAATCTTGATGTATATTTAAGGCCATTGATTGATGAACTAAAAGTATTGTGAGTTGACGGTGTTACCATTTATGATTCCCACAAAAAAAAAAAAATTCAATATGAAGGTCGTTGTTCTATGAACAATCAGTGACTTCCCTGCATATGGTATGTTATCTGGTTGGAGCACACATGGGAGGTTGGCATGTCTGTACTGCATAGAGGATACCAAAGCTTTTAGATTGACGCATGGAAGGAAGCCTTGCTGGTTTGAGTGTTATCGTCGATTTCTATCCAGCGACCATCCGTTCTGACGACAAAGGAATGTGTTTAGAGCAGACACAACTGAAATGGAAGGTTCATCCACAAGATTGTCTGGCATAAAGATTCTAAGAAGATTGTGATACTTTCCAGATGTATTAACAGATGTCCGCAGTCCTACACCCTTCCGTGGATTTGGTAAGAATCACAATTGGACAAAGAAATCTAGTTTTGGGGAAGTACCATATTGGCTGACCCTATTGATACGACATAATTTGGATGTGATGCATGTGGAGAAAAATGTGTTTGATAATATGTTCAATACAGTAATGAATGTTAAAGAGAAAACAAAGGATAATCCGAAGGCCCGTATGGATTTAAAAGTAATATGTAAAATACCAGAATTGGAACTCAAAGAGTATAATGGCAAAGTATTGAAACCAAAGGCAAAGTACGTGCTTGGACCTGATCAAATAAAGCATGTATGTTAATGGTTGAGACAATTGAGATTTCCAGATGGATATGTCTCTAACATTGCTCGGGCTGTGAAGATTGACGATGGACAGTTATATGGGTTGAAAAGTCATGATTGGCATATCTTCATGCAACGATTGATGCCCCTAGTATTCCATGATATGTTAGACAAACCTATATGGGGGGTATTGTCTGAGTTGAGTAGATTTTTTAGAACATTGTGCGCATCGAAAGTCGTAGTATCTGATGTAAAGAATCTTGAGGACTCTATAATCACCATTGTTTGTCTGCTAGAAAAGATTTTTCCGCCAGCATTTTTCGATGTTATGGAACATTTGATCACACATTTGCCATATGAACTAAGGGTTGGTGGCCCTCTGCAATATCGATGGATGTACCTATTTGAAAGGTATATGTTTTCTTATATTTGTCTCTTTAATGATAGATATTTCAAATATGAAATATATATTTTTGACAGATGCATGTTTGACCTCAAAAAAAGGTTCGTAATAAAGCAAGAGTAGAAGGCTCTATTTGTGAGGCTTACACTTTAGAAGAGATTTCAAATTTCTCATCTATGTACTTTGAACCTCAAATTCTAACATGTTACACATGCTCGTCTCGTAACGATAATGGAGAACAAGTAATTGTAGCTGACAAGTTGTCGATATTTCAACTACTTGGGAATGCATTTGGTAGTTGTCGATCAAGGCTCTTGACAGATCGAGAACAAGATACAGCACATATCTATATTCTTTTTAATTGCTCAGCGATCGACCCATACATCGAGTAAGTTTATGTAGATGCAACACAATTATAAATCCTTTTATGTTCTATATGTGCATACATGGTTCTGTAATATAAGTATTTATAGTTTGCAGACGATTTGATCTAGAGTTGCGAAGAGAAGTTTCACATCTCATTGATGCAGAAGTACAAAAAGAACGTGAAACTAAGTTTGTAGAGTGGTTGAAACTGTTGGTAAAGACGCTAACATTAATTGTGTACTTGTAAACAACACTAAGTTACTTAATTGGTCGTGATCACAATCATTGTTTATGTTTGTGCGTAGGTCCACCATGGTGATGTTAAAGATCAAGGAATATGTGATTTAGAAAATGGTCCGACCAAAGTTGTGTAATGTTACAACGGGTACATCGTAAATGGTTATCGATTCCATACAAAAGATTACGGTATAAACAAATCAACGATGAATAGTGGCGTGTGTTTCAAGGGTAGCAGCTACGGTGAAAATAAACATGATTACTACTATGTTATAGAGGAAATAATAGAGTTGACTTACTTAGGCATAAATAATTTGGTAACTTTATTCAAGTGTCATTGGTTTGATCCAACTGCAACAAGACTCGATAAATCCTCAGGCATTGTGGAGGTGAATCATAAATCAAGGTTTGCAGCATATGAACCATTCATATTAGCCTCGCAAGCTCAACAAGTTTATTATACTTCATATCCAAGTACAAAAAAGTCAAATAGAAATGAATGGTGGGCAGTTTGCAAGGTGAAGTCCAAACTATACCCTGAGTATGATCAGTTACAAGAAGACAAGTTAGATGAAGACAGTGATTACTATCAATCAGATGATATCTATGACTTCTCTTATAGTCACGATGTTGCGCATGATATGCATGTCATATCTCCATTGGCCGATGAAACATTCATAGAAGAATGTGATCCAAATGATATACCAAGTGGATGGGCAAACAATGAAAAAGAAAAAGAAGAGGAAGAAGAAAAAGAATATGAAAGTCAAACATGTGATGAGGAAAAATTCTCAAGCTAGTGAGCAAAATCTTGTAATACAAACCTCTATTTGAATGTTTTGCAATACTTGTTGTGAATGATTTGAATTATTTGAATGTATTGTAATACTTGATGTGAATAATTTGAATGTATTGCAATACTTGTTGTGAATGATTTGAATTATTTGAATGTATTGTAATACTTGATGCGAATGACTTGAATGTATTGCAATACTTGATGTGAATGATTTGAATTATTTGAATGTATTGTAATACTTGATGCAAATCATTTGAATGTATTATAATACTTGATGCGAATGATTTGAATGTATTGTAATACTTGATGCGAATGATTTGAATGTATTGCAATACTTGATATGAATGATTTGAATTATTTGAATGTATTGTAATACTTGATGTGAATTATTTGAATGTATTGTATGCCATTTTTTTTTGTTAGAATATGGTTCGTGGAGCTTAAAGTGGTCGTTCATCCAGTAGTAGTCAGGCACAACCTTCATCTTCATGGGCTCTTGTGATAGGTATATCGTTTAACTAATTGGATGCTTGATTAGTTGAAATGCGCATTTTGAGAATTTCTAACGTATTTTTTTACAGATGATGTTTTGTTTGTACATGACCCACCTACATTAGTTGATCATATAAGTCAGGAGCCAACCAAGGATGCAGAGTCTTCTCAGACTGGCACAAGAAGACTCATTTGAATAGTGTATATTGATAATCGACCGTAAGTATTTCGCTTTCACTTATTGCATATTGATATTTACTGTGTACCAATTCATGTGCAGCACGATTTTTGAGCCACAAGAAGTAGTACGCGAGATTAGGAATTCACTTCTTCAACATCTACGAGGACCGGTCGCTCAATGGAAAGAGTATCCAAAAGAGGTGATAGACAGATTGTGGTCCTCATTCACGGTATACAGTTGTTTGTCATAGTTAATGTGTTTCATATTTAATTTTTTTTTATAGTCATGTCTACTAAGTTTTTGAAAATATATATTGGCTTCGAATTGCTTCGCGATTACGATGAAGGAACATTATGCAAGGAAGGTGTGGCAGAAGTTGGTTGCCAATCGATTTACAGACATGCTGCACAATATGAAGACTGCAGCAAAAAAAACATCTGGCAGAATAGACGATCCACTACAGTGGAAGGGTCATGACACTATTACTATCAGGAGAGCTTATTGGGAGGGAATGAGCGACAAGTGGGCAGAGGATGCATTTTGAAATCGCTCTGCGAAGGCTGCACAAAATCGAACAAAAATGCCTAAAACCCATCTACACACAGGTGGATCTAAGACTTTTGGGAGCCACTTGAAGAAAATGGTAATTCATCAATATATAATATCAATTTTATAAGTGTTGTTGCAAACCTGTTAACTAAATATTTTATCATTTAACTTCGCAGGAAGCAGAAAAATGAGGCATTATACCATATAAGGATGTGTTTGTTGAAACACATAAACAGAATACCACGGGAGACTTTGTATCAGAGAAGGCGAGAACGACAATGGTATGTATTTATTCTATTAATAATCATTGTAATATGCAAGTTACCATTTTCTTTGTAATTCTTAATTATTAATGCATACTGTAAACATTATTTTGTAGGAGGCATATGAGCAACAGATGGTAGAGCGATATGGCGATGACTCTACTCAGCATCCATCATTTAATCCTGCAGCATGGGTGACTGCAGCAGGTGAACCCAAAAAGGGTCGTGTGTTTGGGTTTGGGAGTAATATAAACACCTCATCTGTCATTGCTTCTTGCAGTTACGGCTCACAGACTTCTTCCATCGACATAAGCTCCAGGCAGCATCCTATTTTTTCTGGTGATGATATACGCCAGATCGTTAAGGACACAATGCGTGACTACTTCCATGAAACCATCGCTGACGTTCTTCGATCTGAGTTCAACAGTTTTTTGCTGAACAGGGAAACTTCGATTGCAGGTGCCTCTCAGGTATGAAAGTTTCATGCAATATATTGCATGTCGTTAGATTTCATAAAACTTTGATTGCCTTAACTTAGGTGCATTGGATATAATTTATTTCAGTATATTTTGTTTATCAGTACTGACCTTTTATATAAGATTTCAGTATAATATTTTTACTACCTTAGAACACATATGAGCATGATAGAATCACATATACAACTTTTTGCCTGCCTTAGAGCACATATGAGCATGGTAGAATCACATATAGAGTTTTTCTGATTGTCTTAGAACACATATGAGCATGATATAATCACATATAGAGTTTTTTTACTGCCTTAAAACACATATCATTCATGATAGAATCACATATAGAGTTTTTTGCCTGCCTTAGAGCACATATCATTCATGATAGAATCACATATGGAGTTTTTTGCCTACCTTAGAGCACATATTAGCATGATAGAATCACATATATATATTTTTTTTTACTACCTTAGAACACATATGAGCATGCTATAATCACATATTCAGTTTTTTGACTGCCTTAGAACACATATGAGCATGACAGAATCACATATAGAGTTTTTCTGACTGCCTTAGAACACATATGAGCATGGTAGAATCACATATAGAGTTTTTCTGACTGCCTTAGAACACATATAAGCATGCTATAATCACATATTTGGTTTTTTGACTGCCTTAAAGCACATATGAGCATGATGGAATCACATATAGAGTTTTTTTTACTACTTTAGAACACATATAAGCATGCTATAATCACATATTCAGTTTTTTGACTGCCTTAGAACACATATGAGCATGCTATAATCACATATTCTGTTTTTTTTACTGCCTTAGAACACATATGAGCATGATAGAATCACATATAAAGTTTTTTGTCTGCCTTAGAGCACATATGAGCATGGTAGAATCACATATAGAGTTTTTCTGACTGCCTTAGAACACATATGAGCATGATAGAATCACATATAAAGTTTTTTGCCTGCCTTAGAGCACATATGAGCATGGTAGAATCACATATAGAGTTTTTTTACTGCCTTAGAACACATATTAGCATAATAGAATCACATATAAAGCTTTTTGCCTGCCTTAGAGCACATATGAGCATGATAGAATCACATATAGAGTTTTTTTTACTGCTTTAGAAACATATGAGCATGCCATAATCACATATTCAGTTTTTTGATTGCCTTAGAACACATATGAGCATGATAAAATCACACATACAGCTTTTTGCCTGCCTTAGAGCACATACGAGCATGGTAGAATCACATATAGAGTTTTTCTGACTGCCTTAGAACACATATAAGCATGCTATAATCACATATTCAGTTTTTTGACTGCCTTAGAACACATCATTCATGATAGAATCACAAATAGAGTTTTTTGCCTGCCTTAGAGCATATATGAGCATGATAGAATCACATATAGAGTTTTTTTTATTTCAATATATTTTGTTTATCAATAATGACCTTTCTTTTTTTATGTAGGTTGTTGGCGATAATCAGCGTAGCGGAGCTGAAGGGACAGATCAAGGCAATGAACAAGAAGACGCACAAAATCTTAGCGATGATTAAATTAATATGTTGAATTTGTTCTACTTTTTTTTGTTTCAAAAATGTAATTGTTGAATTATAAATAATTAAAACTTGTGAATTTTAAAGTGGAACAATTAATTTTTTTAGTTTCCTTTTATATGTAATTTTATGTGTACTTTGTTTTTTATTCACAGAAAATATAAATTGTATAGGAAATATAAATTGTAGCGCGAGAATTTTTTTCTCGATATTTAATTTTCAAATATTTTTTTTTGCGACGGATTAGCGACGGATATATCTGTCGCTAGATGTATAAGTTAGCGACGGCTGTAAAGCCGTCGCCAAATTGAGGTCGCCGCTTAGTAATAATGGCTTTGCGACGGACGTTGTCGTTCGTTATTCCATTGCAACTTAGCGACGGAATTGGTGACGGATATACGTCGTCGCTTATTAGCGTCAAAAAAATCGCGATAGAAGATATCCGTCGCTAAGTCAGTTAGCGACGGATTAGCGACAGATTAGCGACGGAATTAAGTCGTCGCTAATCCACTGATTTGTTGTAGTGAACCTTAAATTTCTTGTAAATTCAAAACAATGGTTGGTTTTCCTAAAAAACAGAAAACAGTACATCAACTTTTCTGAAATTACAGAAAAGTGGTTCCTTTCTTTTTTGTTAAACTCAAGAAATTTCATATATATATATATATATATATATATAGTTTGTAGAATAATTAAGAAAAGTCTACTAATCTTTTCTAAAATTATAGAAAGAGGGTTGAATATTTATGTTTGACTCAAAAAAAATCTTTTTGAGGTTTTTGTCTTTACTTTTGCTTAAAAAGGCTTCTGCCTTTCTAGAAATTGTTGAAAAGTGGTTTATCTTTTCTAATAAACTAAAAAATTTCAGAAAGTGTTCAACATTATTGAGTTTTTGCAGAACAGGGCCTCTGAACTTTTCTGATATTATAAAAAGAGAGACAAAACTTTTTGTTTAACTCAGAAAGTTGCAGAAACAGGTTTATGTGATTTTTGTTTATATAGAACCGCTCATATTACTTTCTAAAATTACAAAAAAGTGGTTCTGAGTTTTTGAAAACCACCTGCTACTTATTTTTGTCAAATAGTGCTTAAATTTAGTAATTTTTAAGAATTTTTTGCGTACTTAAAGACCATATTATATGCTAAACTAGTTTAGAAGTATCAAAATTAGTTACATTTTTAAATATTAGTTGGAATAAGCTTTATTAATTCTAATATTTTTTTATAATTAGAAATATGGCAAATTGAATAGTCATGGTTGAGTTATCCTAGACTGAAAAACTTAATGGGTTGAATTTTGAAATATAGAGAAGGAAGATGGAATATCTATTAACACATGACAAGACCCTATATGTATTGAACAATGTAAAATCTTCACTAATTGATAAATCAAGTGAAAAAAAGAAGAAAACTCATAATAAGTTTATTAAAAATGATCAACTTGCTCGAGCAACGGTTCTAACATTTATGCAAGATTACATCATTCGAGTGTCTGAAGACTTTGACACTGCAAAGAGAATGATGAAAGAAGTAAAAAAGAAGTATGATATCATTGTAGAAACTCATATTCAACTTTTTATGGAGCAATACAACTCATACAGGATGAAAGAGTCAGACAACATGGTTGATCATGTGAATTGAATGCTGGTAATGGATAAGGACTTAGCCATAGCCGAAAATGACATTCTCGAGCATATGCAAATCTCTACCATACTAAACACCCTTCCTCCAACTTGAAAGATGGTGTCAGTTGCCATGAGATTAAATCAGAAAAGTCTTATTTTAACTGAGTTCCCTCTGCAATTAGCCCTTGAACAAGAGCACATGTCAAAAGACAAGAAGGGAAAAGTTATGAATACCCAAGAATTCTTTCTGGCAATCTCTCACAAGTTCAAGCCTAAAGACACGTTCTTCAAAAAAATTAAAAAGAATACCTTCAACAAGAAGCATTCGGTGGAATCAAAAACTCCAAGACTGCAACCAGGAGAGCATGTTTCTCTTGTGGAAAAGTTAGGCATTTCAAGAATAATCGCTCAAATAGAACAAAGAAAGAGAATACAAGAAAGCAAGTAAATGAAGAACGAGAATTAGTATGCACTGTGTCTGAATCATTGATCACAGATAGTGATCTCCTAGGGTGGTGGATTGATTCAGGGGTGATGCGACATATGTCTAAAACAAATAAATGACTTATAGAGATAAAGGAATTGAAGCCTAGAGATCATAAGGTGTATATGAGAAATAACACCTATAGTGATGTGGTCGGGATAGGTACTTACAGTCTTCAGGTAGATGGAACCAGTCTCCTACTAATAAATATACTTTATGTATTTTTATGGGAATAAATCTTTTAATAGTATGAGATTTTACTAAAAAGGGCTTCGAAATCTTCTTTCAGGGTGACAAGGTCACTATTAAGAAAGATGAAAAAGTGAAGCTTAGGGGTCGCTATGATGTTGACCATGGTCTCTTTCATTTTAATGTAACTCATTCTATAAATATTATAATGAATATTTTTTGTTATATTGATTGTGGATTTAATATCGATGCATATTTATGGCATTTAAGGTTAGGTTATGTAAATGTCAATAAAATGAAAAGAATAATTCGTATGTGATTATTACCTTCTCTTAAAATATAAAATTTGAAAAATGTGAAACATGCATATTAGGTAAAATGATTAGAAAAGATTTTACTAAAGATAGTATGTCATGTGACTTACTAGTTGTGGTACACATGGATATCTGTAGACCTTTAACAATAGAAACACATGAAATAAAATCATATTTCATCACATTTATAGATGATTACTCAAGGTATGGCTACATATACCTAATCTCTAAGAAATTTGAAGCTCTAGAAAAGTTTAAGGCATATAAACATGAAGTTAAAGGATTACTAGGAAGAAAAATCCAAATTATTAGATCTGATAGATGAGGTAAATATAACTCTGGTGAGTTTAAGACCTTCTGCATTGATAATAATATAACTTCTCATACAATTTTGCTTTATACATCACAACAGAATGGTGTAGCAGAACGAAGAAATAGAACCTTAATGGATATGACATGGTCCAAGTTTGCACATGCAAATTTTCTCAAGAAATTCTAGAGAGAAGGTATTTGCATTGGCATGTATATCCTAAACAATGTTCTTTCTAAGGTTGTAGAGCTTACACCCCATGAATTATGGACTTGTAGAAAGTCAGACTTGAGTTATTTGTGAAAGTGAGGGTCACATGCTCATATATTGATTCCTAGTCAAATGAGAGATAAGTTAAATAGCAAAACTATCAAATGCATCTTTATAGGATACTCAAAAGGATCAAAGTGATATCAACTATATAATCCTGAAAATGGATTTATAGAGAGTAGAGATGTAGAATTCCTAAAAACTCAAGAAAACAATTTTGATCCTAAAGATAATGGTGTCTTTCTTAATATCATAAATGATCCTAAGATACCAAGTCAAGAGTTAGAGCATAACGATCCAATTGTTAATAATGAGCAAAATTCATAACCAGTAACTGGACAGAAAAGAACAAGAACTCTTCAATCCTATTTGAATTATTATTATACATTCTTGAGTGAAAAATTATGTTATTCTATGGATTTGGATGAAACTCTTGACAACTTGAGTTTTGAAGATGCAGTTGCTTTTAATAAGTCTGAACTATGGAATGAAATAATGAAAGATGAGTTAAACTCTATAGAAAAAAATGGAGTTTGGAAACTAGCTACTTTACCTAGTGGATATAAGGCAATTGGTAGTAAGTGGGTTATAAGAAAAACTCAAGGAAAATGGATCTATTGATAGATTCAAGGAAAGATTAGTAGCAAAAAGTTATTCTCATTAAGGAGGGATTGATTAAAAAAAACTTACTCTCCTGTAGCCAAACCGGCATCTATTCATATTATTTTGGCATCGGTAGCTTATTTTGATCTTGACCTATATCAAATGGATGTGAAAATGGCCTTCTTAAATGGTGAATTAAATCAAATTATTTTCATGCAGCAACCAGAAGGTTTTGAAATTAAGGGTCAAAAGGATAAGGTATACAAGTTAAATAAATCCTTGTATAGACTTAAGCAATCACCAAGACAATGGTATTTAACTTTTCATAATGCTATAACCAAATTGGGTTATGAGGAAATTAGTCTTGACCACTTGTATATGTCAAGAATAGTGGGAGTAAGTTTATTATATTATCCCACTATGTTAATGATATATTAATTAAAGAAAATAACATAGACATGATCAATATGATTAAATCATGGTTTCGATTTGAAATTAAGGATATGGGTGAAGCTTTATATATCCTTGAAATTAAGATAAAGAGAGATAGAAAATCGAGATTGCTATATCTAAGTCAAGAAAAATATCTTAACTACATTCTAAAAAAAGTTAGAATGGAAAGTACCAATGCAAATGGTACTCTTGTAGTAAAAGGTCAAAAGCTAAGTAAGAATGACTGTCCAAAAAATGAACAAGAAAAGTTGAATGTTCTCTATGCTTAAGCAATTGAAAGACTGATATATGCAATGCTTTGCACTATACTTAATTTGAGTTTTGTTGTAAGTCTAGTGAGTAGATATCAAAGTAATCCTGGGCTTTTTCACTGGAAAGTAGTGAAGAGAATTTTTTGATATCTAAAAGAAACTAAGGAACTCAAGTTATACTAACAGTCAAATAGTTTAAAACTTGTAGGATACTCAGATGCTGACTTTGTTGGTGATAGAGATGAAGCAAAGTTCACCTATGGTTATGTATTTATGTTAGGAGGTGGGGCAATTGAGGTGTCTGGCATAGCATACATAGGAAGTTGAATATATTGCCTATAACATGGCACCCACATTTGGTGTGTGGATAAATCATTTTCTAAATGAGTTAAAATTGGACATTCTAAAAGATCCAGTTCAACTTTATTATGACAATAAAGCTGCTATAAGAGTAATACAAATAGGAGTTGATAACTCTAACAGTAAGCATATTAAAGTTAAATATCAATATATTTATTATATGCTTATGAAAAATGAAATAACAATGGACTATATTTCTTCAAGTGACATGGTAGCAGATCCGCTAACCAAGGCAGTCATTGAGGATGTTTTCACTAGACATGTGAGTCAGATGAGAATCAGATATGTCTAAGTGGTGAGTGAGTAAAGATCACTCGAAAAGTGTGTATGCAAGATTCTTGTTGAGAACAAGCATATAAACATAGAAAGTCCCTTATGGCCAAGTGGGAGACGTAAAGCCATGTGACCATAAGGTGACTGATGGGGGTCATTCCAACTGTCACAATACTCAAATGCAAGCGACATGTCTCTTGGGGGATGAAGAAATTTCTCTCAAAGGTGTGTCCCAAAAAACTTGAACTCTTCACAACTATAAATGTAGTGAAACGGTTATGGTACAAAGATGATGAATCATTCAAGGAATCATACAAGCATTCACAAAAAGTAATAGTTTCGGTTACTAAAGGCATTCAAACTTGTGAAAGGGTTGAAAGTATGGACTCCTTGGCGATTTCGAGCGTAACAACATCTTCACCCCCACTGCAATTCTTTATTCGTGCATAAAGGTCCCAATAGTTTTGACTAAATCTGACCCGATGAGTAAACATGGTCCAAATGGTAGGAATCTCTTGAATCATATTAATTTGGTGCATTATAGCTCGTTGATTTTTTAACTCCTAGCAAATCCGATATGCACATAAAAAAAAAACATGACCCCACAGTCGGTTTCTATTAAACAAAACATGTAGATCACACCACAACGGGGTTCTGCTTGTCTGGTAGGAGCAGCTAGTGCACGTCACCTTGTGTTGGGAGTTGCAGGTTCAAAACATAATGGTATAGTTGTATAACGGGTAGGGTTTGCCTAACCCCAGCTTGCCTTTCAAAAAAAACATGTAGATCACATCTGGATGGTTAGATTCCAAACAAAAATAGATTTTCCTTATGAGGGCAACAAACAGTCAAACATTATTCCCAAAATTAAGCAATCATCTTAAATATTTAAAACCTGAGACAGCTAAGAGTAAATCAATAATACACTAAAGTAACACTTATATGTTTGATATCGGGTGAAACATGAAAAAGTTCGTGAACTCAATCTTTCCAAAAACGGGCACTTTTGGCATCATGTCGATGCTGGAATGCCACCATGCACTTTGGTGTGTTCAACCAAAGTCTAGCCATGTTTGTTTGGGCCAAGTTCATGAAATTGGCCATGCTTCACATGATTTAGATACTTCCTAAATGATGAAAAATGTGGAGCATGTTTAAGAGTTTATGACCTACTTGACAAGTCATTGACAATGACTAGTCAGCTTTATATCATTTTCTTTTTTATTGACAAGTCATAGGTGGTGAGTAGTCAAGCTATAACTCCAAATGCTGATATAAATCATTTCAATGTCACTTTTTTTCTTAGTGAGAATTTGGTAGATGAAATTAGGGAGGAAAGTAGGTGACTTGTTTGTCTGCTGATCAAGATAAGCAACATATAAAATCATAGGATGAAAAACTAAGATTAGGGTTGGTAAACGAGATGAACTAACAGAACGCAAGATGTTCAAGATCGGGTCATTTTTGTGATGAGCCGAGTCGAGCTTGAGCTCGTAATGAGAGGCTGAGTTTATATATATATATATATATATATATATATATATATATATATATATATATATATATATATATATATATATATATATATATATATTAAAAATAGAATTTAGACACCTTACCTAATGAACCAAAGTCCACCCAGGCTCATTTACAAAATAAACACATTGTTTTAAAGTTGTAAGCAATAGGATTTTAATTCTAAACTTATTGAAACAAGTCAAGCTTATTTCAAGAGTACGGTCAATTTGTCATTCTCTTTCTCGGGGCTTCAAAGAAACAAATAAATAGAGAGAGAGAAAGTGTTGTTGCACATAGAGAAGATAGGTTATTAGATCTTCCCCTAAGAAAAAAACAAAAAGATCATCCACATTTGCTCTTACACAAACCATCTTCTAGAAGTTTATTAGTATACTTTTGATGTAAATTTGTTGCCTGATCTGCGAACTACACTATGATCTATGAGATTTATGTTATCAAGTATGAAAAGAGGGTAGGGAATAGGGTTCAGAGAAGCAAGTTTTTGAATGACTAATCAACCAAGCTAATTACAAAAGCCCTCAAAATAATGAAAAGAAAACCCTAGCCCTATGTCGGATCTTGGATAAATCCAAAATCCAAATACAACCCAAAGTAAATAAACTTAAATTGGATCCCAATAAATCATAAAACTAGCATTCTTCTCATTTCTTCTTGCCTTTATTCTTCTTTTTGGATCAGTCTTGATCCGGCCCTGTTCCTGCATCAACTTTTTGATGCATTTTATATATTAAAAACATCAGCATTTTAGTTTATTGATTTATGCTTCATCGATTAGTTTGGAACCATCCCTAATTAAATAGCTTTGTATCTTAATTTTTTACCTTTTTTTTTTCAAACATAACATTCTAGCACGGGTAGCCAACTCAAAAAAAGTCTGTGATTGTTATAACAATATATATTTGCTGCATGGATATCTATAGTGTTGTGTGTTGCACGGGCATGTGCACAAGTGCACATAACAAGTCCATAGAAAAACCCAAGCATCTTAAATAAATAATTGAAAAACAAAATTTTGATAAATAATCTGCTTTACAAAAAATAATAGTTTTCGATAATACTTTTGGTTTGAGGGATCATCCATAGTACAAAGCCAGGCTAAAGGCTAAATGTCAAAAAAAAAAATATAATATTTCGTTAATATCTCTCCAACTGTATGTTGATGATAGTTAATTATTTAAGTTGCCCACAAAGGCTCCCCTCATCTTGTAGGGGGTGACTTGTGAATGCTACCATGTTGACGGGAAGTCACAAGTTCAAAACCTGTGGGTGGTGTCCCTTGCCATAAAGTCAAAGCTTGGGCTTGGTGTACTTCCCGGTGAGCAAGGGAGACCTTAAGGGCGTTTTACCAACCGAAGGCCAGCCAATGTGTGCACGGATGCGGGCAGGGGGGTGTACATACATTAAACATGTCTAATAATAGTATCCAATAAAGTGTTTGCAATAGCAGATAAATTTAATACTTAACAATTGATCTTTTGATTTTCTAATAGTAATTTGTAGCTTATTTTCATCTACAAAAAGTACTCTATGACATCAACTTTTAGTAATTCTGCCTTTAATGTTATGTTGATTGGAATTTTCAGTGAAACAAAAAGTATTAACATATATCATTGAAAAGGAAAACGGGTCTGGTTTCAACCATTTTTTACCCAAACCCGACCATATACTTCTGTCCAAATCCTGCCTTTATCCAAGCAGAGCAGATTACATCTGTGAATGATTCAAACTCATGTAAAGATATCTATACAATTTTATCCAAGCAGAGCAGATTACATCTGTGAATGATTCAAACTCATGTAAAGATATATATACAATTCAAACCCAATAATAATATGGGTCGGATGTGACCCGAATCTTGCTTTTTGGTTTTTCTGTGTTAAAAATCCGAAAACAACCCATTTCCTTGCCCATATCTTTTTTTACTGGTTTCGTATATTGCATTAGGGTTAGTTGAATATGTGAATCATTCTACGTAAGTGAAATCTGAACTGGTTTGGACCGGATCTGATTGCAAGGTGCTTGCATTATTGCATATGATCCCTATATGGGTCAGATTGGACCTGGTTTAGGCAAGAGCATACACGGTTTGGTCTGTCAATGAGTCAGATTTGTATCCGGTACTCAACCCGACACGAACCCAAATTTTCGCGTAAGAGCATAAAAGTGCTGGACTGAATAATATTCAGGTAAACTCAAACCCAACCCAAGCAATATGTGGGCTGGGTTTGGGTTGTGATTTTTGCTGAGTACTCGACCTGACCCGACTTTCTGCCAGGTACCTGACCCAACCCGAGTGTTTTATATGTAATTTTAGTAAAAGTAAACTTCTGAAATCATACGGATGTGGCTTTCGGATACCTGAACCCAAATTTTCGGGTACGAGCATAAAAGTGCTGGACTGAACAATATTCTGGTAAACTCAAACCCAACCCAAGCAATATGTGAGCCGGGTTTGGGTTGTGATTTTTGCTGAGTACTCGACCTGACCCGACTTTTCTGCCAGGTACCTGACCCAACCCGAGTCCTTTATATGTAATTTAGTAAAAGTAAACTTCCTGAAATCATGCGGATGTGGCTTTTGGATTTCATTTTCATGACACAGTAAGACCCGAACCCGACAATTTGTTATCTGGTCGGGTTTGGGTACCACCTTGATGATGGGTCAGGGGCTCGATCCATTGACAGCCACAAATCCTTTGGAATAGGCACACACCAACACACGTCCTCTCTCTCTCTCTCTCTCTCTCTCTCTCTCTCTCTCTCTCTCTCTCTCTCTCTCTCTCTCTCTCTCTCTCTCTCTCTCTCTCTCTCTCTCTCTCTCTCTCAAGAACCGATTACCTCAATCAACACGTTATTTCGACAGTCTCGCTATACTTTAAGGACTTATATTCTGCTTCGTTAACTGCGGAGGGTGTCCTTGGCAATATCCTAGTTGGCTCAATTCAGCCTGAGCAAGCCAGATCTATGCAAAGGAGGTTCTTTGACAATGAGATTTTTACGAACATTAAGGATCTGTCGGGTTGGAAAGCACCTGGCATTGACGGGTTTCATGTCGACTTTTTTAGAATCTTTTGGGACTGTGTTAAATCAGGCGTGGTGAGCATGTTTGATGAGTTCCATCGTAACTCCAGACTGCCTTATCATTTTCATGTTGTTATTATTTCGCTCATTCCGAAAGATGATGAGGCCATTGATATTTCTCGATTCCATCCAATCTCAGTTATAAGTGCTCTCTATCGGATGTTTGCCAAGGTTTTGGCGAATAGGTTGAAATTGGTGGGTCACCAGATTTTTTCAGACTCTCAGTTCGCCTTTATCTGTAATAAGAGGGTACAACACTCGTTCATCATGGTGTCCGAGGTTGTTCATTCCTTGCAGCATAGCGGTCAACCTTACTTTGTCCTTAAGTTAGACTTTCATAAAGCTTTTGACTTTGTGCATTGGCCATTCTTATTTCAAATGTTAGCAAACTTCGGTATTGGTCATCATTTTTCTGGTTGGGTGAGAGAGCTGGTCTCAAATGCCCAGGCCATGTTAAATATCAATGGTATTAGAAGAGACCGGTTCAAGCTGGGACGGGGTTTGCGGCAAGGGTGACCCCTATCGCCTTTGTTGTTCAATGCAGTTGTTGAGGGTCTTGTGGTCTTGCTTAAGCGGGCTGCTGTATCGGGTTTCATTGAACCTTTGCAGGTTTCTGACTTCCAGAATCATATTCTTACTTATGCTGATGATATGATCATTTTTTGTCATGCAAATGTTCAACAGATGCTTAGGTTCAAGCTTATCATTCAGTTTTTTCTCTCCCTATCCGGGCTTTCTCTAAATGAGACCAAATGCTCTATTACCATGTTCAATGTTAATGCCAATATGCTTGCAGCTGGAAAGAGAATTTTTAATTGCACTATTTCTGACTTGCCTATTATGTACCTGGGCTTGCCGTTACAAGTGAAGCACCTCAATTCAGTTGCTTAGGCTCCGACGCTTCAAAAAGTGAAGCGCAAATTGCTTTCGTGGCAGTCGTCTTATCTCTCTGTCGTTGGCCGTCTAACCTTAGTCAGACATGTTCTTTCAACTATTCTAAAATTTTTCATGTCTATGTTTGTGATGCCTATGGGAGTAGAGAAGCAGCTGACACGCTTGCTGGCAGGTTTTCTATGGTCTGGGTGTCAACTCAAGGGTAAGCATAATTTGATTGGTTGGCTTTCAATGGTCTTACCTCGGCGTATGGCTGGTTTAGGCATTCTTGCACCCAGACTGCGAAGCATTGTTCTTGTCGCCAAGCAATGTTGGTTGGCCCACCAACCGGATAACCCTTGTGCTAGTTTGCTTCTTGCTAAATATGGGGCTCTAGCTCTTACCCCGGTTCGTCTGGGAACCCGAGGTTTAGTTGTCTCGCACTTGCGTAAATCATGGTTGAGGGCTTTAGCCTACTTTAGAGACCATTTTGAGGACTCCGAAAATTTTGGTCAGTGGTTGCAGTGGGCTTTGATGCCAAGCGGAGAGTTTCTCACAAAAAAAGTCTATAGATCGTTGCTCCCGGCGGGGGCTGATTGGTTGCCCGAGGATATGCTTTGGGCGAAGGGTCCTTCTCCCCGTTCTCGAGTCCTGACTTGGTTAATTTTGCACAATAGGATCCAAACTCACAGTAATTTAAAGAAGTGGGGCATTCAGCTCCCGAGTTGGTGTGTGCTTTGTCAGGCTGCTGAAGAATCTACGTTTCACTTGTTCTGGTCTTGCCCAATATTTGTGGAAATCTTTAGCAGGACCTGGAGGCATCCGGAAGTATTGGTTAAGGAGGAGTCTTTTGCGCTAGATCTGATCTTGGGGCCAGTTTGTATTAGGCGCAGCAAGAGGTGGAGGCTCATCTGGCGGACGTGGTTGCTTACTTCTTGGTGGTTTGTTTGGATGGCACGAAACGACGCTCATTTTCGTCATATTCCAGTTAACACTCATAACCTGGTGCATAAAATCTTGGTAGATGTTTATGCGATCTTGCGTTTGCATCTTAGTGATCTTCCGCTCCCTCCTGCTGACGCTACATTTCCTTTGCCGCAATCTGGGCAAGCGGCTTCGGCGTGAGCCCATTTTATCTGTCTGATATTCTTTTCTCTTGTGCTTTCTTTATTTGTTTTTAGCTTTTGCTCTTGTTCAGTTCATGGGTTCAACAGTTTGTTGATGAGTGGTAATGTTGAATTACTTTCGGCTCAAGAACCGGTTACCTTCATAATCTTCCTCCATTTTCTGCGTGCATCACTCCTTAAAATTCCCACCCTCACATCCTAAAACTACTATCTTGATAACTGTTCATGCCAATCACTTACACTTCCATATAAATTCCTCTCTCTCTCTCTCTCTCTCTCTCTCTCTCTCTCTCTCTCTCTCTCTCTCTCTCATGTGGGTTTGCAACATGCACAGCCTACGAACCCTTCTGCATGTATTTGAACCACTGTTGTCAGTTTTGTGTGAACCACTCCCCAAGTTCATCCCTATAAACAAGTGAGTGTATTCTTTATGAAACTCCATTCCACACGGTCATAGGCTTTAGAAAGATCCATCTTTGCGCTATTGAACTGGTCATTGAAGAACCTGTCGTCGCCGCTGAAGAGTGCTGCAACACCATTCAGGATTGCCATTGTGATTAGCAAAAATCAAAAAGGCCAAGACGACAGCAATAAAGGGTGGACACCACAGCCTAATCCAAGCAAATCATACATATGCTGAGTTGAGGAAAACCAGTCCAAGGTATGTTACTATTTGCTACCAGGATTTGGAAAATCCATGACATCTCCAAGTGAACACTTGGATTCCACTTTTCAACTTCACAATAGTAATGTGAAATTCAAAAATATCAGAAACGGTTTGCATTTTCATTGACACCCAGGCTGTCTTAGCTGTAATTTTCAAGCAAAAAGTTTGGTTTCTTCTGTGAGTTGTCTACTTTTAGAATGTTATTTTTAGTCTACATTATAGGTTGAAGATGACATACATGGTAGAACCTAACTAGAAACGATAATTTCGTCGCTGTAAACTATCCTATGGGTTTGAGAAAACAAAACATCGCTTTGATTTTAAGTTGTACATAGAAAAAACAGGTGGTTTTTTTTTTGTTATCATAGAAAAAATGGTCTTAAATTCCTCTCTCTCTCTCTCTCTCTCTCTCTCTCTCTCTCTCTCTCTCTCTCTCTCTCTCTCTTTCTCTCTCTCTCATCGTGGACACGTGCAACCCCACTGATTCCTTCAAAGCCAATCCCACACCTCACCCCCCTCCAAACGGTCCCCTCTTCCTTTCAAGTAGTTACTAACTAGTATGTGCCGGTTCTCCGCACCAAACTGAGAGAGAGAGAGAGAGAGAGAGAGAGAGATGTATTCTCCCAAACTCCAAAACCAGCCGATTACAGAATGCATCGTGCGTGCACCACTGGACCAACACCAACAGCAGTCCAAGAAGGAGAGGAGGAAGAAGAGAACAAAATTCTCTCGCCCCACCACCCACCAATTCTTTCTCCATCCAGATGACCCCAAGCCGGAGAAACGCCGCCCTTACAGGAAGAAGGCGGTACTAGTTGCCAAAGAGGCCTCTGCGGGCAGCACCGACGTTCATCCCTGCACCGAGTGTAGCAAGCGCTTCTGCTCATTGAAGGCGTTGTTTGGGCACATGCGGTGCCACCCGGAGCGGGAATATCGGGGGATCAAACCCCCGCCGGATCTTCGCCACCGGCCTCCGCCAATTCGACTTCACCCCCAACCAGAGACCCCTGTTTCTGAAACAAGCATTGTGGAAGAAGAGGTAGCAAGGAGCCTGGTTATTCTCTCCTCTTCTGCTTCTCCTGCTGGAGGTGGGGGCCCACAGCCACTTGTTCCTCCTGATAGGCTGCTCCTATCCCTCAGCCTGGACCCACCGCAGCCTGGCTACCGATTCGAGTGCTCCACTTGTAACAAAGTCTTTGGGTCCCACCAGGCTCATGGTGGGCACAGGGCCAGTCATAGGAATGTGAAGGGGTGCTTTGCTAGGCATGGTGGCAATGACCATGATGAGAAAATGGATGCTGATAATGATGGTGGTCATGGTGTTGATCATGCTGACCATAGTATGATGATGATATTGATGTCTATGGGCCATCATGTATGCACCACCTGTTTGAGGGTGTTCCCTAGTGGCCAGGCTCTTGGGGGGCAAAAGAGGTGCCACTGGGGTGATGATGAACAGCAGCAGCAGTTCAGTCATCACCAGCAGCAATCAAATGCTGGGAAGGCTTGTATTTTGGATCTGAACCTGCCTCCTCCTGTGGATATGGAATCTGCTGGTGGTATTGCTCTGGATCTCAGGTTGGGAAGTGAATTAGAAGTTGATGAAAGGTATTTAGATGAAGTGAGGACCAAGGATAAGGAGGAACATGATGGCATCCCAAGCTGGGTGCTTTTGGGTACCTCTGGTTTTTCTTAAGGATTTTGGAATTACCTTCTTTCTTTTCGTTCCCTGTTGGAGCTTCTGTAAAATATATTGCTTTTCTTTGTTAGATTCAATCAATATGGTAGACAGATATATTGGTTAGTGGCACCTAAACTTAAAGAAGGTGGACCTATAGTACTATGAACTCTATTCATTTTCCTTGCTTTTTGGATATAAGGGAAATGATGAACCTCTCACGTGTAATTGTGTCATTGCCGGTGGTTATGTGATATATGTATATGTATAAACTGGATAATGTAATTGCTCAGTTATTACTTAAGCAAATGATCTGTTGCTGATTTTTTTTTCCTCAATAAACCAACAAACGCAATAAATGTCCTGTCCTGCAATTTGGTTAACGATTAAAGTAACCAAAGATCAGTAAAATTGGATTAGAGAAGTTAGTTTAACCATCATGTCTGAATAACTGAAAGGGGGAGTTTTACAACTCCCACCTTACTCGATCGACACCCATTTTTCAGATGAATAGTCTCCAACTTTCAATGGTAAAGGCATTTAGGTATCACCCATTCAGAATGCTGCAGAATTAAAGCCCATGCATGACCAGGATAGCTGTAGGTTCATGTTTTGCAGAAATACACTAACAACCTGGACTCTGTCAAACAGCTAATGAGAGACTTGAGACTCAGAAACTAGCCCGTATTGTCAAACAAATAAACCGGTTGTAGCTGCAAAATATAAGTGGAAGAAAAGCAAAGCGACAAGAATGAGTTGGTAACATGATATCAGAAGCATAGTAAGCATGAAAACCAAACACCATAAATGCACACTTTTGAAAATGGAATTCCGGTATGAATCAAATAAAGGATCTCAAATCCAGTAAGCAAAAATAATGAGAGAGATAGAGAAGAGTGGCCAAGTTTACATGTTGACATCGCAGGGGTGAACTTGGTCAAATTCAAACAAATCACTTTTCATACTTTAACAGTATTCGAGTAACTACCACAACAGATATTAGAACTGAGCTAGACCTATCAAATTCTAGTGCAATTTCTAAGTCGACCCCATGTAAAACCCATGAAAAAAGAAAAAGACCCATGCAATTTCTAAGTCGACCCCATGTAAAACCCAGGATCGCTAGTCTGATCACTTCCCAGCCCCTCCTCTCTTCTCAATCAGACTTTAAATCCGTGGATTTTTTTTTTTTTTTGGGGGGGGGGGGGGGGGATCTCAGATCCAAGGACTGGATCTGAGAACTGCTGTTCAAGTGAGGGTCTGATCAAGGCATGGGGGCTGAGTCTTGATCCATGTGTCCGTCCCCAATTTGCCATTCAAATTTCATACGCACCCTAATTTTATTCACTATTCTATACTATTCTATATGAAGACCTCATTTCATCTCTTGAAAAAAGAATAGCTGTTCATAATTTTACAGATGGAAGAGTATTTCAATCATTGACAAATCCCAAAAGCATTCTATACAGTACCAGTAACCAGCATCATTTCATAGCCTGGGCTTAAAGAGAAACTTGCCATGCATTGATCAAGAGATTTCGAACATATGTTTCTTTCCTTGCTGTTAGGTTATGTGAGGTTTTCGTACTGAGAACTTTTAGTTCTCACCCGTGTTCTTAAAACCCTTTTAAAATACTGAGGCTCAAGCTTAGCTGAGCAACGTGATGGCTAAACTGGTGACGACGATTATGATAGGCTGTTGGGATTCTAACCGTATTGGGAATTTGCTTTTGATAAACATCAGGAGATGATTTTTTAGTATGTTATTATTGAATTTGATTTTCAATAAACCTTGATTTAAATAAAATTCGGGTTTGGAGTTGGATATGAGTTGATGAATGAAATCTGTGATGGTTCCCATGTCTCTAGGTTTGCCTTTCTGCAAAAAAAACGTATGTTCGCTAATGAAAAAATTCTACAAGTTTTCTGAGTTAAGTTTGGGGTCATTACATCTTCCCTTAATCTTGTATATCGATTTGGGTTCTCATGGTCGAGTTTTTTTTATTCATTTTATTGTTGCCTATAGAATTATTTATTCTTATAATTCTGCATGTTTCGATCCATGTTGGGAATTTTTTGGGGGTTTAGACCGAACTGAAATCGGTTTAGAGAGTTCAGAATCGGTTGAACTCAGGGATTAGTTTGGACCGAGTTCTTTCTGGGTATGACTGAACTCAAGGGCCTGTCCAAAACCCAAATGCATGTTGGGTTTGGATTTCATATCTACCGACTGCTGAAGGGTTCCTTGGGTGAACCCGAGTATCTGCCCCAACCATGTATCACATCAGGGCAGACTGAACATGCATTCTGAATTATTTTTTCTGTTATTGCCGTCACCTTATGTTCTCATAATTTTTTTTTCTGTATCGTAGCGACCTTAAAACTCCGCCTGTGTAGTTATACACTGCCGGTCCCAAGCCCGGATAAAAGAGGAGGGTTGCGGTAGGCCTGTGACAGCCAGCATAAAAACTTTGTCATATCCTATGAAAATGAACCAATATGAGAATTTCGTTGGGGCGTTCCCTACTGAGCGACGCGTTGTACTCTCTAGGCCCGGAGGCAATGATAAATGTGCAAGGGTTGCTAGGTCGTCGCCCAGAAGCGACGCGTCACACCGACGCCCGGGTGTGGTGTCAAATAGGCAAGGGTTCCCTCACTTTGTTGGACGGGGGGGGGGGGTAAAGAAGTTAGTCCAAGACCATAAAATTAGGTTAGCCACTTGGAACATAGGGTCTTTAACTGGTAAGTTGGTAGAGTTAGTAGATGTTATGTGTAGGAGAAAGATTGATATTTTATGTCTTCAAGAGACCAAATGGGTAGGTGAGAAAGCTAAAGTGATAGAACCTTGGGGATATAAGATTTGGTATACAGGAATAAATAGGAATAGGAATGGAGTAGGGATTGTTATGAGTCGTCAGTTTATATATAATGTAGTTGAGGTCCGTAGGAAGGGTGATAGAATTTTACTTATTAAATTAGTATTAGGTACGGATATTATTAATATTATTAGTGTTTATGCACCTCAAGTAGGTTTAGATGATTCCATTAAGCATCAATTTTGGGAAGATTTAGATGGAGTAGTACAAGAGACATCTTATGGAGAAAAGCTTTTCATCGGCGGTGACCTTAATGGACATGTAGGCATTAGTAGGGATGGATTTGAGAATATCCATGGAGGCTATGGTATAGGAGAAAGAAATGAAAGTGGAGAAAGGATTTTAGATTTTTGTTTGTCCTATGATATGATCTTAGCAAACACTTGGTTTAGGAAGAGGGAGTCTCACCTAGTAACATTTAAAAGTGGGGTTAATACGAGTCAAATAGATTTTTTTCCTACTTAGAAAGAGAGATAGGGGTTGTTGCATCGATTGTAAGGTTATACCAGGAGAAAGTGTAGCTACACAACATAGAGTCTTAATTTTAGATCTTAGAATTAGACAATGCCGCAAAAGGGATAGACATAGGATAGATCCTAGAATTAAGTGGTGGGCACTGAAAGGAGCTAAACAAGGAATGTTTGTAGAGCAGGTAGTTAAGGAAGTTGATTGGTGTCTCGAGGAGGATTCAGAATCAATGTGGAATAAGATAGCGGGTGGTATGAGAAAAGTAGCTAAGGAGGTATTGGGTGAGTCTAAAGGCGGTGCACCACTAGGTAAGGATACATCATGGTGGAACGAGGATGTCAAATTAGCTATTAAGGTTAAAAGAGAGTGTTATAGAAATCTAAGTAAGAGTCGTGATAATGAGAATTTGGAGAAGTATATGATAGCAAAGAAGGAAGCTAAAAAAGTTGTTCGAAACGCGAGGGCTAAGGTATATAAGGAGGTTTATGACAAGTTGGATACCAAAGAAGGCGAGAAGGATATTTATAGGCTTGCAAAGATGAGAGATAGGAAATCGAAGGATTTGGGTATGGTTAGATGTATCAAAGATGAAACGCAAAGGGTTTTAGTCAAAGATGAGGAGATTAAGGAGAGATGGAAAGATTATTTTGATAAGCTATTTAATGATAGTCATGCTCAAGATCTTGGAGACTTCTCCATTCCTTTTCATGAGATAAATCGTGACTTCATGCGCAAGATTCAAAAGAAAGAAATTGCAGAGGCTTTGAAGAAAATGAAATCAAGAAGGGCAGTTGGCCCAGATGGTATACCTATCGAGGCTTGGAAATGCTTGGGAGAGAAAGGTTTAGAATGGTTGACAAATCTTTTTAACTTGATTTGGCGAACAAATAAGATGCCTAATGAGTGGAGGAAGAGTACTTTGGTGCCTTTATATAAGAATAAGGGTGATATACAAGATTGCACAAACTATCGTGGTATAAAACTCATGAGTCATACTATGAAACTTTGGGAGAGGGTGATTGAGTCGAGGTTGAGGAAGGTTGTCATGATATCGGAGAATCAATTTGGTTTTATACCTGGAAGATCAACTATGGAAGCTATACATCTTCTTAGACAACTTATTGAAAGATATAGAGAGAGGAACAAAGATTTGCATATGGTTTTTATTGATTTAGAGAAGGCATACGATAGAGTACCTAGGGACGTTCTCTGGTGGACAATGATGAAGAAAGGTGTTTCTCTCAAGTACATTAGTATAATTAAAGATATGTATGAAGGAGTAGTAACCAATGTCCGCACTTGTGGAGGGGTGACAACCAATTTTCCGATAACGGTTGGGTTATTTCAAGGATCTGCTTTAAGCCCTTTCCTATTTGCGATAGTGATGGATGAACTTACGAGATCAATTCAAGAAAATGTACCGTGGTGTATGTTGTTTGCTGATGATATTGTTTTGATTGATGAGTCTAGAGATGGGGTTAATGCTAAGTTAGAATTATGGAGACAGACATTGGAAGCTAGAGGTTTTAAGTTGAGTAAGAGTAAGACTGAATATATGGAATGTCGGTTTAGTAAGCAACGAAGTAGTGATGGGAGTGTAGTGAAGCTTGGTGAGCAAGATATACCGGTGAATGATTATTTCAAATATTTGGGATCCATCATTCAAAAGTATGGAGAAATTGATGGAGATGTAAATCATAGGATAAAGGTTGGGTGGATGAAATGGAAAAGTGCTACTGGAGTGCTGTGCGATCGTAGAATGCCATTGCGGTTGAAGGAAAAGTTTTATAGGACGACTATTAGACCCGCTTTACTATATGGTACGGAATGTTGGGCTGCCAAGAGACATCATATTCAAAAAATGAGTGTAGCTGAGATGCGGATGCTTAGATGGATGTGTGGAAATACAATAAAAGATAAGATTCGGAACGAAGAGATACGTAAGAAGGTAGGTGTTGCACCCATTGAAAATAAGATGCGAGAGAATCGTTTACGGTGGTTTGGACATATTCGGCGAAGGCCTAATGATGCTCCAGTTAGAAGGTTGGAGAAATGGGAAAATATATTAGTTAAAAGAGGTCGGAGTAGGCCTAGGAAGACTTGGATGGAGATGATAGGAAAGGATATGAATGCTTTGAACCTCATCGAGGACATGGCGTTGGATAGAAATGATTGGAGGAAAATGATTCATGTGGAAGACCCAAAATGAATTTCTTTTTGGTTCATATCGCTGACCCCAATTGTTTTGGGATGAAGGCGTAGTTGTTGTTGTTTTGTTGTTGTTGTATCGTAGCGACCTTAAGATCTGATATCGTAGTGACCTTAAGATCTGATGTTTTTCCTGTTTAACACATCCAACCTTAAGTTCTGATATTGCACAATCTGCTTGAAATAGAGCAACTTGTCAGGTATTGAACAAAGGATGAAAATAGTACTTTGGTCCTGTGAGGTATTAAAACCCATCTTATCCTGAAGATTCAGCAAACAAACTCATTCAATGCGCACATCCATCATCACACACCTACCCTTAAATTCATGTGTTACAAACCAGGTTATCTTTCTACAAAAGGTCCTTTTCTGAAACTGCTTGTACAGAATGAGGTTGATCTGTTGAGGAGAGCAAATTTTTGGGTAAAGATCTTCCCAAAACATTCAGAGCCTTCATGCGATGCAACTCTTTCCCTGAACACATTAAAGACCAAAGGCATCAGCACCATTAATTTTTTACAGCATACTGAGCAGACATCCAATATGTCTAGACATAATTACCTTCCTCTAACAAAAGATGGATTGCCCTTTTCTCCAGTTCAACAGCGTGCCTGCTTCGGCCAGTCGCTGACAGGGACCATAACACTAATGCAAATAAAGACCCACAGGCTGCAGTTAGCATAAAAAAGAAAAACAAAAAAAAAAGGTAAATATCTCAGACTAGTTAAAGTACGATGGAATTGCCATTGAATGCCCAAAAAGAGAACATCAACATATGTTCACAATTAACCAAGTGCAAGAGAGTAATACGAGTAAGTGCTCATTTACAAAATAAAAAGTGGACTTACTCTGAGCATACTTATCGTGATTTGCTTCATCACACTGCTTCAAGAACATCTGCAGGTGAACAAACCGCTCCTTCCAGTGCTGAATACATGTCCCTTGAGAATCAACTGCAGTAGGATATGCAGTAACTTTGTTTGATTCTCCTGAACTCACGCTACCATTTAGCTTTCCAAGAGCATGGGAAAATGAAGGTTCCTGTGATGAGCATGTCTGCAAGCAGGTCAGGGGAATTGAGCCAAACATTGGAATCTGGGGAATGCTTGATCCTTGTGGCTCATTACACAGGCTGCCTGAATTCTTTTCTTCAGTATGAGCACCTGAGTCTAATCCTTCATCATTATAAATATTTAGATTGAACGTCTCTGTCTCTAATTTCCTACGGACAGAGACAAAGTTTTCCTTTGAACAACTACAGCATGCTGACTGTTGACATTGAGGATTCGAGCATGTAGGTTTTGCTCTCTTGACACTGGAGGCCTTAGCATTGTCTCCATCTTTCTGCAAGGGAGAGTTTCCCTGAGGTTTGGGAAACGAATTTCCAGTCTCATTCTGTAAATCTCTCAGTGCTACCTTTTTCCCTGACTGCAGTTGCTTTCTGTCACAAACAGCTGATCCATTTCCATTGTTCCTAATACCATACTCATACAATTTGGCATTAGCCACTTGTTTAACCACCGTGGAACTCATTTTTAATATAGTGAAGATTCAAGATTCACCTACAAAAGCAAAGGAGATTTATGAATTCAACGGATTCGTCTAAACTATTGTTTTGGTAATTGTGACTCTTCTCTAATAATGATATAGAATTCTGTTATGCTCAAGACAACATATAATTTGACATTAGCCACTTGACAAGATAATATCCTTTCTTCTCCAACTGAAAAGCCAGCTCCCCAACAAAGTATTTGTTATATTAAGGTAATCCCATTCCATTGCACATAATGCAAACAAGTTTTCTCAATAATCATCATAAGATATTAACATCAGATATAGTATGGATCTTTCTGCCAATACTGGCATATCATGTTTGGGATTGAATTTCATTCACTTAAAATTCCATATGATGTGTTTATCTAAGTTATCATTTACCATATCCCAATTGTTGATGTTACTTTTATTTTATTGCAAAAAAATATAATAAATTTCCAAACCAATAGTTACATGTTTTAAACGCAATATGTTCAAAATATTGCCACATTTTACTTTTTCATGATTTTAAAAAGCCATGATAAAATTATTGTATGAAGCAAAAAAAAGATAATATTGTTAAAATATGGTATGCGTATGGATCTAGATCCAGATCCATACGCACATTATGTTTTATCTTTTAACACATGCTCAATGCCATTTCATTAATGGCATGTCTGTAATTTTTCCAGCATTTGTATTTTTCCCTATTTATAATGTTTAGGGCTGGGAGGTTGGGTTAACGTGCGCCGCCCACAGCCATTGTGAATCTCCCTCTTCTCTCTCTCTCTTTTCTTAGTTCTTGCAGTGAAGGCTGAGCCCACAGAGAATCTCATATGGTATCAGAGCTCGGTTGCGGAACCTTACCAGTCAGTTGTTCAGCGAGTCCTGGTAACTTCTGAAGGAACTGTTTTGATACATTTCCTCGCCCATTCCTCCTTCAATTCTTCCTTCTTCACGGTAACTTCTGCACTTCTGCAAACTGTTTTGATACAGTTTTTTTTCTGATTTCTGGTAACTTCTGCAAACTGTTTTGATACAGTTTTTTTTTCTGATTTCTGGTAACGTCTGCAGCAACATTAACAACTGCAGTTTTCCCTCTTTAACTGCAGTTTCCCCTACGTCTGCAGTTTTCACATCAACGACTGCAGTTTTCCCTCTTTAACTGCAGTTTCCCCTCTTTGATTGCAATCAAATCTACTGCAGTTATTCAGTATTTCTTTGATTTATTTCCTCTTTGATTACAGTTTATTTCCTCTTTGATTACAGAAGTTCCCTTTTCTATTACTGTTTAATGATTTCTGTGCAACGCCTATAGGCAGGTTATCACAGTCTATATTCTCGACCCTAAAAAAAAAGGGGGGTTTACGTCTATTAATATCACGGGTGCATTCCTTATTAAAGTTCTATTGATTGATTAAGTGATCTTCAATTTTCTTCTCTTTCTCTTCATTCGTCTTGTTCGTTTTATTCGTTGTCCCATTGATATGGATTACTCTTCGTCATCTACCTTGTCCTTCGGTCCCTCTGCAAATTTCTTGAGTTAGCTTGTAACAGAGAAACTTACTCACTCTAATTTTTTGACCTGGAAGAGACAAATACTTCCTTTTATACGGAGTCAGGATCTCGATGAACATCTGGATGGTTTGGTTCCTATACCCCCACGGTTTATTTAGCAGGAAACCACCAATGAGAAGGGTGACACAATTACTATTTCTTTTAAGAATCCAGAGTATACAGTCTGGAGGAAGCGAGATCAGTCTTTGGTTGCTTATATTACGTCAACACTGTCTCAAGAAGTGTTGGTTACTCTTTCAGATGATTGCACTGCGGCGGATCTGTGGAGTAAGTTGTCTCAGACATACTCTCAGATATCAGAAGCTCAAGTTATGTACTTAAAAAAATGAGTTTCAAAGTTTGAAGAAAGGCTCCATGCCAGTCATGGAATACATAGGCCGCTTGAAGAGTATTACTGACCAATTGGCGGTTATTGGAAGTGTTATTTCAGATAAAGATAAGGTTCAACAACTCCTCAATGGATTGGGCCCTGATTTTGACATGTTTACCACAGCTTTGTCATGCCTTCCTCACTTGCCTACTTTTGACGATCTTCAAGCGAAACTTCTCCAGCATGAGATGATTATGAAACAAAGAGCAGAAGAAAATGAATCAGTTCGTTCTCATTCAGTTTTGGCCATGGACACTTTTGTCGGTTTTGGACGAGGAAATGGAGGGCATCAAGGAGGCAGAGGCCGCAAACGTTTTGAGCAGGGAGGTCGTGGTATCTTGCCTACACCTAATATTTCTGGTGTTTTTAATACAGGGAATCAGAGGAGAGTGTCCACTTGTTTCTTGTGCAACAAAAGAGGACATGTAAAAGCTGATTGTTGGTTTAATCTACAAAATAGAGGAAATGTAAACAAAATTGAAAATAAGTCTGCTACAACTGTGGACACGAAAGCGCCATCTACAGATATGCAACAACTTTTGTTATCAGCACTGTCACAGATGACGATCAAGCAAAATGAACAAGGCGAGTGGTATGTTGATTTCGGCGCTGCCACTCATGTTATGGGTAATGTCGGTAAGTTATCTCACTTATTGCCTTATTCTGAAAAAGGTAGTATAGTTACGGGAGATGGAACTTGTCACTCCATTAGTCATACTGGCAGTGCACATATCCCTATGTCAGAGTCCTCACTTCACTTGTCTAATGTTCTTCTTGCTCCTAATATTAAAAAGAACATTGTTTCTGTAGCTAAACTTGTTGACGATATGAATTCTTCCGTCGAATTTACTCCATCTTCTGTTTATGTTAAGGATCTACGAACGAAAGAGACGTTCGCTAAGGGGGAGTGACAAGGAAACATGTACGTTTTCAAGGAGATTCCCTCAATGTCTTCACCTTCAGCCCCAATCCTCCAGTTGAAGTCGTCCAAGCATTCTTCAGTGTCTTCGCCTTCAGAGTCTTTGCTTTTCCCTTCGTTGGAAGTTTTTAATTCATCTCATTGTAATAAGCCAGACATTTGGCACAGTCGTTTGGGTCATTGTAGTCGGGGCTTCGTTGAAAATCTTGTATCTGATGGTCTTCTTCCATAGTCTAGTTTATGTTCATTTTTAGATAATAATAAATGTTCCTCATGCGAACTTTGCAAAAGTCATGTTCTTCCGTTTCATATTATTAATAAAAGGGCTTCAAAGCCATTTGAGATTATTTGTTCCGATGTTTGGGGACCCGCACCTATTCCTTCTCTTTCCGATAGTCATTACTATGTTATCTTTATTGATTCTTATTCCCGTTATACTTGGATATATTTCTTGAAACATAAGCATGAAGTTTTTCAAGTATTTCGGGAATTTCATTCGATGATCAAAACAAAGTTTTCCTGTGATATTGTGCACTTACAATGTGATGGTGGGGGCGAGTATTCATCAAACGAGTTTATTGCATTTCTTCGGGATAAAGGAATAAGTCGATAGGTTTCTTGCCCTCATACACCTCAACAAAATGGGGTTGCGGAAAGGAAACACAGGCATATTATCGAGAGTGTGATGAGCATGTTACATGATAACAATGTGCCTGTTAGTCTCTGGACAGAAGTTTTTCATACATTTGTTCATGTCATAAATCGTCTTCCTATGGCACTTCTTGATCAGCACTCTCCATATTATACTTTATTTGGGCAACATCCTTCTTATGATGAGTTGCGTGTTTTTGGTTGTGTATGTTATGTACATATTGATTCATCTCTGCGAAATAAGTTTCAGGACAAGGTCGTTAAGTGCAGATTCGTTGGGTATGCGGATGAATACAAAGGCTATCGATGCTATGATCCTACTACAAAACGTATTAGGACCTCTAGGAATGTTGTTTTTTATGAACAAAATTTTCAGGTAAATGACTCTGAAGCGTTGCCATCTCGAGAAGTAGAGGTATATGATCCATGGATGAGCGCAGATCTTTTTGCTAATACAGAAGAAACTTGTCAGGCGAATTGTACTTCCTTTGGCTTGAGTCGGGGGTTGAATGACTCACAGATGCGTGTTGAACCAACCCCAGTAGAACGCTTCTCTGGACAGATATACACTAGACAGGACAAAAATATAAAGCAGAGGAATGTGGAAAGCATCGCTAATGATCCGGCTCAAAGGTCGTCACGCATTAGGCATCCTATTCAACGATGGGTGAGTTATGAGACCTTTTCTCTTGATTTCCAGTTGTTTATGTCTCAGCTCACAAAACAGGATGAACCCACTTGCTTTAATCAAGCTCTTTAATCTCGTCATTGGACTGAAGCTATGAATGAAGAAATGGAAGCACTTCATGAGTGCCAGACTTGGGAAATAGTACATCGGCCAGAAGGAAAGAATGTAGTTGGCTCAAAATGGGTTTATAAAACAAAGTATAAGCCTGAAGAAAGTATCGACAGATATAAAGCACGACTTGTTGCTCGGGAATTCACACAACAATATGGTGAAGATTACGATGAAACTTTTAGTCCAGTAGTCAAAATGGGTACAATTTGTGTCATCATATCCCTAGCAGTCGACCGAGGATGGAAGCTTAGCCAAATGGATGTTAAAAATGCATTCTTGCATGGAACTTTAAAGGAAGAAGTGTATATGGAGCAACCTCCTGGTTATGCCGAAAAGGATCCTACTGCCTGGGTGTGCAAGCTAAGGAAATCTCTGTATGGGTTGAAACAGGCGTATCGTTCTTGGTTTGAAAGTTTCTCTATGCAAATTCAAAGCTATGGTTTTAAAAGATGCTCTCTGGACCACTCGTTCTTTATTTACCAAAAGACAGGCATCGTTATACTTCTTCTTATATATGTTGATGACATTGTGATCACTGGGAGCTCAGATAATCATATGCAAGACGTGAAGCAGTTTTTAATGAAAACTTTCAAGATGAAAGATTTAGGGGAGTTGAGGTACTTCTTTGGTGTGGAAGTTGACAGGCAACAAGACACATTGACACTCATGCAACAAAAATACACTTTTGATCTTCTAGAAAGAGCCGGGATGACGAATTGCAAACCAGTCAGCACTCCGAGTGTATTACATCAAAGGATGAGCTCTGAAGATGGCCATCTCTATGTCAAGCCAACAACGTATAGAAGCCTTGTGGGGATGCTGCAGTACTTGACTTTTATCAGACCTGATATAGTTTATGTTGTCAATCAGGTATCCCAGTTTCTCCAACGGAAGGTCATATGGAAGCTGTGAAGCGCATTTTACGATATTTAAAAGGAACTATAGGAGATGGACTTGTTTATCGCAAGAACGATAACTTGCATAGAGGGCATGAACTCATCACTTATACAGGCGCAGATTGGGCAAAGGATCCAGATGAAAGACGATTTGTCTCTGGATATTGTGTATATATTGGTAGAATCCTTGTACTTATTTATTGGACTCGTTATCTAGGAGATACAGATCTTTCTCCGAAATTGGTCGAGTTAGAGAAATATGTTCGGTCCTGCAAACAAGACAGAAACTAGTCCCTTGTTGCAGCATAATATCTCCCATGATACATATTAAATTAAATCAAACAGATATACCAAATTCAAGTTCTAGATGTGTAGATCATAATCGAATCCTTGTTTGTATTTATAAGATTTGTTCTCTAAGAGATACATCTTTCTCCGAACTGGTCGAATTAGACAAGTTTGTACAGCAACAGGACAAAAACTAGCCCCCTGTTAAAATAAACATATCTCCCTTGAATCAGATGCAATAAAATCAAACAAATACATCAAATTGAAGTTCAGAATGTGTAGATTAGGATAGAATCCTCGTTTAAATTTTTTAAATTCGTTGTCTAAGAGATACGAATGTTTTTCTGAAACTAGTCGGATTAAAACATCAATACAGTCTTGTAAATAGGACAGAAACTAGTCCCATGTTGCAACAGACATATCCCTTAGGACACGAATTCAAATAAATCAAATAAATACACCAAATTCAAGTTTAGAATGTGTAGATCATGATAGTCCCCTTTTATATTTTTCGGATTCGTTGTCCAGGAGATACGAAGCTCAAATAAATCGAATGAATACACCAAATTTAAGTTCAGAATGTGTAGATCATGATAGAATCATCTTTTACATTTTTATGATTCGTTGTCTAGGAGATACGAATGTTCTTCTTAAACTGGTCGGATTCGAACATCAATACAGTCTTGCAAAAAGAACAAAAACTAATCCCTAGTTGCAACAGACATATCTCCTAAGATATTAATTTAAATAAATCAAATAAATACACCAAATTCAACTTCAGAATGTTTAGATCAGGATAGAGCCCTCATTTATATTTTTCAGCTTCGTTGTCTAGGATATACGAATGTTCTTCCGAAACTGATCGGATTATAACATCAGTACGATCTTGCAAACAGGACAAAAACTAGTCACCTATTGCAACAGACATATCTTCTACAATACGAATTCAAATAAATCAAATAAATACACCAAATTGAAGTTCAGAATTTGTATATTAGGATACAGCCCTTATTCATATTTTTCAGATTCATTGTCTAAGAGATATGAATGTTCTTCCGAAACTGGTCGAATTCAAACATCAATACAGTCTTGCAAACAGGACAGAAACTAGTTCCCTGTTGCACTAAACATATCTCTTAGGACACGAAATCAAATAAATGAAATGAATACACCAAATTGAAGTTCAGAATGTGTGGACCAAGATAGAGCCCTCATTTATATTTTTCGGATTCGTTGTCTAAGAGATATGAATGTTCTTCTGAAACTGGTCAAATTCGAACATCAATACAGTCTTGCAAACAGAACAGAAACTAGTCACATGTTGCCACAATCATATCTCCTATGATACTAATTCAAATAAATCAAATAAATCTACCAAATTCAAGTTCAGAATGTGCAGATCAAGATAGAGCCCTCATTTATATTTTTCGACTTCGTTGTCTAGAAGATACGAATGTTCTTCCGAAATTGGTCGAATTAGAACATCAATACGGTCTTGCATACAGGACAGAAACTAGTCCCCTATTGCAACAGACATATCTCCTGTGATACAAATTAAGAATGTGTAGATCAGAATAGAGTCCTTATTTAAAAGATGACTTTATTATAATCTACATATCCTTATTTAAAAGATGACTCTATCCAAATTGAAGTTCAGAATGTATAGATCAGGATAGAGTCCTTATTTAAAAATTTTGATCGAGATACGAAAAAGATCCAGCCAGTTTTTTGAGACTCATCGGTATGAACACATAACACCGGACACACGTATAGAGATATAAGGTCCCTTACCTTTCTTCGATGAATTAAGGCACCAGCAACTCCCGTAGTATGTCGAATCTAGGTTTGTAATCCCTCCTCCGAGCTACACACCTCTTCAATGTACAGTTGTTAATCCCTAACTCAGTCCTCCCCAACGTGTGAAAGGAGGAGAAGAAGAGAGAGGTGGGAGAGAGGAGAGGAAAATTGAGATAAATGAGAGAGAAGAGAGGGATACATATTTTCTTTTGAGAGAGAGAGAGAGGTGTGTTAAAGGCATACTTGGTCTTTCCAAAGTTCCACCCTCATCTTTAAGGTAAGTTGAGTGGGTTTTTCCCCTTTATTTTTTTCAACTATAGACCTAAAGAAATTAAGAAAAACGTGAATGTGATGGGATAAATAGCTTTCTACTTTAGACTTTCAACCTTCCGCTTTTATTCGGCCACACTCACATGGCAGCCAACCTAAGAAAAAGGTAAAGGTGAGTCAATGCTTGCCTTAGTGAGACCCTTACTCCCTCTTTCCCTCCTTGATTGCCTTCCATTTAGGGTCAACAAGGCAAGGAAAATCATGTGGCTATTGCTAGAAGGTCACGTGGACTACATGGGAAGTAGAATCACCTAAATATATAAAACGTGTGCTATATGAAAAAATTTCTTCATGTTTCTAAAACCGAGTTTTTGAATGTTACAAACCCTAATTATGTTTCTAAATTTGAGATTTTCGACTAGTCTATATCTTGCATAAATAAAACGTGTAAACTTACCATTAAATTCCAGATTTTTATTAAAAAGGAATCATTATGTACCAAAATAAAAATTCGTGTGTGGGAGAAGATTTGAACTCGAGTCACTCCCCAAGGAGGCAACAAACCTCTCCACAACACTATTGTCCATTTCATTGAAAATTGAGTCTCCGTTAATTTATTTATATACATATAGGCGTTATAGGTTTTTGCCAAAAAAAAATGTAGCGTCTTCTTACCAAATCGTGTGTGTGTGGTGGGATTTGAACTCGCGTCAATTCCCAAAGAGGCAACGAACCTCTCTACAACACCAATTTTGTTGCAAATTTTGTCTACATTAATTTATTTATATACATATGAGTTTTCTAACGGATCTTGGATTCGGGTTGGATCTCCGAATACTATAACTTTATAAAACTCCCCAATTGGTTTTCGGATCTTGATTGGGGCTATACAATATCTAGATCTATTAAAAATTCAATCAAACTCCAACTGGGTTTCGGATCCATCCAAGATCCAAATCCACTTGCCATATCCAAATCCATATATTGGATTCGGTATGCCCCTATTCGGATCCAAGATCCATTTGGATCCAAGATATTCAATATAATATTATATTATCCTATCCATTTTGAAAAAAAATCTTTTATTTATTTCTAAAAATTTTGAAATTTTTTGGGTTTTATATCAACATTTCATGGAGCAGGCGGATGTCACGGTTGGGAGATGGTTCTATGATGGCTGCATTCCTTTCAATGCAACAAATTTCTTTTATTTTCAAGTCATGGCAGATGACAACCAGCATCGGGCCTGGATACAAAATGTCTTCATATCATGCTTTAAGATAAAAGATTTTAGATGCAAATGTGAATGAAATGAAAGCTTATTGTTCGGGTTTTATATCAGCATTTCGTCGAGCAAGCGGATGTCACGGTTGGGAAATGGTTCAATAATACCTCCATTCCTTTCAATGCAACAAATTTCTTTCATTTTCAAGTCATGGCAGATGACAATCAGCATTGGGCCTCGATACAAAATGTCTTCATATCATGCTTTAAGAGGAAAGATTTTAAATACAAATGTGAATAAAATGAAAGCTTATTGTGATGAGATAAGGCAATCATGGAGAGATACTGGGTGTAGCATCATGGTAGATAAATAGAAAGTCAAGGACCTTGATAAATTTCTTTGTCTATTGCTCTAAAAGAACCATGTTTTTTATATCAATTGATTTGTCTGATACGCCCAAGACAACAGATGTATTGTTGAGAGTTTTTGACCAGGTTATGGAAGAGGTTCAGCCTAAAATTCATTGTTGATAATGCAGCAAATTATAAGACAACAGGTAAAGAATTGGCAAAATCAGACAGTTGAATGCTAACAAAAAATTATTAAATTTATTTACAATTATGCATGGATTTTGAGTTTAAAGAGAAAGTACACTAGTGGTGTTGAGTTGATTCGTAATGCGGGTACTAGATTTGCTACAAATTTTTTGACAATGCAAAGTTTAGTAAAGAATAAAACTGCACTAAAAATGTTTTCATCAGATGAGTGGAATGCATATCCCGATCAAAAAAAAAACCTAGAGAAATTGTAGATATTATATTCAGAAGTGAATTCTGGGATTCATGCATGAAGTTGTTGAGAATAACTATACCTTTGGTGAAGGTGCTTCGATTGGTTGACAATGAAGACAAACCAGCTATGAGTTATCTCTATGAGGTCAAGGATAAGGCAAAAGAGGTCATTAAAGATAATTTGAAGAAGAAGAAAAAATTATACATACTTATATGGAACATCATTAATCATAGGTGGACTGGGCAACTTCATCAATCTCTTCATGTTGCAGCATACGATTTTTATTAAACCCAACGATTATTCAAATGTACCAAAAGCGAATGAAAACTTATTCAATTTGTTTTTCTAGCATTGTTGATGAAGTTCGCCGGATACCCTCTAATTTATCATGGATAACGCTGATAACCATAAAGCGATTTGTAAGTCATCAAGGCAAAAGTACAGATACATATGTAGAAACAATGTGCAACGCACGATGCTGATCTTATGATTCATGGCATAGGAAACCTGCCATTAGTTGAATAATTGATAATACAGAAAATTATACTTATCCATGGGTGTACTTAAAATCTAATGAGAAGATATATTCTCTAGGGAAAGAGATAACCTGTCCAGCTATGACAAATTTTGTTATACGTTCTTTGACACTCCAAAGTATTAAGGGAAACAAAATATACTAAGTTAAATAAATAATTTCATCTTATTGTATAATGTTGCAACTAAAAGAGTGCTGATTAAATGAATAGCATAACTTGTAAGTACAAACTTTAGATTGATTTTATGAAAGTTTGGAAGACGAGTGTGCCACTTACAAAAAGCCCTTTAATTTAGTAGATACTGAGGACAAATCTGCAACCAGTTAATGAAGGCAACAGAATTATCAGGTTTTAAATATGGGGGAAAGAAAGAAAGAAAGAAGATATGTCAATAGAGCATAAAACAAAGCTGAAAAAATCAACTTCGCAAACCTATATATGCAAAAGGATATTATCTAATCCTAACATTTCAATATTTTCCTGATATTACAAAATGAATTCCTGATTGCATCAAAAACATGGAAGACAGTATACAGAAACCAAGCAAGATAATTAAGATGAGGGATTGGTAGAAGTATGGAATCAGTGGATGTACTACTATGAATCCAGGTAAAATTGCTTTCTAATGTATTTTATCTTGTCTTTACATCTACATGCAATTTACATTTAATGGTATAATCTATATTGTTAGAATTATACAGGTATATTAAACATTTAACATTTGATTTGATCAAATTAAAGATGAATTTTTGGTTAAGATTGTCAAAGAAATCAGAGCATTTGTCAGAGTATTCATACTGCAAAGCGGAATCAACTAACACACGGTAGTTGGATGACTTGGTCTGCAGCACTTAAGAATTCAAAAAAGATAAACTGCACTCTGGTATTCTTTAACCACTCTTTTTTGTAAGATAATTTAATAATACTTAATATTTATAAATTTTGTTTCATTTGTACCATTCATATACAATTCCAGAAAATTATATATACAATTGCAGAAAATTATTTTACTTGAAAAGAAGTCTTGTTTTAAGACCAAATTGTTCAGAAGAGATTGATATTACTGATGGAGTGGGTTATTGGAGAACGCAGTGTGCTAGTAGAAAACATGTACACAAGAACCTCAAGGGAACAATTGGTGATTCACAAATGTTGAAGAAGTTGATTAAGGTGATAATCATGCAATGAAAGCAAACGGAACACTGAACGGGAAATATCTACTGACATTCCTCATCATTTACATGAAAGGCAACCATCTCATCATGAATCGCAACAATGGGAGATATTTCATGTAAAGAGCAGCCACCCCATGATCCATTTTATGGTTTTACAGGTTAACAGCAAAGTCCTTTTTGTCATTTTGTTGAATTAGTTTATATCATAATCACAAATATCAGTCTCGGCAAGGCAATTTCTCGTGATAATATAGGTTTAGTTGATAAATCTCAGGAAAAAGTCTGGGCTTAAAAGTTTTAAAAAATATAAAAATAGCAGAAATAAGTAAAAAATAACATATTTAGATAATAAAATACACGTAATAAAGAAAGTAAGTAAAAAATATAAAAGAAAGAGGGAAAACATGGTTCAGATATAGAAAACAAGTAAAAAAGTAAGAAGTAATTGATAATAACATGATATTATCGTGATAATGTCGTGATATATATAAATTTCTGACATTTTCAAAATATTGTGATATTTTGCCTTTAATATCGTTTTATGAATTTGTAGTGATATTATCGCTATATTTTCAAAATATCACCTATATCTGTGACTGGTTTATATAAACTGAATCTGACAAGACAGAACATTACCAAACAACATTTTTTACAAATTAAATATTTAAATACATACACATCCCCATGTCTCATGCCAGTAACATTGTCAATGTCTATGTGACAGATATGAGGATAGTGTTGTGATAACCTCAAACTCAAGCAAAATTGGAAAATATTAAGACTTTTGGCTTGGAAACTCTTGACTAGAAGATTGTGATATTTATAGAATACAACTATACCAGAGACATTAATGACAAGGACACATTATAGTATTAAGCTTTTATCTTATGCATTTTTTCACACAACTTCAATGGCATTTCACCTCAAAGACCTCAGACATCCCCTTTCAATGCATATATTTACATCAAATGTAGAATTCAGACCAAAAAATAAACACAAAGGTCAGGTTTAATTGAAGTGTGCATCCTGTTCTATGTAAAGATGGGTATGCATGAAACTACCTTATTTGAACTCACCAAGCAACCAGTGAAAAGGAAGCTTGTTCAAGCAATTTCTCCAAGCTAACAAAAGGTCTAAGTAGCGTCAACTGAAGAAAAAAACAAATTACTACTAATTTAATCTGAACTCAAATATGAGAACATGCCAAACCACTTATCTTGATTTACATTTTCTTTCAGTATTAATTGCAGTAGCAATAACACTAAGAATCGTCTAAATACTATTAATCATTCATACTAGAAAAAAATATCAAGGTTCATGAATATAATAATTAAGCCAAATAGCATCCTTTGTAATCTATGTTATAGGTCTGCGTGGTCATGTCCGACATTGACACTGTAAAAGTATCTTTAACAAGATACTATGATCAAGACCTTAATATTCTTGATGATAAGCACGTGCACACATGCACAATAAGCACTCTTAGAACACTTGTGCACAAAAGCACAACTCACTAAATCTCACAAATGCACAAAGGCATAAAAGAATAAAAGCTTTATTGAAAAGCACTTGGGCTTTGACCCAAAGCCTTGAAATTACAAAGGGGGAAATGCCCCTATTTATACACAATAAGGAGGACCTTGGAGGGGTCCAACTCATAGACGTTGGAGGGGCCCAACGTCTATAAGAGTGGGCCCCCCAAGGTGAGTTGACTAAGTCAAATAAAAAAGAAAGAAAAGAAAACTAAAAAAAAAGCAAAATTACAAGCATATTCGTAAAGTGAATATGTGCAAGAAGGTGAAATGACCAAACTACCCCTATGTCTAATAATAAAGAAATATATATTTTATATATATAATTAGGGAGATACATATACATATATATAGTATATGTATCACCTTTATATATATATAGATATCGATATATATAGATATATATATATATATAAGATTACAATATTTGATATATAATTTAACAGACACCACATCACAGATTGGACATAGCTATTTTTGAACTACAAAGTAAACACTATTGGATATGTTGGATACAGCATGTCATGTATCAGACACTACTTCAAAAATAAAGAATGTCTGGTGATTTATAAACCACCGTTTTTCATAAATATTGACTACATAGTGAATACCTATGTCACACGGACTCGGCTCCAAGGTCGACGCACCCGCGTCGACACGGGTGTGGCTCGGACTCGGTCAACCCGACCCTGGGTGCGGTCAACGCACCCAGGGTTATTTTGGTCCATTTTTTGGAAAAAAAATAAAAAAAAAATTCTGGGCTACAGAATTTAAAAAAAAAAAAATGGGGTGGGGCGCCCCTAGCGGGGGGTTATAAGGGGGCACCCCCCCCCCCTTAAAGGAAAAAAACCATGAATCAAGCTTCACAACTCATCACCTGTCCCCTAATGGGCACAACTTTGACTGAGTCTTTTATATATATATATATATATATATATATATATATATATATATATATATATATATATATATATATATATATATATATATATATATATATATATATAGCCGAGTCCCCGTGTCCAAAATTTTTGAAATTGCGCCGCACCCGTGTCGCACCCGCACCCATGTGACATAGGTGAATACTGATGACCGCTAGCACCAAAAAGCCCTTTAAGATTCACTTTTTTAAAAGAACCAAGCAATTTTCCACCCAAACTTCAAGGATTTTACAGATTACCTATGTTTATTTTTTATCATCGAATTTTTTTTAATTTTCTTGGGGGCAACAAAGCTTCCTCCTCCTCTCTCTTTTTCTCTCCTCTTATGCTATAACGTATCACTTATCCTGACAAGATATTGCTCAATCCTCTAATGAAGAATTGGCAGCCTACTCATCTTTTCCTCTCTTGTCTCATACATTCTCCCTCTCTTGCCACACTTTTTTTTCTTCCCTTTCTCTTCTCCGACTATAAAATGGGAGTTACACACACACACACACACACACACACACACACACACACACACACACACACACACACACACACACACACACACACACACACACAATCACATCTGCATATCTAATCTTTTAAAGTTTGATGTGTCTGAAAACCGACACTCGTATCAATGCCCGAGTAGCATAGTCTGTAATCATTCAATGAGAATGAAAGAGGTTATAAATATCAAGTTATCAACGGCTGCCTAGGTTGAGGAAAGATCAAGTAGATTATCTAAATCATCACTCGTTAAAATGGCAGGTTTGCAACATTGATTTGGAATCTGTATCTTCTCAATAAAAAGATTTGGAATCTGTAAAATTAGATGAATGAAAAAGATGCCTTTGAATTGAAGAGTTCTTTACATGCTTACATGTTGGGGGACACTCTTCAAATAAATCATCTGAACCAAGAAGAAAATGTTTCGGTGCATGATTTCTTATTGCATATGGATACATTTACTGAAGATTCCATGTTTGCAAAGAAGCAATGCTCAAGAGTCAAGACCTATAATAATTAGCATGTTTAACAAGTCTTCCAGAAAACTAGTTGTCACTATTACACCACAAGTCTATTTGTTTGTTGCATCTTTTATTCTTCAGATCCCAAATGTTACCATGTGCCACTAAAGAATCCTAGAACGTAAAATTGGTATGTTCTTATCTGATGCTGCAAACTGCTTGTTCTAGACTCAGGGGTAACTTAAGCCTCTGAGAATTATAACAACAATAACAACATCAGCGATAATAACAATAAGAAGTGGAAGATAATGATGATGATGATGACGAAATCAAATACAACAGCAGATCATTGAACACTATGTAGTATTCACTATCCAGAGGTCTAAACAGAGATCTATACATTGTCCAAAGCATGTTTTTCCATAGCTATATTCTTTGATGTTCAAGCAAAACGTATGTTAATTTGTTCCATAACATCATCAAAACTTCCTTTTGTAAGCTCATAAGAAAAAAGAAGTTAAATTTTGAATACCAACCATTCTCACTAAACCAATTCCATAAAGAGTATCCATCAAATAACGTGAAGAGCAAGCTACACTTCAAACCATTTTTTCTGCCTACATGAATACACAAAAATCATGTTCACGAATCAAAAATCTCAACCAATAAG